>NC_040080.1:4765498-5077998 GCF_003369695.1 Bos indicus x Bos taurus | reverse complement strand
CCATCCCGTCCCCCATGGAGCCAGCCAGATTCCATGTGCCGTGACTCGGGGCCCCTGCGCACAGAGGCAGGCCCTGACCTGGTCTGGATCGAGGGTGTCCCCAAGGAACACGAGATTGGTGAGATCAGCGGGCTCCTCCAGACCGGGTGAGGTGGGCCTGGCAAGGAAGCATGCCAGCAGGGAGCCGGGCGAGTGCAAAGACCAAGGGGTGGGACCGGGCTCAGGGAGGGGGCGGCTGCAGTGGGAGCAAGAGGCAGGGCCCTGTGAGCACCCCTGGCACACAGTAGGTGTGACGGGACTCTGCGGGGCCTGCCCCCAAGGGTCATAAACCAGGGGTTTGGCCCTTTCAGATGAGGAAGGGGCGGGAAGCAGAGATGAAGACTGAACCCGATGGGTGAGGGAAGGCAGGCAGGGCCGGCCCACACTCACATGGAAGGGGCAGCGGCCAACCATGGCCTTGGGGTCTGCCTACCCCGTCCTCTGCCTGGACATGCCAGGCTGGCCAGCCGGGCACGAGCACAGGAAGAGACCATCAGGGGAGCTGGGTGTAAAGGACAGGTGAGAAAGGGTACCGGGTCACCAGGGCAGGGCCCCAAAGGCATCCAGCTTTGGGGAGGAGCTTAAAGAGGGGATGGGAGCTAGGGGAGGGGGCTGGAGCTGCCCTAGGTCAGAGTCTCATGCTTCTTCCCCCACTCTAAATTCCCTCCCATCCCAGCTTCCTCGCTGGTCCACAAAGCTCAAGCCTGTCTGGGCATTTGACCCTCTATTCACCCGCCAGCTGAGCTAGGCTCTTGACAGGAGACACCAAAGCACAGAGATGGTCTGCAGCTTGCCTGAGGTCACACAGCCTGCAGGCAGAGGACCCGAGCTGGTGGTCCGGGACCAGCTTCTGTGTACCCCATATGGGGTTGCTAGCTCTGCCCAGAGCCTGCTCCCCACCCCACAACCTGCCCAACACAGCCTTCACTGGGGCCCCTCATGTCCTTCTGGGACTGAAAGTCACTCCATAGCCTGGCCCGGCTCTTCCCCCAGGCAAGGCGCTTGTCCAGGGCAGGGACCCTGGCTCCTGGCAAGGCTCAGGGGGGTTTGCTCCAAAGGAAGTCGTACCTACACAGTGCGGATCTGGGAACACCCAGGACATCACAGCCCCGGCCTTCCGGACTCCCAACCACGATCAAGCCTACACCCCAATAAATGAGAGCGACTCGGTCAGGCCTTGTACAGGCCAAGGAGCATGGCTGCCGGCCAGTGTGGATGGGAGCTCAGCGGGTCCTTCTGGGGCGAGAGGAGGCCGGGCAGCGGGAGAGAGCCTCGGCCCTGCCTCAGTGGCGGGGGCCCAGCTCAGGCCCGGGGCCGGGAGTGCTGCCTGGAGACTGTTCCCAGGGCCAGGCTCAGATCTCCCCACCTTTCTGTCTTCACAACACCCCACAAAGAGTCCCATTTTACAGGTGAACAAACCGAGGCTGGTCCTCATGATGTCTCACGGCTCAGAAGCAGCTGAGCTGGGGCTGCAGAGGCACATCTGGGCTAACATATCACATGATGAGACTCCCAAGGTCTTAGCCAGATGCTGGCCAGTGATGTCACTTCTGGAGGCTGTCCTCCGTGCCGGGCACTGCCCCGGCGAAACACACTGGTGAATACGTTCAGCCTGCTGCGCTCTGGGAAAGGAACCCCAGACACGCAGAGCCCGAGGAGGAGGGTATGTCCACCTGACTCCACGGCTGGGCTGGCTTCCTGGCTGCCCGCTTCCATACAAACCCCACCCCCCAGCACTTCCCCCGCTGGCAGCAGGAGCCCTCTCTTACAGGGAGAGCTGCCTGCATCGGCTGCTGTTGGAAACACATCACGTGACCCTCTGGACATAGTCAAAGGGCCCGTGGGCCTCTACAGCCGGGTCTCCCTGCTCCAGGCACCATCTCCACACCCAGGGTCTTTTGTGTCTTGTCCCACTGCCCCGTCTGTAGCTGGCGTTTCTGTTGTGACTGGTGCCACAGTGGCCTTTAAAGCCAGGCCAGAATGGAGGCCGGTTCCCTCTCCCTCCCTCCCATCACAGGACCCTGCCTGCCCTGAGCGGGGCCAGAGATAAACCTTTCTTGTCCCCTGAAGTCACAAGTGCTCTGCTTACAGCAGACAGAGCGCTGGGTCCAGACGGGCCCGGGTGCCCCTCATCTGGTCACCATCCAGGTGGACAGGGGCAGTCCAGGGTGACCAGCACTGTGAGGATGAAGCCAGGGGGCCGTGGGAGCCCAGGAGAAGTGCCCGAGCCAGCCTGGCTGCATGGAGGGTGGGTGTTAATTTAATCCTCACGATCAAGAGGTGTTGAGTTTACCCTCAGTTTATAGATGAGGAAACCGAGGCACAGAGAGTTTAAGTAACTCACCCTGGGTCACCCCGCTAGCTGGAGTGAAGCTGAGACTCAACTCACACCAGAGCATTCGGCAGTGGGGACGGGTAAGAGAGGAGGCAGAGAGATTAAGACACGCAGGAGAGAGGGTCCCTTCAGTGCAATAAACACAGGACTGGGTTGGGGGCGGCAGTCACCCCGGGAACACGGCTTCCCCTGCCTCTGGTCTGAGGTGCAGCACAGCTGCGGAGAACCAGAAGGAAGGGATCCGACCTTGGGCTCTGCCGCTGCTCGGCTGTGTGACCCTGGGCCAGTGCCTTGACCTCTCTGAGCTGGGCTGCCTCAGCCAGATCCTGGACACATACGTCATCATATGAAAGTACGGCGGCATCATGGCATTTACCGCGGGTGACGACCCTACACGGCAGGAACTCCTTCGCTCCTCTTTAAAAGAGGCTGTAATCACAGCACATCTGCCTGGAGGGCTGGCAGGGGTCCCTGGAGGGAGCAGGACCCCACAGCAAGCTCGGGGCAGCCTCCTGCGCACAGAGGCTGTGATGAGCAGTACTAATGCCCCTACCCCAGGCTCAGCAAAGGCCCTGCTGGCCGCAGGTGCGAGGTGCGAGAACCTTCTCGGCCACCCTGTGTATGGGATGGAAACCCTGGAGACAGTCCAGCTGGAAGGACCGGAGAAGGATTGCAGGATGTCCAAACACCAAACACCCTGCAGCCGCTCAAACGAACGTCACGGGGTGTTCTAGCAACCCTGGGCCGAGGGAGGAACTTCTGTCCCCAGGTCACATCCTGCACGGTCCGAAAGGACTACGAGAAATGTGCTTTTGAAGAAAGCCTGCAGCTGTGACAGGGGCACAGAGGGGAGTGGGGGTGACGGGGTGGCCCCAGGGGACGTGGGGCTCCTGTTCCGGCCATCATGCTGGCTGGCGGGGTCAAGGATGTTTATCCCCTGCTGCCGGGATGTTCCAATTCCCGTAAGGATCTGTCTCTGTGTGATTCCCACCTCCTCCCGGGCTAGTCCCAGACACTCTGCCCCTTCAGGAATTTCCTGGTCATGAATCCGGGTAACTTGGCCTCCTCATCCATAAACTGGGGACACTGGTCATGACCAATCCTCCTATGCTCAGCAATATGCCCCCAAACCAGGTGGGACCATCTGATGTAGCCCAACCTCCTCAGACAGATCGCCCAGCCTCTGTAAGTGGGTGTCCTGCGCCTCCCCACCCCCCCAGGTCACGGGAAGGTGACGGGTGAAGAGGGTGCTGGGTTGAGGCGCCCTCGATCATCCACAGAGCGACAGCAGGCGATTCGGGGGGTGGCAGCAGGGTCTCTGTCCCAGCGGGGAAATGACGCCAATCGGACGCTGGGAACCTGGTGGAACCTGGTACAGGCGTCAGGGGAAGGGGAGGCAGCTGAGTCCCCACGAGGTGCCCTTGACACCCTGATTTCCTGCGAGCACGCTCCCCCAACCCAAGGAAGACTGACATTCTCACTTGCCGAGGAGTTAGTGTTACTAATGGCAGACCCCAGTGTAGATATAGGGAACCGACCAAGCCCGGTGAGCCAGCTGGGGGCCTGGGGTACCCTGGGGCCTGGGGTACCCTGGGATATGCTGTATCTGGGGAGAGGTGTCTGGGTCAACGGCATAGCAGGTGGTGGGGAAGAGCCAGAATTTGTCAGCTCAGGACTGTGCAGAAGCCGGGGACCCCTCAGACCCTTGGTTTCCTCTTCTGTCTAATGAGGATGGTGTTCAGAATGGGGTGAGGTGATGGAAACTGCCGTGAGGGACCCTGGAGGTGGCTGGACCAGTGTGGCCTGGAGTGTGGGCTTGTACTTCATTTGGGAGCTGGTTAGAAATGCTGGCTGCAGGCCCCCTGGGACCTGTTGGACTAGAACCAGGGTGGAGACAAGGAATTTGTATTTTGCCAGTTTTCCGAGGGATTCTGATGCCCGCTCAGGTGTGAGAACCTCTGGGCTAGGTCAGAGGACGGGAAATTTTTCTGTGAAGGGCCAGATAGTACATATGAAGGGCTCTGTGGGTCACAATGACTCAACGCTGCATTCAGAGCAAGAAAGCACCCCTAGACAATATGAGCTGCATGGCAGAGGCTGTGTGCCAATAAAACTTTATTAACAAAACCGGGCAGCCCAGCTTTCGCACCCCCACATTGTAGCCTCAGTGCCCAAAGCACAGTCCACAGCCCAGTGTGGTAGCATCTCCCGGGAGCTGGCAGGGCCCCACGGCTGCATCCCGGGCTGTCCACACACAGGGAGAAGGAGGCACGTTCCCCAGGCAGCTACAGGCCCCGCGGGTTCCTTCTGGGCCTGATAAGGGGGGCTGGGAGGTGGGGGGCTGGGAGAGGGGCTGCTGGGAGAGTCTAACAAACCACGGCACCAACAACGGCTAATTGGAAGCAGCTGCCGTTGCAACCAGAGACTTGTCAGCTGTGATTAAGCGAAGTTGCCTTCAGGCCAATCAACTTCAAAATTATGCAAATAGGGCCGCAGCAGCGACCACAGGGGTGGTGCAGAGCTGGTTCCCCCACCCAGCCTGGCCTGAAAGGGCCCCCCATCCACGCATCTCCCCTGAAGCAGCTCCACTTCTGGGGGTTAATGAGCCTCCCGCCCACACTCTCTGTAAATTGGCACCGAAGCTGCTAAGCAGAGCCGGAGGTGAACATGCAGCCAGCCGCCCAGAGCCAGGCCAGGCCCAGACCCCTCTCTCAAAAGCTCAGCTGCCCTCACTGGCCTGGGAGGTCACCAGGTCACCAGCCTGGCCGGCCACACTGGCCCTCAGTGAGCCAGGCAGGGTATCTCCTGGGAGGCTGCATGCCAGGAGGGTTCCCTGGTGGCAATGGCTGGGCAGAGATAAAAGAGGACGCTTCCAAAGGTGGCAGGAGGTGGCTTGAGGCCACCCTCCCTATGGCTTGCTAACACTTGCTCACCCCTACCAGCTCTCCTGGGCCCGGACCTGGACTGGGTGGCCTCCTGCTCATCTCCATTCCTGGGACCTCCGGCACCCCACATGTGCTGTACCCCAAACTTAACTCCTCAGTCATCCCATCCCCAGAAGAACAAGCGATCAGTCACCAGACTGGGGTAGGGGGCCAGGAGGGAGGGAAGACCCCGCTCAGGCACGCCCCTTCAGGTGAATTCCCTGAGTCTCGGAGGGTGGCAGCGTCACGTGTCTTAGGAGATGGGAGGGGAGGCCAGCTCAGGCCCAAGGTCATCGTGTCCGGGTGCCGGCAGGTGTCTGGGTAGCAGCTGGCTTCTGGAATCAGACCAGACCCTCTGAGCCACTCCACTGGCATTTATCTCTTCCTGTCTGCTCTCACACCTTCCCAGCCTGGGGGCGCCTCCCCAGCAAAGCCAGGGTCAGCCAGCACGTCCTCTGTTTAAACCTGTCCTCCCCCAACTGGTGACCCATTCTGAGTTTGCACACTGGAAACAAAAGAATCCATAAAGAAGTGTCTGCAGGCGTTCAGAGTGGCCGGAGCCCCCTGACATCCCGCAGGTGGGCTCTGACCCCGGGGCTTTGACACCGAAGATGCTTAAGAAGGACCCGGACAGCAAGGGGCAGAGCACAGACCCCAGCTGGATGGAAGACCCCACCCTCAGGCTGAGAGCGACCTGCCCCCCCAGGGGAGGTCCCTGCTTCACTGGGCAGAGCCTGGGGCCAGGATGAGCCTTCCTCCAGGGGTCCTCCAGGGGCTGAACACGACTCCGGGACCATCGTGGCAGGCTTCCTCCTTTTTGAAACTGAGCATTGCTTATGGTGCAGAAAAAAAAAAAAGTTGCAAAATTTTATAGCATACGTTGACATCCCGGTAAACAGTGTTATGGAGGTCTAATTAGTGCACTGCGGTGGGGAAAACGCTGCTCCGAAATTTCTGGGGAATCGAGAGGTAACATCAAAAAGCATTGATGAGAGAGCCGTCGACAGGAAACCGGATCAGAACTGGGACGTGAGGACGGGTCTTCCTGGGGAGGCGGGTGCTGGGCCCACGCCCGGCGGAGAGGTGGGGTTGGAGGGGGACACGGTTGCCCTGTGACCCTGGACACGTCCCTTTGCCTCTCTGGGCCTCTCCCCATAAAGTGGGGTGCTAACCCCCAGCCTCCCATGGGCAGGTGGGATTACACGAGACAGAATATGTGAAACCCAACCGAGCTGGGACCTCAGGACGTGGGTGCAGATAGAACCCAAACAAGAGTTAAACTGAGTCTCATGACTTGCCTTCCACATGTGGAAACGAGAGGAAGAGACGATTCTCGAGGACTTACTATGTGTTGTCTGGCCCGCATGACGGACATTTGACAAAAATCGTCTCCTTTTAATGTTTTTTTTTTTTAAAGGGTACTACTGCTCACAGTCAGCAGATGAGAAAACTAACACTCAGAAGTGTGAACCTACACAAGATCACACAGCAGCTGAGCTCCTGGGACTTGGGTCCAAGCTGGTCTTGTTTCCAAGTCAAGGTTCTTCCTTGACGGGCCTTTGGCTCTTGGCCTTGGTATCTGGGGAGGAAATAGTGGGTGGAGGAGGGAGTTGCCACGTTCTCAAACAGAACTGGAGAAGGCAATGGCACCCCACTCCAGTACTCTTGCGTGGAAAAGCCCATGGATGGAGGAGCCTGGTAGGCTGCAGTCCATGGGGTCACGAAGAGTCGGACATGACTGAGCAACTTCACTTTCACTTTTCACTTTCATGCATTGGAGAAGGAAATGGCACCCCACTCCAGTGTTCTTGCTTGGAGAATCTCAGGGATGGCGGAGCTTGGTGGGCTGCCGTCTATGGGGTTGCACAGAGCTGGACATGACTGAAGCGACTTAGCAGCAGCAGCAGCAAACAGAACCACTGAGAATTTCCCCCTCTCCCAATGCCTGGGGGAAAAGAGAAGAGCCCATTCTCTGGGGACTGGAATCAGCTGATTCCATTTCCTACTGGGCTGGAGCCCTTCCCAACCCTCCACACTCAGGACTTGCCAGTGATCCAGCCCCTGGTTGAAATCCCCCAGAACTCAGTGCACCACCACCTCTGGGCATAGACTGGAGAGTGGGGAGGGGGGACCTGCCTCCCTGCCTCTCTGCACAGCACCCTCTGCCCGCTCCGGTCTGGCCCCACAGCGACCCGTGGGCACTTGGCCCCAGTGGTGAAAGACCCCGTTCAGGAGTTGTGTCTGCAGGAAAGGAAAGCACCCGTGCTGGGGGAAACCTGTGATGTCTCAGACCTGCTCCTGGCCCCAGGGATGGCAGGGGAACATCCGGGTCTTGGGGTCACAGCTCTGGTTCCAACCCCACCTCCACCACTTACAAACACAAGACCATGAGCGGGTCACTTCATTCAAAGCCTCTGTTCCTTCCTGTCTCCCTCCCTCCCTTCCATCCATCACTCAGGCTGGAAACCTGCCAGATGCCAATCCCAGATCTAGGCCCTGAGGATACAGGAGTGAGGAGACAGACGCAGCCCGCCCTTGGCATGGAGACGCCTTGTCTGCCTGTCCCGCGCATCCATGTGAGTCCCCTGCAGACCACTGCCTCCCCGAGGCTGCCGCCAGGGAGGACGGCCCCTCTGAGACCCCTGGCTTCCCAGCCCAGCACTGGGCACGGAGGAGGAGGCGGCGGCGGCGGCGGGGTGTGGGGGTAGGAGTGGGCCAGGGCAGTGGCGGAACAGGCAGCGAGGGGGTGAGAGGCCCTGGCCACGGCCTCGGACAGTCCACAAATAAACTCCAGCTCGTCGCCTCTTCCCCACTGAGAGAGAAAATAGCTTTCACACTATATTTTCTGATTTTTTTTTTCACTTCACTGCTTCTAAATCGATCCAGAACAGATTGTCCAATTGTCTGAATTTCAGGAGAAAAGCCTCCTAATCTTCCCCAGACTTCTGCCAGGCCCCGACCCCCTCCCCCGGAGACCCCACTCCTTGGCCAGACCCCAGCCAGACATCCAGGGACTGCCTGGGCTTATCTGCTAGCCTGACCTGCAGGCGACGGACAGGGGCCCCCTCAGGATAGGTGGGCGTGCACTCCCAGAAGGGTGCTTGTGCCCGGACCCACTGGACAGAAAGACTGTTTTCACAGGAAGGATGGAACTTACCCTACACTGTGGGACAGTGGAGCCTGGGGGCCTGGGGTGGAACCAGAGGCTACCACCTGCCTCCTCTAATCAGGAAAGGACTCTGGGTGCTGGATGAGCCACACACCATAGGCAGCTGTGAAGGACCGTCATGATTCCCGTTGACAATGGCGGTAGGGCAAACAGGTGTCATCGAGTGTGCCTACAGGATCAACTGGTCAGGACTGCGGGGGTGAGGGGACTGGGCCGGAGCACATCCTGACTCCATGCTGTGATGGATTGATTAGCCATGTCTGCCCTGGGTGCGGCAGTGGCCGGTGGCGGTACTCAAGCCACACATCTGCCATCCCGCGCCTACAGAGTAAAGTCCAAACTCCTTAACTAGCCCGAGTCCTTGGAGATCAAGCCACTGCCAACTTCCATGGGCTCACCTCAACAACTTTCCAAAAATACCACAGGACAGCCATGCCATCCAGACGTTTCCCAGACTTTGTCCTCTGGGCTCTGTATGCACTGTTTCCTCTTCCTCAAGATCCCCCGACCCCTAGCTCAGCCGCCTGGCCAGCTCATCCTCCATTTCCTTTGGCGCCACCTCCTCCGGTGAGGCCTCCTTGATGTTTGGCCCTTTTCCCCCAGGCAGAGTCTCTACCCTGCCCTCTGGTCTCACCCCCATCAGGGCCGTCCCTTATGCGGGACTTGGACCCAGGCAGAACAGTCTTTCTGGGGACCCGGAGTCCCAGCAGGACAAGCCCTGAGTACAGTCTTGGGAGTGAATAGTCAGTCACACAGCACACACACAGGTAAACGCTTGCCCACTCCTGGCAGACACCTGGCCCCTTTGGAGAAGGTCCCAGGCGCAGCAGAAACCAGACTCCAGACGTTAAGGACACACTGGCCTCGAGCTCCAGGCCCAGATGATGCTGAGGCAGCCCCAGGGCAGACCCTCGCCGGCTCCTGCCACGTCCCACCCATCCCCAAGGACTCACTCCCCCATGCGTCTCTGCCAAAGAGAAGGAATGCAAATAACAGTGACAAATGGGTGGGGCCTGTGGAGGCCTCCCTCCTGGAGTGCTTTGCCTCCGTGGCCCTCTTTCAGACACACTGCAGGAGGGTCTGCTGTGGACCCTGCTCTGCAGAGGAGGAAACTGAGGCAGAGAGGATGGAGGTGGCTGGGCAAGGCTACCCAGACGTAAGGGGGCGCACAGGAGCATGGTGACCCACACCTCCAGGCCAGCACCTCTCCTGACCACAGAGGGTGCCCTGCCTTCTCTTCATCCCGCATGGGAAGATCTGAATCCTGGCTTCGCTCCTTAGCAGCTATCCCTGGGGAAGCTTAGCTGTCCCTGGGGAAGCCACAAGTGATCCATCCTTGTTCAGGTGTATTACAAGTATTAAATCAGGTAGTATTTGCAAAGCACCCAGAACAGGGCTAGGCAAAGTTGGGGGACCTCCCGGCAGGTCAGGGCTCCAGGGCCCAGCGCCCATTCTGTGGCCTCAGCAGGTTGGCAGTGCCCTCGCCCCTCACTCTTTTTCAGAACCCATGTCTACTGCCCTCTTTGGAAGGAACCAGGTGGCCCACAGGCTGGCGGTCCGCACTGCCTGCACCGTGCCTCCCCCAGCCTCAGAACCTTCCCGCAACCTGCCGTCCACTGCACGGAGTCCAAACGCTTCCTCCGACTTGCCACGCACCTTCACAAACCACACACCACGCTCAACGTGTGAGCTTCGTGCATCACCACGCCCCCAAAGGAAACAGCATTCCCCCATACTGTGGAGGAGGAGACAGAGGTTCCAGGAAGCACCAGGACTCCTCTGCCCTAAAGAGGGGGAAGCCACAGTCTGAATACAGCTCTGTCCAGCTCCCAAGCCAAACTGTCAGGGACATCAAGCAACCTGGGTCTTCATCCTCGGCCCCTCATCGCCAGTTCCTGGAAGGTGGATAAATGTTCACGCAGAGAAGAGAGATCATATCCGGCTATAAAACTCATTCTATCTCATCACTCAGCACTCAAAGAGAAGACTCTGCCCCAGTCCTTGGGCCCCTTCCCGAGCTTCCCTGATCTTAGGCTTTCCATGTTTCCTGACAGCCATCGCTCACTCATTCATTCGTTTACCCATTCATCCATCCACCATGCATCAACCTGTGCATCCATCTACCCACCCATCCATCCACCCATATATTATCCATCCCTCATCCATCTATCCACCCACACATTCATCCATCCACCCACCCACCCAACCATCCATCCATCCATACATATGTACATACATCCACTCATTCATCCATCCACCTATCAACCTGTCCATCCATCTACCCATACATTATCCATCCCTCCATCCATCTATCCACCCACACATTCATCCATCCACCCACCCACCCAGCCATCTATCCATCCATCCACCCATTCATTCATCCATCTGTTCATTTACCCATCCATTCATCTTTCCTGGTGGCTCAGATGGGAAAGAATCTGCCTGCAATGCTGGAGACTAGGAGTTGATCTCTGGGTTGGGAAGATCCCCTGGAGAAGGAAATGCCAACCCACTCCAGTATTCTTGCCTGGAGAATCCCATCAACAGAGGCTACCGTCCATAGGGTTGCAAAGAGTTTAACACTCCTGAGCAATGAACACATCCATCCAGCAGTTCATCCCTTCGTTCACAGACCCACCCAAAGCATGCCTGAGCTAGAAGCTGCTACACAGCTAAATCAGGAATGAGTGGTCTCTACCCTTCATGGACAGAGAGAAAGTCCACTGCTTCTGTGCTCTCCGGGTGTTCCTGTTATTAAATGTAGTTGATGACAATGTCAACAGTATTATTTACTGAGTTCTTATGCGCTTGGCTCTGTACCGGATATGCTCCTTGAGTCAACTCTTTTCATTCTTGCCAGAACTCTTGCTAGGTGAGTGCTTCTCCGTTTTTAGAGGAAGAAACTGAAGCTTGGAGAGGTTTTATAACTTGCCTAAGGTCACATAGCTATTAGGGGTTGAAACTGGGATTCAAATCTTGACGGCCCCTTCCAGAGTTTGGGGATAATAAATAATAGTTATCACTGTAATTGATCCAGGAGCCTGGAATGTCACAGTCCTCACCTTGAATCCTCAAAACCACCCTTGTAAGGCATTATTATGACTATCATAAACATTATCAAGCTTATTTTAAAAATGAGGACACTGAGGTTCAAAGAGGGAAATAAGCAGTCCAGCATTGGCCGCAGGTAGGGGATGTGAACCCAGGCAGGTGAGCCCAAGAGCTGGCTATCTCGCCGCCCTGCTCTGTGGTTACCATGGCACCGGGCAGGCACCAGGGCAGTCTAAGGGGCCACTATATTCACTTCTTCACTTAATCAACAACCACAGTCTTGGAATCCCCTGTTCTGGGGGTTCCTGGATGATCAGGTTTGGGTCCCTCCCAACTGCTTCATCAAAAGACTGGAGAAGTGTTCACAGAGTAACAGGTAATAAAGTGAGATTACAGAGAGCTGATGTGTCTTTGAATACACACGATGCGCTAAGCTGCAAATCCATCTTATCTGATTCACGCAACAACCCATTTCACAGATGAGGAAACTGAGGCTCACAAGTTATATAACCTGCCCAGGGGCATAGAGTTAGGAACAAGCAGAGAGGAGACTGGTTCATGGTGGAGCCCCAAGTGCAGCCTCGGTGGTCCAGGCTGCTCCCCTGGGATCGGAGCCATGAGCTTCCCTGCAGCTCTGCTTGTTGCCCTGACGATGGGCCTCAGCTCAGAGGCCCTGCTTATCCTCCAAAGGCCTCAAGGTCTCAGGGATCAGATTCTGAGCAGTGACAGCCAGATGATGCTGTGTTCCCCATCTGCTCCCAGAAAAATCTAAACAACAGGGCTCTTTAGAGGCAAGCCCATGGGAGGGTGGGTTGGGTTCCTCCTGAGCTGAAGGGTGAACTCCACTGACCAGGCCTCTTTGGCCAGGCCTCTGGGGCTCAGTGATGATCCCAGGCTTTCCACAAATGGGCAGGGAGAGGCTCCATCTTCCCATTTTCTGGATGTAGAGACTGAGGCTCAGAGCCCATAGGTCTGGCATGGACATCCTGGGACTCCTGTCCTAAAGCCAAGCCTGGGCTGTAGCCGAGAAGGAAGAGCAGAAAGAGGATCTTGTAGACTTTGGTATTAGTAATTCTGTTATTCTTTGACTTAATGTTTAGAATTTCCATTTAGCGGGTTACAATATGTTCTGCTGGCCCCATGCTGCTGCTGCTGCTAAGTTGCCTCAGTCGTGTCCGACTCTGCAACCCCAGAGACAGTAGCCCACCAGGCTCCACCATCCCTGGGATTCTCCAGGCAAGAACACTGGAGTGGGTTGCCATTTTCTTCTCCAATGCATGAAAGTGAAAAGTGAAAGTGAAGTCACTCATTCGTGTCTGACTCTTGGTGACCCCATGGACCGTAGCCCACCAGGCTCCTCCGTCCATGGGATTTTCCAGGCAAGAGTACTGGAGTGGGGTGCCACTGCCTTCTCCATAGAGCCCATCTAACCCAGAGCCTTAGGTTTCAGAGCTCGGACTGGGTTCCTGGCCATTTGCCTCTCCTCTCTGGCCTCTGTTCTCCTTAGGGAAAAGGAACCTAGGAAGGTAGCCCTGGGGTTGTCTGAGGGTGCTGGAATATAATGGGCAAAAAAGGGCTTTGTAATAAAGGAATCTGCAAACATTGAAATCCCAAGATCCAAAGATGTCTGAGACCCATTTTAAGACTTTCTTCAGGCGCTCCTCTGCCTCCTGAATGCCCTCTGCCCCCTTGTGCTGGCACACTTCTATCCACCTTTTAAGACCCAAACCAAAAGTTACCTCCACCAGGAAGCCTTCCCTGACCCCTCAGGTATAGTGGGACCTCATAGGTGTCTGTTTTTTTTTTTTTTTTTTTCCCCTGCTCTTCTGCCTCCAACAGACACACCACAAAACCCAGCAGGGCAGGGTCCTGTTTTAACCATCTCTTGTTCCCCAGCTCTGGCACTGTGTCTGGTACAGGATAGGTGTCCCGGAAAGGTGGAATGAGCCAGAGCTTAAATGCGTATTCTGTTGGTCTATAAACCCAGCTGTGAGTGGACGATTCTCCTGACAAAGAAGAGGAGCCTGAAGTGAAAGCAAATCACCATCATTTCAGTAACCCGCTCAGGGAGCCGTGGAGGAAATTCTTGAGCTGGATTATGGAAGGAATTTGCCTTTATTTTTAATTTGTGCCGATATCTAAGAAAGCAGCACTTTCTTTTCAACCCATCATGCGCCGGGGAGCTTCCAATCTGGCGCAGGAGGCAAACTTTCCCAATTTCCCGATGCAAATCTCGCAGCCTCGGTAAAGCGGCCGTCTCCGCCCTCCGCCGGGCATTTCTCAGATGCTTGCCAGCAAGGAATAATCAGATTATGTAGCTGGGTTTTAAAAGATCACGGTTTGTCTCATTTTCCAGGGAAGTGTGAACCAAAAAAAAAAAAAAAATTCTTTTTTTCCTCCCAGAGCTCTGTTAAAAGCTTCCAGAACTTACTTAATTCAGTGTTAAATGGGTGTAATTTGGAAAACTCATGCATTATTTCTTAATTTCTTGAAGGCGAGTTTGCGCTCATCTGCTGGGGTAGGTGTGCGTGTGGACAGATGGGCAGGGATGGGAGTGTGTGCCCCAGACCGGGGAGGAAAGGGGGCAGCAGGTCCACAGCATGCCAAGGAAACGCTCCATTCATGGCTGGTGGCTGGAAACGTGTGACAGGAGGCGTCTGCATTTCATCTCACGGCTTCTGCCTCTCCACTTGCATGGCCAGGGAGGGCGAGATTGTGAAGACTTTCCCTGACGGTTTCACGTCTGCACCCCTCTCCCCCACGCCAGGCAGCGGCCTCAGATGCCCCTGAATGATGCCGACAGGGCCGGCATCATATCGTGAACATCCTTGACTTTCCAGGATGCCCAATTCACTGTGACCTTGAGCACGCCACCAGCCTGCCCTGGGCCCCAGGGTCCCCACTTACACGGTAAGTGGACAAGCTTCGAGCTCCCTATCAGGCCCTAAAGCATCCCAACATCACGGTACAAGACATGGGCCTCTGAGATGCTGGGGTCCCTGACTTTATCTGCCCCTCCCCCAGCTGTAGGATGTGGAGGGTAGGGGCTCCCACGTCCCAGACTCTGCCCATGACTTTCCCCACCGCAACCCTCATGAAACCCGTTAGGCAGGCGCTAAGTCGCTGCACTGTTGAACGAGAAAACCCAGGCTCAGACAGCAAGAGCTTCGGCAGTGAGTGGTCACATCAGGACGTCCAGGGAAGACCCTCTGGAAAATTTTCAACCTGCTCGCAGCTAAGGCGGAAAGGAAAGAGCAGCTCATCACATGTGGGCCAAACTGGGGTACAGGGGGGTGCACCAGCAGGTGCAGAGGTGCTGGGACAGCCACGGTCTCAGCTCAGAGAGGTATTTGTTCATACAGTCAGTCGTCAAACAGATCCTGCGCCCTGAGTCACGTCTCGGGGCAGGTGTGAGGGGGCTTGGCTGCTTCTTTACCTTCTTAGGGGTCAGACCCTGGAGAAGGGGGCCAAGGAATGTGTGTGCTGGAGGGAGGAGGGAAGGGAGGGATAAAAGAAAGGGAGAAGGAGGAGGGAGGGGGTGGGGCCTCTCCCCTGCCAGCAAGCCCTGTGCGGGGTGAGGCTGACACCAACAGAGTGGGTAGCACCTGGCATCCCCCGGAAGACTGTGGCCAGGGTGGGCAGGGCCTCTGGTCACCCTCCCCACTTTCACTGGCTCCAGACAGTCAAGACCCCACCTGCCAGAAGAGCGTTTAGGAACCAAGGGCCCACAGTGCTCAGGAGTTGACTTCAGCAACTTCTAGAAAGAGTGGCTGGGCTGGGGAAAAACCACCCTGGGAGAGCTAGAGATAGGCTCTGAGTTCATCCTAAGATTGATACGAATCTGTTGTGTGACTCAGCCGGAGAGAAGCTGAAACAAGAGGTTGCATTAATAGAGGTAGAGCATCCCCAAGGAGGGAGGTGATAGTTTTCCTCTGAGCCTAAGACGGGCCACACTCTGCATCAGTCCAGAAGAGAGGGAGCAGGGCAATGACTAGGAGGATGTGAGACTCAGCAAAGTGTCTGAAGAGCCACCAGGGTCACCATCGGGCACAGGCTGAACTCCGGCTGGTGGAGCGTAGTGGTTAGGGGCACGGGAGTAGCCGGGTTACTTTTAACCTCCCTGAGCCCGTTTTCTCAGCAGTGCAACTGCATCAACAGCGGCTTGACTCAGGGTTGGTGCACAGAATTAAATGGGCTCAGCGCCTGCCCAACACAGGACCTAGTGCACAGTGGGCCTCTGGGCTTTCATGGTCAAAGGCAATCCCATTGCTGTTCAGGCAAATCCTTATACTTGTGATAGTGAAGTCTGTCATAGACTCACTCAGGCAGTTGGAGCTGCCAGATCTGGTGGCCACTTGCTACCTTCCCCTCCCAGCAGCAGCCAAGGGCCAGGCCAGGAAGCGGTCCTCTCCCACCATGTGGCCGGGAAGCAGACCCCTCTTGTTCTTCCAAACCTCCCTCTGCCCACCCCAATCACAGGCTCCACCCACAGACCATGGACCAGTCCAAGGGCTGAACCTGACCATCCCTCCCTCCTCCCACTACCTAACCCACACCCAGAATGGGCGGCGGTGGCAGTGACCTGCCCTCCTGACCTAGCCCTGCTCCAACTGCACCATCTCCCCCTGCTCCCTAGTCCTGCAGCCCCCTCCCCGCGCCCCCACGCCCCACCTCTGAGCCCCGCCCACCTGTCCACAGGATGCCTCCCTCCCAGCTGTGTGTCCACATCTGTGCCCCTGGAGGGGCTCTGCCAGGAAAACACCACTGCTCCTCTCTTCTGGCTGATTCATGCCTGCCTGCCTTTCAGACCGGGTGCCCCTAGCCCTGAAGCCACTGCAGGGTCTCTGGGCAGATTCTCCCCACTTGCATCCCCCCTACTCAGCCTCCCCCGGCTCTGGGGAAGCCCGCCCTCCCTCCCCACTGGCTTCTCCGGGCGGGTTTCCCTTGGAGCCGCCAAGGGCAGAGCTGCTGCCCTCCAGCAGCAGACGTGGGGGCTCGCTGAGTTTGGCTGAAGAAGAGGAGTGAGGGGAGGAGGAATGATGCGTGGCATCCTCAGCTTCCTTGGGACCTTGCTCTCTCTCTCACTCACAAAGGTCTGAGCAGCGCTGGCCCTGCCCCCACTCAGCCTGTCCAGCCCAGCTGCCCCCGATAAGCTCCAGGCTGGTGGCCTGGGAGCGGCAGGGTGGGACACACACATGCACACACACACACACCCCCCACATGGCTCAGAGCCAATCTCCCCGCTCCCAGCTTCCCCTGCCAGTCCCATACCTCCCAGAGCCTGAGACTGAGCGGAGAATTCAGTGTGATGTGACAGCAGGGAAGCCCCTCCCTAGGGCTTTCAGCTTGAGCCTCGAGGGGTGGGGGCTGCCTGGCCGCAGTGAACTTTCCGGCCCACCTCCTGCCCCACACTCGGCCCCCGGCCTGGACAGGCACAGACCACAGCCTCTCTGGGGGAGGCGATTCGTGCTCAGGGACGTGTTCCGCCCTGAGCGGACACCGGTCTAGGGGGTGGTGGGGGATGGATCCCAATCCCGGGCAACACTGACCAGCATGGTTACGCTCCTGGCTGGCCCCAAGGACTAGGGCTGGATGGCCAGCTTCCCTGCCACCTTCAGCCCACCTGGCGGGTGAGGGAACAGGGGGTGAAGGAGGAGCTCCCTTTAGCCTGATCTGAAGGCAACTTACTGGCTCACCCGTATTTCCATAGCAGCCCAGAGTGAAATTCGTGGGATGCCAGTGACTAAAGACACGCTGGGGTCCAGGCCCTCATTCCACACTAAGAAATAGGCCCAGAGCAGGACAGGCACCTGCCCAGGGTCACACAGTCAGAACTCACAGGGCTTTCTCGGTGTGACCTCACAGCAACCTTCAGAGGTGGGCATGGTGCCCGTGCTACTTTACACGAAGGGGAAACAGGGGCTCAGAGGGGTCAAGCGCCTTGTTCAAGGTCACACAGCGGCGGGGAGAGAGGGGTGGAGGCCTCCGGCTGTGATTCCTGGGGAAAGGCACCTTTCCCTCTTCCCATCCCGGCCTGGGCTTGCCTGGGCAGGAGCAGCAGGCGCTAAGACAAGGGATCAGAGAGGTCAGGAGAGGCACAGTAGACACAAGGCACGCTGGCAGATTATATAAGTCGCCTTCCCAGCCCCACTGCCCCAGGGGTGCTGGCTGGGGAAGCCGCACAGGGCACCAGACCCGCGAGGTCGGGCCTGGCCCCCCAGCCAGCATCGGCTCTCTCTGAAGAGATGACAGTTGGAGGCGCCAGGACACACTGGCTTCTCTTCCTCCTTTCTGGTTTCCTCTGGCTGAGTAACAAATACTAACACTGATAATGATAATAATAATTAGAATAAATATAACCTGAAGACGCTCGGGGCCTCGTTGCCATGGCAACCGTTGGCGCTAAGGCGCTTCGGAGGCCGCCGCCAGGCCACCCGGCCCCCGGGCGCGGAATCAATATTGATTCGGCCCCAGGAGGCGGCGGCGGCTCCTCCACTGGGACCACGCGGCGGGTGCCGAGCGAGGGACACGCACTTGGAGAGGCCTTCGTGATTGCCCGCGCCGCCCAGCCGGGACCCTCGGAACCGGTCGGGTCCCCAGCCTGCCTCCGGAACCCTGCCCGGCGCGCACGGGGCTCCGGGTTCGCCCAGTTCCCGCACTGGTCCTCGGACGCCGGTCCCCGCCTCGGACGCGAATGCCGGTCCCGGCGGCCACGTCCCTGCACGGTGCGCCCTGGACTGCTCCTCGGACCCGGCCCAGGTCCTCTCCAAGGTTCAGCGACCCCGACCTTGGTGAGCCCTGGCGCGGACCCCAATGCCAAGGCGCCGGCTGTCCGACGCGTCTCCCACCCCCAGACTCTTCCCCGGGCGTCCCCGGCCCCCTTTCCACAGCACCCCGGATCCCTCGATGCTCCGAACTTGCCTCTCCCAGGGCGCCCACCTCTCCCCGCCCGCCTCGGGCGCCCGACCCCCTTCTCGGGGAGCCGGGGAGCCAGGGAGCCGAAGATCCGCGCCCACCCCCCGCACAACTCGCCGGGACCCTCCTCCTCCACAAGCTCCGCTCCGACCCCTCTCGGCAGCTGCGCTCGGACCCCCGGCCCAGCGCGCCCCTCCCCCGCGCGGCCCCAGCCCGGCCCGCCCCCGGGGCGCCGCTCACCTCCTGCCCGCCGCCCGCTCGCTCTTCGCTGCGCCGCGGGGAGTCGGCGCCCGCGGGGCTGAGCCGCCTGCCGGGGCGCCGGGCCGCCCACGCCCCCGCGGTGCCCCCGCCGCCGCCGCAACAGTTGTCCCGGCTCCGGGGGGCTCCGGGGCCAGCGCCGGGAAGGCGGCCGCTCTTAGGCGCGCGGGGCGCGGGCGCGGGCTCGGGCTGGGGCTCCGGCTCGCGGACCGGCCGCCGGCCGCATGCCCCGCCGCGCGCCCGCCCGCCGGCTACTGGGCGGCCCGAGCCGCCCGCCCGCCCGCCGGCCCGGAGCCCCGCGCCGCGCCCGCCGCAGCCGCCGCCGCCGCGCTCATGCTCGCCGGCCCTGCGCTCGCCGCCGCCGCCGCCGCTGTGCCCACTTCACTCTTTGCCGCTCGCCGCTCGCCCTCTGCTGCCCCCTCTCCCGGCTCGCGGCGCCCCGCGCTCCCGCCCAGCGCCCGCGGCTCCCTTCTCTCTCTCTCTCCCCCCGTTTTTCCTTTCGCAATCTCGCTTCCTCCCCGCGCTCGCCCTCGCCCCGGCCGTGTGTCTCTGCGTCTCTTCCCTTTCGCGACCTCCTCTTTCTTTTCTGCTCCCCCCTTTCTCACTGTTTGCTCCCCTCCTCCCCCCTTCCTGTCTGCTGTCCCCTTACCGCTCTCCTCCCGCTTTCTTTCCCTTCTGTTCCTTTCCTTTCTTCCTTCCTCCTCCGGCACCCCATCGCCGTCTCCCCAGCCCCGCCACACTCACCTGCCTCCTTCCTGGCCGCTCCCCAGCCCTCGGGCCGGCGCAGCTGTTGTAGAGGGGCGGGCGAGGGGCACGCCAGCCCCGCTCCGGCCACCTGGCTGCTGGCCGGGCGGCCCCTCCAGCTTCCCCTCCTCCGGCGGCCGGCCGCTGGAGGGCCCCACCTGCCGCGCGCCTCCCGCTGCGGGTGCTGAGCCAGACATCCCTTCCAGGCCGCCCCTCCTCCAGAGGTGGTCAGGGCCGGGGTCAGGCTGAGGTGGCCCCTGGCAGGGTCAGACTCGGGCCGGAGACTCCTTCGCAGCAGACCAGATCTGGCCAGTTTCCAATGAGGAAAACCCCGACTTCCTCGGGCCTCCGTGCGGCGTGGGCTCCCCGCCCCTGTTCCAAACCCCCCTTCTCTCCACTTCTCCTCCCCAGCAGCCACCCCCTCCCCCGTTTCACCCCTCACCTGCAGACCGGGGCCAGACTGAGCCAACCTCACTAAGCCCTAGTTTCCCCCCCCCTGGCCCTGGCCCAGTGACCTCTGAGGGGTAAAGCTGGTCGTGTAGGGGCCACTGCAGCCTCTTCCAGGGCCGGGCAGCGGGCTGGGAGTGAGGATGGCTCACTGACTGGTGGATCAGGGAGGGACAGTGGCTTTGAGTGCCCGGGGGGCAGGTGGACCTCACCCCTGCAAACCCCACGTCCGCCGTGTCCCTGGCTCTGGCTCCATTTTTACAGACACTGAGTGCACCTCTCCAAAAACCAGGCTGAGCCCGTCACTCACCTTGTTTGACTTATTCCTCACCACAGTGCTGGGTCTTGGCTTCCCCATTTTACAAGTGAGGCAGTTGAGGCTCAGAGAGGTTAGGGCAACTGCCCTGAGCCACACAGCTGTAAAAGGACAGGACCAGGGCTCCAGCCTAGATTCCCCACCACCACCACCCACCCCTGACTTCCAAGCCCAGATTCCACACCTTTGACAGCTTTCTTCTCTAAACAGGTCACAGCATCATCTCCTCGAAACATTTTAAAGATTAGATGAGGCAGGATATTTCACGCACTTTGCCCAGCTCCTGTAAACCCTCCCAAGGAGGAGGACCATGATTATCCCATGGGATGATGGAAACGAAGGAGCAAAGAGGTTACAAAACTGGCTGAGGGCCCGGTGCTGGACAGGTGGCAGGGGGACTCAGGTTGAGAGGTAGCTGTTCCCTGTGCTGGGCTGGGCTGCCTTCGGTGTGCATCCAGGGCCCTGCACCTTCCTTTCCCTACAGGTCAGGCTCCCTAACAAAGCCACTTCACCTCCCTGAGCCTCAGTTTCCTCACCTACAAAATGGAAATCATTCTACCCCTGCAAAGAGTCATCATGGGATTAAATGAGAGGCTGCATCAATAGTCCCGTTGATTATCCCAAACAAGTGAGTGCCGTCATCTATATCAGCAGCCCTTCTGACCTTCCAGAAAATGGCAGAGTGGCCAGAAAGATGTGTGGGTTTTGGAACCGGTCAGACTTGGAGTTGACTCTCAGCTTCACCACTTACCAACTGTGTGCCCACAGGCAAGGTCACTTCTCCCCAGTCCTGGGCACTGATTTCCCGAGGCTGTGATAACTAACATCCATGAACCTGGTGGCTTAAAACAGCGTATCTTTATATTCTCACAGTTCTGGAGGCCGGAAATCTCCAAATCAGTGTCACTGGCTGAAAGTGTGGGCTGTCCCCTGGGAGGTTCCCCGGAGCGCTCTTCCACTCCCTAGTGGCTGCAGGCACCCTTGGCTCGTGGCCCCGTCAAGCCAAGCATCTTCCCACCTGGCTGCCCCGTCTCCATGTGGCTGCTCCTCTGTGTGTGTCTGAGCCCCCCACCCCTGCTCCTCTGTGATTGCATTTAGGGCCCACAGATAATCCAGGATAAACTCCCATCTCAAGATCCTGACCTTAATCGCATCTCTGAAGCCCCTTTCTTCCTGTCCTATCTACAGTAAGGTCCTCAGGTTCTGGGGATTCTTCAAAGGCTGTCTTTGGGGGCAGGGGCAGCATTTTCACCCTCTCACACGCTGTGCATAGAAGCAGGACAGAGCAGACTCTTGGGACCTCTGGGGGGATCAGGTGAGACCCATAAGAATACTGGCCTATGTGGACCCATTCAACAATTATTTTTGTATTTCTACTCTGGGCGGGGCTGGGGGAGAAATGAAGGGGGCTGGGCTTTGCCGGCAATGACCCCAACCCCGCTACCCACATTTCTGAGCACCTACTGTGAGTCGAGTTGGGCGGGTGCTCCACTCCTCGCCTTGCCTTTAATCCCGGCCCTATTTACTATTTCTCTGTCTTCGGGAGGCCTGCTCCCCCGCAAACGCTGCTCACCCAGGCGGGCGGCCTGGCGGATGACTCACGCGCTCCTCGCTCTCCACCGAGAGAGCAGCCTTTTCAAAGGGCTGGCTGGGGAGGGAGCTAAATTTAAAGCCAGGCTTCCCGAGAAGATCACCTGCCACGTCAAAATTGCTGCTGTTTAATTAGAAGTGGGGCGTCGTGGGGGGGGGCGCGGCCGAGGTCCGGCCCGGTGAGCCCCTCTGGGAAGGGGGGAGGGAGGCGCGCGGAGGCTGAGCCCCTGGGGTGGGTGGGGGGAGGAGCCGCGATCAGCCGGCATGCTGGCTCTGCCGTCATCCCACACCTCCCTAGGAAGCAGCCCCGGGCTGGTCCAAGGACCCTAGAGTCCTTCCGCCTCCCTTCTCCTCAGGCTCTGATTCAAGATCTTAGGCTTCTAAGCCCCCACTTCCTAAATTCCAGATGTAAGGAACTGGGGCTCTCCCTGACCAAGTCATCCGGCCAAGCTGGGGTCCGAACTGCAGGCCTGGCTTGGGGGCCACTTGGTCCCTCCAGGAAGTGGGTGGAGGTGGTGGGCAAGGTGTTCAACTCTTTGAGCCTGTTTCCTTCTCAATCCAAGGAGGCTGAAGCCCCCAGGCCGGGGCCTGCCTACCACGGGAAGGCACTAACTACAACCCGTTTCCCTGGGAGGAGATGAGGCCCCCGGAGGAGCCTGCCCTCGAGCACTCTCCTGCCGCCTGGTCCTGCCCCTTGGAGGCACCAGGGCTGTGTCCCTGCCATCTTTATGCCCTTGCTGCTCCCACTCTCCCAGCTGGCTCTGGGAGTCACGGGTGGTGGCAAAGTCCCAGGCTCCTTGTGGCTGCAGGGCGGGGTCACGGGGACAACTGGGCATCCCAGTGATGAGGAACACCAGGTCTGGAGCCGGGTGCTGAGCTGGGAGCCCCCGAGGGCCTGGGTCATGCTCACAGCATCAGTTTGCTCTTCTGTAAGATGTTGTGAGTTTTGATTTTTCCAGGCCAGGCACATAGTAGGTGCTCGGTGTGTGGAAGCCACTGCCGTTGTTCAGTCGCTAAGTCGTGTCTGACTCCTTGTGACCCCGTGGACTGCAGCACGTCGGGCTTCCCTGTCCTTCACCATCTCCAAGAGCTTGCTCAAACTCATATCCATGGAGCTGGGGATGCCGTCCAACCATCTCATCCTCTGTCGCCCAGTTCTCCTCCGGCCCTCAATCCTTCCCAGCATCAGGGTCTTTTCCAAGACCCCACCATAACTGCCACGGCTGAGTGTTCCTCTCGAGACTTGTGAGAACAGTCAGTCATCTGGTTCAGAGGCCTTCCTAAGGCCAGACATGCTGTAATGATGCCAAGTTGTGCCAGGCGAGGGGGTATAAACTCGCCGGGGCCTCCCCGCTGCCTCCCTCCTAGGCCACAGGGTGTGACACAGCTTCTCCCCTGGCGCTGGCAGGAGGGCTGGCAGAACCGTTCACTGCCCTCCCAGCCAAGAGGAAACCGGGCTTCTGTTTTCTTTGAAAAAGCACTTGGCAGACCCAGTTTCAAGAGGGCCTCATCGCCTTCCCCCGGGTGTTACTCCGATATGGCCAAAGGGGATTTGCAGATATAATTAATGTTATTAATCGGCTGATTAAGAAGATCAGGAGATAAGGAGATTGTCTGGTGTGCCTAAGCCAGTCACAGGAGCTCTTTAAAAGTAGAACTCTTAAAGAGTGAGTTTTCTCTGCTGTCAGCAGAAGAGGATGTAAAAAAGGGGGAGACTGACATGCTGAGATGGAGCGGTCTCGGCAGGGAGGTGAGAGCAGCCCCCAGCCAACACCCAGGATGAAACGGGGGCCTCAGTCCTGCAGTTGCCAGGAGCTGCACTCTGCCAGCACCATGAAGGAGCCTGGAATCTCCCCAGACTCTCCCCGAAGAGCCCAGCTCCTGAGACCCTAAGCAGAGAACTCCCTGAGTCCGCCCTGACTCTACCCCCATGGAACTGTGAGATAACACAGGGGCGCAGTTTTAAGCTGCTAATTTTTTTTTACACAACCACAGAGAAGCCAACTGACCCAGCAGCCACTTGTATCAAAATTCTTTAATTTCTAGGGGATAAAGATCTTTACCTTCTTGATTACCAGGTAAAGAGGTAAAGACTCCCACCCAAACCCTCGGGGCCCTCACCCCCACCCCACCCGTACTCTTGGAGGCATTAGCTTGTGTGAACGAGA
This sequence comes from Bos indicus x Bos taurus, assembly GCF_003369695.1. Taxonomy (NCBI): domain Eukaryota; kingdom Metazoa; phylum Chordata; class Mammalia; order Artiodactyla; family Bovidae; genus Bos; species Bos indicus x Bos taurus. The sequence goes on along the minus strand of NC_040080.1, from coordinate 5,054,042 downwards.
CAGAATCCATCCGTGCATCTGTCCTGGGTTCAGTTCTGCTGCAGCTGGTGGCTCCCGTGGCCTCACTGTGTCTCACCAGCCTCTCAGACCCGGTGTGCAAATGATGAGAATTAATGTGATGCAAATCGGTAGGTTGAGCCAAGCACCGAACTGGAGGCCCAATTTCCACACAGCCCAGCCCTCCCCATGGGCAGCCCCTGAAGAATAATAACAACAACAATGATAATCAAGATAACTGGCGTATGCAGAGTCTCCCAGTCCCGTTTCCTCCACACTCACTTATACCTCAAAAAACCGCAGGAGTGGGACAGGGAGCACCCTCATCTTGGAGAGGTAGGGAGGGGGCCCAGGTAGGTCGTGTAATAGACCTGAGGTCACACAGCTTGTGAGAGGCCATCCTGGGACAGAAATCTGAGGTCTCCAGCTCTTTCTACTGCCCTGGCAGCCCCTTCTCAGGAGCCTCTGTCTAGGGGGTGGGGTGGGGGCTTTGTTCTAAAGATTCACTTCAGTTCAGTTCAGTTGCTCAGTCGTGTCCGAGTCTTTGCAACCCCATGGACTGCAGCACGCCAGGCCTCCCTGTCCATCACCAACTCCCAGAGTTTACTCTAACTCACATCCATTGAGTTGGTGATGCCATCCAACCATTTCATCCTCTGTTGTCCCCTTCTCCTCCTGCCTTGAATCTTTCCCAGCATCAGGGTCTTTTCAAATGAGTCAGTTCTTTGCATCAGGTGGCCAAAGTATTGGAGTTTCAGCTTCAGCATCAGTCCTTCCAATGAATATTCAGGACGGATCTCCTTTAAGATGGACTGGTTGGATCTCCTTGCAGTCCAAGGGACTCTCAAGAGTCTTCTCCAACACCACAGTTCAAAAGCATCAATTCTTCGGCGCTCAGCTTTCTTTATAGTCCAACTCTCACATCCATACATGACTACTGGAAAAACCATAGCTTTGACTAGACAGACCTTTGTTGGCAAAGCAATGTCTCTGCTTTTTAATAGGCTGTCTAGGTTGGTCATAGCTTTCCTTCCAAGGAGCAAAGATTAGTCATTTTAAATCCCGCAGGGCGGGACAAGGCAGCTTAGACCATGATAGATTTTGTAGCAGTAAAGCCGTGGGCGAGTCACCTAACCTCTCTGGAACGAGGATCTACCTTTTCTTCCACTTTCTGGGTGCTCTGTGGCCCCCGCTGTCACTTGGGTGGTCTCCTTGAACCCTCATGACCACCCCAGGACTTGCTTCTAGTCATCCCTTTTGACAGATAGGCCCAGGGAGATTAAGAGGGTCACACAACTAGGAAACGGCATAGCTGGGATTTGAGCCTGGGTCTTTCCCTGCCCTGTCCCTGCCATGACCTCGATGCAAGGAGGAGTGGAGTAGAGGGCCCTGGACTGGGAGCACGTCCTGGCTCTGCTTCCCAGGCCTCAGTTTCCCCACCTGCTCTGTTCTTGATGCCGGCCAGGCCTCTCGGGCTCAGGGAGGGTGAGGCCCTGGCTGGTCAGCCCAGGGCTGGCTTCTTGTACTTGAGCCCAGCTGTTGGGAGGCAGGTTGTCCGGGGTTTGACAGCTCAGGCCCGGCAGCCAGGCTCGGAATTTCAAACTTCTTTGATTCTTCTGAGCGGCCTCTCCCAATGTTATAAATGATCTGGCCCCACCTCACAGAGGGACCTTTGTTATTGCAAAATCTCATGTTTCCACAGAGCCCAGGGAAAAAAAGGAGCCTTTGGTGGTGGGTTCCAGCATCTGTCTGCACTCTGTTCTGGTGAGGATCCCGGCCGTGGGGATGCTGGCCCCAGCTTGGCCGCAGAGCAGACCCCATGGCCCTGGCCGGGGCCTGTCTGGCCACCTGCCAGCCATGGCCTGTTCACCAGTCAACATCTGTGATGAATCAGAACCTCTGAACAGCTACTCAGGGGCTTGGTGGGGAGTATGAAGGTTGGGGGGCGGTGCCTTCAGCCACAGACTAGGGCAGCCCACAGCCCCTGTCTAAGGGCTCCCCTGGCTGACCCTGGCTCTATTGGAAGAGGGGAAAGGACAGGAGACTCCAGCTTTCAGAGTCTGGATTCATGCACCGTATGCTAGGCCTGGGGCTTTGCAAACATTTTCTCTTGCATCGCACCAGCACCCCCCCAAAGCAAGGCACTATTATTTTTGCCTCATTTCAACTGAGGGTAGGGAGGATTAGAGAGGTTAAGTACCTTGCCCAGGGTCACACAGCAGGTGAGTGGCAGCTGCTGCCTGCCCTGTGTTAGATTACCAAGTTCAGAATGCTTTATACTATTTGCATCACTTTCTTGAGCAGAGAAAATGTGGCCCCGTTTTGGTGTCCAGGAGATAGATGCCTTTGTCTCAGTCCTCCTAGATCCAGAGCACGTGAGGGGCCAGGCCCTCTGCAGTCAGCCTTGCTCACATATTGCTCTAAGACCTTCTCAGAGCACCATGCCTGGTGTTGGAGCCCAGCCAAAGAGGATATGGGCTGCTTTCCACCCCCAGAGCATCATGGGAATATCCTGGGGTGCTGCCTGCAGAGATGGAACCTCAGAACAATGGCTTGCTGGAGCAAGCTTCCAAGGTCAGCAGCATGAGCCCAAATTGCAGATGAGGAAACTGAGACCCAGAAAGACCCAGTGACTTGCCCAAGGTCCCTTAGCATATGAAGCCTTCTTGCTGCCTTAGCATCCTATCTTAATGTGTGAAAATTACAAAATAAGCCCCCAGCTTTGGAGTCAGACTCTTGGGTCTGCCTTGCATCAGAAGAAGTCACCTTCCCTCTCTGAGCCTCAGTATCCTCATCTTTGAAATGGGGACAACAATTCCTGCCTTCTTTCAGGGACTCTAATAAATGGTGTCTGGCACACAGCAGGGCCTCTACTTGGCTCTCCTCACCTCTACCCCACTAGTAGCTAATACCTGTAGGCTGGTATTTACTGATTATTACAATAGACACGAGGCTTTAAGCACCTGGCGTGTGTTACTCATGACACTGGGGGCTCTGGGTCTTCAGCTGTAAAAATAAGCACAACCAGCGGCTTCGAGCCTCGTGCTGGTCATGTTCTGTGCATCTGACGAGCCTCATGTGGCCTAATGTGATGCAGACTAAAATCATGCCCATCTCACAGACCCATAAACTGAAGTCGGAAATAACTTACCCAAGACTCCTGAAACCCAGGTCTGCCTGATCCCAGAGCCCAGCTCTCAAACCCAGGCCAGAATCTCTGGTCAGAGAAGCTGAGGTCACCTCCTCCACCCATAAAGGATGAGGGGATCCCTGAGCAGGCTAGGGGAGGAAAGAGGACTTGGGGTCCTCATCAGATGCAGCAGGGAGCGGGGCTGGATGTGGGTGGACAACAGCTGCAGCTTGCAGCCTCCTGATACCTCCTCAGAGGTGGAGTCCACAGGGCTGATGCTCCACACACACACTTGGCCAAGGCCCCACCCTGAGACCCGGAACCTGGCAGTCAGAGCAGGATGCGGTCAGTGCCGTGGACACAGGGACCCATCTGTGTGGGCACTCTGCCCTTGACCACGCCTTTGCCAGTCACCAGGCATTTTGGCTTCATCGGGCAGGGCCCCAAGAACCCTCCGCTTCCAGCCCCTGAGGCGGTCCTGCTGGTATTCACCGGCGCTGCCAGCCCCAGCCTCTCTGTCTCCTGCCTGGACAGTACTGCAGTGGCCAGCAGTTGCCCTGACTCAGTTCCCCCACCTAGTGGACCACTCTCCAGTGGGAGCCAAAGAGATCCACGCGGAACTCAGGCCCGACAGCAGCACCCTCCTGCTTAACGCCCTTTGCTGGCTCCCCCTTCCTTCCGGATGAAGTCTGCCTTCCACTGGCCAGCGAGCTCCATCTCCTGCCTCAAGGCCACCCTAGGCTTGCTTGGCCCTCCTCTTTTCCTGAATCGATGGTGCTCTCAGGCCTCCAGATCCCAGCTCTCTCTGTTTCCTCTTCCTGGCCTGTCCCTCTTGGCTTCTTTTTATCTTGAAGACCCAGGTCATCTGTCTCCTCTTCCCGGAAGCCTCCTCTGAGCCAGGTGGATCCCTCCGTCCGTCACAGCTCTGGTCACGCTGAGCTTCTGTCTGTGCTCCTGTCACCGCCGGGAGCTCCCCGAGGGCTGGCCTGGGTCTGACTTGCTCCAGGACGCCCACACTGCCCACCACCGGGCCCGGCCTGGAGCAGGCCTCGGTATGAGAACTTGCATAAGCGGTTCTCATAGGCCCAGCCCAGGAGCCGGGAGCGGTTGACGCCCCTCCCAGCGCCCGCCGGGACACCCGGTGCTCAAGCTGGCCTCGTCGGCAACTTGGCACCGATATTTTATTAATAAGCACATTTGGCACTTGCCTTGCACCTTTCATCCTCAGCTCTCCGAGCGCCTCCCCAACTTTAATTAATTCTCCCCACACCCCAAATAAGCTGCTCTTCCCACGGCAGATAATGATGTGTGAAGCTCCTTTCTGTAAAGGTGCCGTGAGTCATTCCAGGGTGTAATTAGAACCCTCTCTTCCCTGTCTCCTGGGCGCTTCCCAGTTCTGCTCCTTCCTCCCTGGGGCTGGCAGGTGGACTCAAAACCTTCAGGATGGAATGCTTATTTATTACTGTTATGATAAAGCCATGCAAGAGCTTGCTGTCTCAACAGCTTAGATGTGTCATAAGAAAAAAATGACAAGATAATTTTTGCAGAGGTGAGAGGCAACCAGAGGGGCGGTGGGTGGAGTGGAGCACATTGGAGCCTGATTTGTGCAAGCTGGCTGGTGAGCTGGTATTGGGGAGGGCCCTGAGAAATCAGTTCTAGGCAACTCTCCTTCCTCCAGGAAGACTCCCCTGATAAGTCCACACAGATTGGCCTTTTCTGCGTCACTATGGCCTTTAGAGCAAAGACTCATGTTTTGGTAGGTGATTGCTCTGTGTGGGCTTGCCCTTCCCAATGACACTGAGAGTCCTTGTGGAGGATTCATGGTTCCATGTCTTCGCCTCCTGAGAAATGAACAGAGGACTGGGCATTCAGTGACGAGTACCTGTGACTGTGTAGGGGAATGTGGGAATGGGGCAAAAGCTGGATGGATGAATGGAGAGATCAATAGATGGGTATCTAACGGGTAGGTGGGTGGATGGGTGGAGGGATGATTGATGGATAGATGAGTGGGTAGGTGGGTGGATGGACAGATAGATGATGGATGGATGGATGGGTGGGAGGTGGGTGGATAGATGGATGATGGATGGATGGGTGGGTAGGTGGGTGGATGACGGGTGAACAGGCCCATGGAAAGATGAATATGCAGGAAGATGTTTGGCTAGATGGAGAGCTTCATGGAGAAATGAATGAAGGGGGGGTTGATGGATAGATGGATGAGAGAATGATGGATGGATGAGGGATAGATGTATGGCTAGATGGGTTAACAGGTGATGATGGCTGGGCATGTCTTTGGATGGACAATAACAACAGTAATAATATTCTACCCAGAGCTAATTTTTGTTGGGGGTCCAGGCACTCTTCCAAGCATCTGTTCCAAGTATATTCATTAAGTAATTTAATGTTGGTAACCATCATTAGAGGAGACTGCATGCTGGATTGGGAGATGATGGATGCCTGGGTGTGTGTTTTGGTGGGCACACAGATGGGCAGGTGCCTGGCTGGTGTGTGTTTGTGATGGAGAGCTGGACAGGTGCTTGGTCAAGTGGATGGGGTGCTGGCTGGGCAGGAAGATGAGGCAGAGGGAGTAATGGACGAGAGATCAAGGTTAAAGGGAAGAGCTTGGATACTTCATCTGTTTCCACCCCATTCCCTCCATACCCGCCTCCGGAACCTGGCATCATCCTTGGCCGCCGTCTCACCCCTCACCCCACCAACTCTCGGAGCTCCAGCTGTTTACACTCCTGACAGCCCTGGCTGGATTTGGTCCTGAGTCCCCTTAGCTGTCCTGGGCCCTCCTGTGTCCCCTCCACGTGGCAGCCAAGAGGATCTCACCAAAACACAGCCCCAAGTCCTCCTCTGGCCCCCAGTGCCCGTGGACACCCAGCCTTTCACTGTCAGCACCTGCAGACTCACTAAAGGGCCCGGTTTCCTCCCACAGGTGCCTTCAGGCTCCTGGGCCCATTGCTCACGCGATGCCCCTTCTGGAAGGCCAGACCCCACTGTCCACCTCGGGGCCCAGGGAAATCTCTTTTCTCCAGGGTCTCCCATCTCTGCCCGCCCCTCTTCAAGTCAGCACAGAGGTCCCTGTGGGAGGTGACCCCCAGCTTCACCAGGGCTGGCCTCCTCGTGCGTAAGACCAGGATTCTCGCCAGTGGGGTTGTCACCAGGATTGATGAGATGTGGCCGTGCTCATTATGCCAAGCTGACCGCGCTGTGCTCACAAACAATCAGCTACAGTTATTATTAATAACGTGTCTGCCTTCCCCCACCAGACAGTACATATTTCTCAAAAATAAGATTGGGGCTGGTGCACGGACTAGTCAGCTCATGCAACAAATATTGCTGGAGCTTCTCCCGTGTGCCAGGCACTGTCTGGGTGCTGAGATGATACCACCGTAGTCGGTGGCTACGGGCATCCCAGGCCTTGGGGCCTTGGCACCTTCTGGGGAGTGATGACCAGTGACAGAATCGTGTGCCCACTAAACGAGACAGAACCTGGGTTCCCACCTAGCCGCTCACCCTGGCCTGTTTTCGGGACCAGAAGTGGCCCTCGCCTTCCAGAGCAGGGCAGGCCCTCTGTCTGTGTGTCTGAATCTGAGTCACTTCTCTCTCGGGGACAACGGGGTGACCTTGCTTGTGGGCACCGAGCAGCTAAGAATAGCCTGGAAATCCGAGCAGCCTGCTGCCCTCCCACTCCGTGTGTGTGCGGTGTGGGGGGGCGCGGGCACGTCCTGTCTCCCCCCATGGTGAAGCCAGCTGCCGCTGGCATCCTTGGGGCACAGCTGAGCCCGGCCAGCTGTTTGGGAGGAGAGGAACGAGAGGGAGGGGACAGTTTCCATCTTCGAAAGTGCCAAGCCAGCACACGGCTACAGTCCCGGGGGTCCACCTGGAGCCTGGGAAGGTGTTTGAATCCTGGCTTGGCCACTTACTCATGGGTGACCTTCAGCACCTGTCCTCTGGTCTCTGTTTCCAAGGTGAGGATACTGTCGTGCCTCGCTTTAGGGTGTGGAGCTGCCTCGAGTCCCCACCCCGATCCTACACCTGTGGGTGGACTTGGAGGCCCTTGTCCCAGGCCCCACCTCCACCGTCCAGCTTTGCTGAGAGCACACTCCTGCCTTGGCTTCCCCTGAGTCCATGTGAATAGTCAGGAGCTTCCGCAGCTCAGAGCCTTACTCTGGAGCCCAATAGCCTGCGGCAAACCCCAGCCACTCACAGGCTGTGTGACCTCAGACCGCTCACCTGACCTCTCCCAGCCCATTTTCCCCACCATGAGATGGAGGTAATGGGCCATCTCACCTGCCCATCTGTCTACCCACCAGAACACACATTCAGACATCCCTCATCTCCCAATCCAGCTTGCAATCTCCTTTAATGATACAAGCATTAAGTTGGTGCGTGCATGTGTGTGTGTGTGCTAAGTCATTTCAGTCGTGTCCGACTCTTTGTGATCCTATGGACTGTAGCCTGCCAGACTCCTCTGTCCATGGGACTCTCCAGGCAAGAGTACTGGAGTGTGTGCCATGCCTCTACATTAGTTAACAAATATACTTGGAATGAATGCTTGGAAGAATGCCTGGAACCTCAATAAAAATTAACTCTGGGTAGAATATTATGACTCTTGCTATTGTCCAGCCGAAGACCCACCCACCCATCATCACATGCCACAGCGCTGTGGAGGGAGATATGCATGCAAAATGACACATAGTAGGTACTTCTGGAGCACATAGTAGGTGCCGGTGCTGGTGTCGTGCTTCTTTGTGGGCAGAGCTGGGCATGGTGACTGGCACAGGAAGTGACCTCTGGAGACCAAGCTGGGAAGGAGACGAAATGGACGCACTGTGTGTGTTTCTGGCAGTGAGGGCAGGGGAGGGGGTGGTGCCTGGGACTGGCAGGGAGACCATTTGAGCAGGTTTGGATAGAGGAACAGCCTCAACTCTCAGAGATGAAAGAGAGAATAGGCTGTCCCCTCAAGAAGAGAGTTCCCCATTCTGAGAGGCAGTCAAGTATAGTCTGGTTCCCAGAGATGTTGCAACAGCAACTCACACGTACATGGACAGTATCTACGCTGGGGTTCCCTGACACGGGGATGTATCTGGATCTGGGGCGGGTAGAGACAGACTGTGTAGCCTGGGAGGGAAGGTGGTGCTGTCCCACAGCTTCCAGTGGTAGCTCTCCGGGCTTCCCACCTCCCAACCCTGGTGCTGCACCGTCCCAAGCAGCCGCAGAAGAGCAGACGGCTTCCTCCTCCCGTGGACGTGCTGGAGGTGAGGGCACAGGTGTCTTCCCGCCCCCACCGTGTCCTTGCCCTGCAGCTCAGGGCGTCTTCCCAAAGCCTCTGACCTGTGTGCTCCTCGGCGTCCTCCAGACGGTATCAACGCCCAGCGGCCTCGGGTATTTTACACAATCAGTATAATGAGAGCCAGTTTCTGCATTAGGGTCTCAGCTTAAAACCCTCCCACCATTCATTCATTCCACAAGGCTACTGTGCTGACTGCTGCAAAGCAGGGACTGCTCCACCTGGAGAGAAGATGTCAGGGAGGGGGCGATCCTTGGTTATATTCATAACCGGGCCACTTCCTCCCTCTCTCGTCCCTCTGTGGGCCGTCAAGTCCCAGGTCTGGGCCTAAATCTCTCCTGAACCCCAAACCCTCATCAGCAGGTGCTCAGGCCCCGGGTCTGCAGGCAGGCCCAAGGAGGGACTCTGTCCCGCTGCCCCAAACCCACCCGCTTCTGTGGCCCTGGGCTCCCTCCTGCCCTCCAGTCGGATGCTCCTCCCAGGCTCTGTGGATCCCACCTCCGAACCATTGGCGGAGTCTGTCCACTTCTGGCCACAACAACCCCACTAAAACTCCACTGTCCCTCTCGCCTAGACAATTGACAAGTGCAGCAGCGGCCTGGGGTCGGCCTCTCCCATCACCCCTCCATCAGCTAGTGTCACAGACCGGTGTCCATCCGGCACTTGCGATGGACAAGTAAAGCTGAAGTTCTCAGCAGCGTGTCAACGGGGTTATCAGTGAGGTGGTTCCCCAGGCATAGAAAATGAGCAGGGACCCTTCTCGGGCGCCCCAGTCAGACCAGAGCAGAGGGAGACTGGAAGGACAAGTAGCTCCTGTCCTACTTCAAGTCCCCAAGGGGGAGGGGCTGCTGCCCCCACCTCCAGCCTGGGGGACCAGTTGGAGGGTCTGTCCTGTGCTATTGGAGCCTCGGTGCCCGGGGGGTTCCCTCCAGGAGAGACCAGGAGAGAGGGTGGGTCTGGACATGGTGGTGCCCCCATGGCTGTCCTGGCGAAGGTGCCTGTCTTGAGTCCCGTGGACCAGGCCCGGGGCCCAGAGCCTGCCTAGGAGAACAAGGGACCCCAGAGGAGAGGCTTCTAGGCGTGGACAATCAGAGAAGCAGGAGCTGGCGTGGGGAGCAGCTGCAGCCCAGAGCCGGCGATTGCATTTGGGAAGCCTCCGTGGCGGAGGTGCCTTGCTGGTGTGCAGAGGACCAGAGAGGGGAGACAGGTGGCAGCTGGGGTGGCGTTGCGTTAGGGTCCCAAAGAGCCAGCGGTTCAGCTGACTCGCTTCCTCGCTCCAGGAAAAATACCCAGAGCTCTGAGTGTCTGGGGTTCCCCTCCCCTCTCATCCACAGATGGAGCAACCCTGGTTTCTGGCCCAGACCGTGAAGCCATGTAGCCAGGCTGGTGGGGCTCGCTGCCCTGCCCATCGAGGTGGGATGTGTGGAGCCCTGGACTTTCTCCTGCCTGGGCCTGAGTCTCAGAGGACCCGGAGGTGCCTGTGTTGACCTGCAGACATGTGAACTGACTGTGGAGGTTTCTAGATGGTGGGCTGGGCTGGGGCAGCATCCCTTTCCAGCCCGGAGTCTGGCCTCCGGTGTCTCAGGCACGGGCTTGAATGAGGCAGAGCGGAAGGAGGATTTGAGCCTCTGAAATCATCCCTTGCTTATAGCGAAATCCCTGTTCGTGGCGACCAGGTGGTCCCCCACCCCTACGCCCTCTGCCTCCCAACAGGTGTGCAGCAGGTACGTACGTGTCCACCTGTCCCTTTGAGAACTCAGCAGAGCCAATCAGCAATAACCACAATTAGACGCACACCCTCCACAGCCCCATGGCGCCCAGAGCAAAGCTGGCTCACAGAAACTTCCCCGCTGGGCACTGGTCCTGGGACCACACAGCAACGCTGCTCACCTCCTTCAAATCCTTCCTGAAACATCAGCTCTCCAGTGAGCCCTCAGGGGTCTCACTACCTGTTCCCCTCTGAAGATTCCCTTTCTCGGTCTGGTTTCTGTTTTCTCTGCCCCCTACCATGGCCGAAGCGCCTCCTGACTGTGTGTGTGCTGTGTCCCTTTGCTCTGTCGTTACACATGCCCCTTTGATCCAGCGGTTCCACCACCCGGGAGCCGGGCTCACTATCTGCTCGCCTTCCACTACTCCCCCCAGGGCCCAGCACACAGTAGGCCCTCAGCAAAAATCTGCCGAACGAATGAACCAACCAGGATTCTGTGGAGACATGCAGCAGAACACGGGTGGGTATCTGGGCCGGCTGCTCTCCACCACGCAAGTGTTTTTAAAATATTTTTGTTTCATTTATCAGAAAATCAAGGCGGTGTCAAGCACGGTAATACATCTAAATTGGTTGATTAAAGCGCAAGGAAGAAAATGGTATTTTGTGGCAATTAAACAGAAGCCACGGGAAGATTTAGAAATATTGTGATCCCTGGTGAGGTTTTTGCAAATGGGGTTTCTATTCATAGCGAGGCCGTCATCATCTTATTTCATTATTTCTGGGGGCTTTCTTCACTGCTCTTCCCCTGGGTCTCTTGATATTGTTATATAAAGTGATTTCAATCATGGAAATCACACACTGTTTGTTCTTGCCGGCTTGGGAGCCAGGCCTGTTGCACAGACAGAGGTGGCCTGGGGGTCTTGATGAGGATGTTGCAGCTCCCCTTGCAACAGGTGGAGGTCAGAGGCCGAGTCCCGGGCCAGGGGCACACAAGGTAACCAACTCGCCTCTGAGGCTCCCGTCCCCGACCCTTCCCCGACTCCAGCAAGCGCACTCCTTCCTCAGGGCCTTTGCACTGGCCTGTCCTGCTTCCTGGACATTTCTGCTGTCCCCAGGTATCCCTGAGGCTGGCTTCCTCCTTCCTGCCTGCCTTGGTGGAAATGTCAGTTTTGAGAGGAGGCCTCTCTAGAGCACCCCTCACCTCCTGAAGCTTCCACTTGCCTTCTCAGCTTCTTTTTCCCTGGGACATTTATTGCCATCTACTATATGATACATGCACTCGCTGAGCTGTAAGCAGTAAACAGACTCAAGTGTTCTTTAGGTGGGTGGGGGCTCCGATCTGGGGGCTGAGGGAGAGGGACGGGCAGAGACCGACCCAGGTTTCTGGGCTGAGGAGCGTGATGGGGGATGGATGGGGAACCAGGGCCACACTTCCCTGAGCAGCGGCTGGTGTCCCGGGCACACTGGTGCCTGCAGAGCCCCCATGTGGCCCCGCCTCTGGCTGGCCTGTCCCCAGGGCCTACCTGGCACTCAGCCTGGCCTCCCTAACCCTGTGACTGGCCCCCTGATTACCTGTAGCAACCTCTAGCTACCCTTGGATTGCTGTTAACACACTGAACTGTTGTTGATAGTTTCCAGTCGCTAAGTTGTGTCTGACTCTGCGATCCCGTGAACTGCAGCACGCCAAGCTTCCCTGTCCTTCACCATCTCCCCGAGTTTGCTCAGACTCATGCCTACTGAGTCAATGATGCCATCCAACCATCTCATCCTCTGTCGCCCCTTTCTCCTCCTGCCCTCAGTCTCTCCCAGCACCAGGGTCTTTCCAGTACATTGAACTGAAATGAAAGTGAAAGTCACTCAGGCGTGTCTGACTCTTTGAGACCCTACGGACTATACAGTCCATAGAATTTTCCAGGCCAGAACACAGGAGTGGATAGCCTTTCCCTTCTCCAGGGGATCTTCCCAACCCATGGATCGAACCCAGGTCTCCCGCACTGCAGGCAGATTCTTTCCCAGCTGAGCCACCAGGGAAGCCCACCGTGACCCAGGTCTCCCGCACTGCAGGCGGATTCTTTCCCAGCTGAGCCACCAGGGAAGCCCACCGTGAACTGTGTCCCTCCGGGATTTACGTGTTGACATCCCCACCCTCGGTGCCTAGACTGAGGCACTTTTTTTTGGAAATAGGATTGTTGCAGATATGGGTAAGTTCAGATGAGGTCACAGTGGAGCCAGGTGAGCCCTGGTCCAGCCTGATCAATGCCGTTATAGAAAGGGGACATTTGGAGACAGACACACGGGGCGAAGGCCACGTGAAGATGGAGGCAGACATGGAGGCAGCGGCTCCAAGCCAGCGAACACCAAAGACAGCCAGGAACCCACAGAAGCTGGGAGAGGGGCTCAGGACAGATCTCTCCTCAGAGCCTCGGAGGCAACCGGCCCTGCCCACACCTCGAGCTCCGATTCTGGCCTCCGGACTGTGAGCGCACGAATGTCCACTGCTTTGAGTTCCCAATTGGTGGTGCTTCACTACAGCTGCCCCAGAACGCCGGTGGCACTGCAAGCTCGAACTGCCCAGCCCCCGACCCTCACTCGGCACCCTTGCAGCCCCACCCCGTCTGGAACTGTCTGTCTGGGAGCGACACCCTCGCTCATCAAGCAAAGAGGCAGCTGTCCGGCCCTCGTTCTGCCTTTAAAAATTAGGATAATAATACCCACCTCCCACGGCTGTCACGAGCCTTCAGGAAAACGCAGCGGCAACGCACCTGGTTCGTAGTAAGGTTCAGTCCTTGGTGGCAGCCGTGCTGCGGTTATTTTATTATTGTTGTTATTAATAGTATGATTGTCATTGTCTGCCAGCTGCAGGATCTGAGCTAGTGTGAGGGGGGATCAGAGAGCTGGGCAGTCCTGGGCTGTCCGCCTGCAGGACACGGCCAATGTGCGTTCACACATTCAGCCGTTGTTGCAAGCTCTGTGTCCAGACACGTCTACACCCCCCAGGAGGGAGGTGCATCAGTGTTGGGTGAAATGCAGCAGGGCCTGGGCTCTGATGATAGCATCCAGATGGGCTGCGGGGACCCAGGGGGCACCTGATCCAGCCTGGACAGGGTGGTAGATGCAGGGAAGGCTTCACAGTGTAAGTGACTTTGAAAAGGGCATCAGAGGAAGGGAATCTGCGTATCCAGGCTCCCAGCTCCCACACCCGTGTGCTGTGTGGCCTTGGGCTGGCCCCTCACCTTCTCTGGGCTTCCATCTCTCTGCATGAAAAGAAAGCACCCATCCCCTAGAAGAGCTTGGAGTGGTCACGTCTGCCGAGTCTCATGGCTGTTGGTGGTGTTTAGTTGCTCAGTCATGCCCAACTCTTTTTTGATCCCATGGACTGTAGCCCACCCGGCTCCTGTGTCCATGGGATTCTCCAGGCAAGAACACTGGAGTGGGTTCCATTTCCTTCTCCAAGGGATCTTCCCAACCCAGGGATCGAACCCACGTCTCCTGCTTGGCAGGAGGCTTCTTTACCACTGAGCCAGTTAGGGAAGCCCTGAGTCTCATGGAACCCAGCCCCTGTTCTCCAAAGCCAACCCAGCTAAGGACCCATACATATCTCCCTGGAGGCGCTTGAGCCCAGCAGGCTCAAGGCTGACATTTTGGCCAGTTCTGAGAGCCGCGTGCCTGCGGATAAGAAAAGAAACCTCTGGACAAACATCTAAAGCCTTTGGCGACCCCCTGCCCCGCTGTTCCAGTTGAGGAGAAAACAAATAGCCGAATCTATCCTGCTGAAGACCCACACCCCGCCGGGCTGAGCCTGAACCATCCAATAAGTTCCCGGTTCCTTTATTCAATTTCAGCTCTGCAGCTGGCCACCTGCCTGTCCTTTTGAGTACTGAAATAGAGCGATAAATGGGAACGCCGGAGCTGGGCAGATGTCACTGTTTCTGAGAGTCGCCCCTCGCCTGCCACCTGGGATTTTGTTTTCCCTGTTGGAAGACGGTACCCTTAGTGACACGGACTCTTTCTCTGCAGGCAGATTTAAGGCACCTTGTAAACGGGAGCCAGACATGGAAAAGGGAACTCCAGTTTGCTGAGCACCTGTTCCACTCAGAGAGCTGCCTTCTGCCCTCTGCATGTGGTTTCTCTTCTCCCCATCCCTATTTTACAGATGTGAACTTCGGGGCTGGGTGCTGGGAGATGAGAGAGCCTGCCTGCGAGGGGAGCCAGTAGGGAAAGTCAGGGGCTCTAACTGTCAAGCTTGCTGGGGAACAAGACCCAGAGTAAGATTTTGAGGCTGAGCAACTTCAGGAGGACGGCCAGGCTGGGGGTGAGGGTGGAGGTGGCGGGGAGGAGGGGTCTCGGGGCGTGTGATCAAGAGAAAAATTGCACTGGGCGCTGGCTAAAAATGGCAAGGAAGCCTTTATCCAAGGTTGCTGGGATAGGAGAGTGAGAGTGAGCTCAATTTGTGGATCCAGCAAGGATCCACATAGCTGGGGAGGATTTAGAGCCAAGGAGCGAAGTGAGGGGGTCAGCGGTCGGAAAATTACCAAGAGGAACTTATTAGATCTCAAGGGTAGGGGAATTCTTGCTAAATTGTTCCAAAAGGGTGGTGCCTAAAGGTTAAGGACTCAGATACCAAGGGGCGGAGAACAAGGCTGTGAGGGGTGAGTATCCTTCCTGAAGTGGCTTAGCAGGCTTCTCAGCCAAAACTGGGCTTGGCAGCTCAAGGTCAAGGAGAAGAGGGCTCAGGAAGCCTGACGGAAGTTTGGTTCAGGAAGGAGTCTGCCATGTGGAAGTGGGGAGACCCTTAGGAGAAGGAGGTTGAGTGTGACTGTCCAGGCCTCCCTGGGGACTTGGCAGGGCTTGGAGACGCCCCAGGATGCGGTGAAGGGATGGCCAATGTCCGGGGCCAGGAGGAAGGCGGCTGGGGCTGTGCTTTGACCCTCTGACTCAGTCCTCCGTCTACCAGGTGGGGCTCCAGGTGTGTCCTGAGAACACCCAGGGGCAGCAGCTGCACGTGAAAGGGGCCTGACAACCGTGAACTCGCCTCTGGATCCGGCGCCCCAGAGCCTGGGGTTTGCACCCTGAGTTGCCACCCAGAGGCCCAATGCCTCCAGTGCGATTTGGGGCGAAGATTCCAACTGGGACAAAGACACATGTTCTTTGCTACTGCAGCTCCTGGGTCCGTGGGGCCGCCTTGTTGGGCTGTTTACAGCTGGCTGCTGGCTGGGACCATAAGCGGTGAGGAATTCGGGGCTGGGGCCAGCGGGGCTTGTCATTCTGCAAGGATGTGCGCTCTCTGGGTATTTCTGGGGGCTGCAGTGACGGGCTAAGCTCCTGGCACCGATGGGGGCGCAGGCGAAAGCACGTGGGGGCCAGATCACCCCCGAGGAGCCCTGCCAACCGCCCTCGTGACTCAGCTCCGGGACAGCTGATGGCTTCGGGATTAACTTGAGCTCTGCCAGCAGACGCACTGAGGTCAGCTTCATAGCTCGGAGTGATAGTGGGCCCCAAACGGGAGGGGAGATGCAGCCGGCTCTTGGCTGCGTGTCCCCACGTGTGGCGACGTGTGCTGGCTCGCTGCCCGCTCCCAGAGAGAATGCGTTCCTCCCGGGCAGTGACCACGCCTGAGTCACCCTCGGATCGGTCTGACAACCCCTGAGCAGCTGCGGAGCCAGGCAGGGGTGGGGCACCGCCGTGCCAAGATAAATAGGTCCCGAGTTCTGTGTCCTCGAGCTCCTTCCAGGAGTGGGCCCCTGGCTGGCACGGGCGACCTGATATAAAGCAGTTGGCCATGTCACCGTCCCTGAAGGCAGCTTGTGGAGAGTCCAGAACCTTCCCTGACCATTTTAAAGGCTGTTGTAGCACATGGAAAGCTGATGGGCTCTGGAGGGAGCCAGGCCCGAACCCACGTCCTGCTCAGCCTCCGGCTGGCTGTGTGACCATGGTCAAGTCACAGTCTCTCCCGCCTCGGCCTCCCCATTGGAGGCAGAAGTCTTGTTGTTGCTGAGGGGTAGGCGTTGCTGTTTTTACAGGAGTCACTGGGGTCATGGTCCATAAATTCTAGAATGATGATGAATCACCCATGCTATGGACTGAATGGTGTCCCCTCCCAAATGCGTGTGTTTAAGTCCTAACCCCCAGTACTTCAGGGAGTGACTGTATTTGGAGTCAGGGCATTTGAAGAGGGGATTAAGCTAACACGAGGTCATTAGGGTGGCCCTCTTCCCACAGGACTGGGGTCCTTATAAAGAGATGAGTAGACGCATGCAGAGCAACGACCATGTGAAGACACGGGGAGAGAGAGAAGGTCGAAAGGAACCTACTCTGAAACCTCGAACTTCAGGCCTCCAGGACTGAGGGGAAATAAAAGTCTGTTGCTTAGGCCAGCAGGCCTGTGGTGGCCTCAGCAAATGACTACAGCCAGCACTGATGTCAGAGGAGTGAAATGAAGATCAGAGCCTCTCGGGCTTGAATCCACCCGCGTCCTGCTGCTACCTGTGTGGGACGTCGGTGGAGCCCCGGGTCTCTCAGGGCTGACCTGAGCTGGTCCTTACAGCTCGCACTCAGAGCGCCCCAGATGCTTTTCTCAAAGGCAATGCCTTCCATCGTTCCCGATGGGGGCAAAGCCAGGGCCTGGTCACAACCAGGCCCCGGCTTCCGCCTCCGGGGACCATCCGTGGGGAAGCCCTGGGTACAGAGAGGCTCGCTGGGGTTATCACCGTGGCAGATCGCTCAGAGAAGCAAAGTGAGCCATGCAGATCTGCTCAGTAGAGTCTAAAATCACTTGAACTCAGCCTATCTGAAAATTACAGAGGGAAACGAGGGGAGGGAGCTGATGGATTTCGAATGGCTGTCTGATTATCTACTTTATTTTTCTTATCATCCTAAGTAAGATAGATGGTTTTTAATCCCATTTTGTGAGGCTAGAAAGCATGCCCGGGGCCACATGGCCACCGGGAGTGGAGGGCGGGTTTTAAAAGGAGCAGAGGAAGTGGGGCCAGCCCGCGATGGTGGCGAGAGGGGGCGCACCCTGGGGGCGCAGGGCTGGGGACAGGGGTCAGAGAGGAGGCCTTCTCTCCCACACTCGACTTCTCACGCCTGTTCTATTCGCCACAGAAAGGAAGCAAAAGTCTGATCGTCGGGTCCTGGCCCACAGCCCCTCCCGGGGGAGGTCCCCCCAGCCCCTGGCACCTGCTGGTGTCTGGCAGGCAGGCACTGTGCCTCTCTGTCCCTCCCGGTATCTGGCACAGGCTCTGCCTGGCAGGTGACCGTGACAGCAGATGCGCTCTGTGCCCCCACCTCATGTCCAGTACCTGCGGCAGTGCTGTGATCCAGCCCGTTTCACAGATGGAGAGACTGAGGCCCAGGGAAGCTGAGTGACTTGCCTGAGATTAAACACCTGGAGGTGGACACCAGGACTCACCCGCGGCACTTTGGCCCCCGTGGTAGGGTGTGTGATCGCTGGGCCACCTTGCCCCTCAGCACACGTGTTGAGTGACCCAGTAGAAGAGGGGCCCAGGGGTCTGGGGCCCATCCCTTTGCCTGGCCCGGCTCCCTTCCTCGGTTGTGAAACAGGCCCGCTCCCCACCATGAGGCTCCTGGCCGGCTGCAGGAGAGGCAGGGGAGGGCCAGCCTGAACTGGTCAGTCCTGGGCCCTGTTTCTAGGTGTGTGGACCTCTGGGAGCTCAGGGAGGGCTCCACCCTGAAGCCTGGCTCAGAGCGGACATCCCGATCCCAGATCGGCCTCTCTCCCTGGGCCTCCTTGCCCTCCTTGGCCCTGGGCAGTTGCCTTGAGGAGCCTCCAGTCCACATGTTAGCAAGCCCAGGGCTCAGAGAAGGAGCGGGCACAGGCCGGCATCCAGGATCTGAGACCCCTCTGCCCAGCACAGCCCTCTGGAAGGGCCGGCCCGCAGGATCGGGATGCAGCCCAGCAGTACCGAGGGCTCCCTGCACAGCGGGTTGGCAGCGGCGTCTGGATGCCACCTAGCATCCTCCCAGAGGGTCCTGGAATCCCGCTCGGCTCTGCATCTGACTCTGGTTGAGTCAGTGCTCATGCCCGCCGCCAGCTCTGGGCCGGCCCATAGATAGAGGATCAGAGAAGAAACGGTGGAGTGTGTTGGGGGTACCTGGCCCAGAACCCTCCTTGGTTAGAGGGGCCTGATTCACTGCTCCCTTTCACAGATGTGAAGACTGAGGCCCGGAGAAGGATGGCTGTGCTCCTGCAGGCCCTGCCCCCACCCTGGCCGCCCCTCCAGCAGCTGCTCCCCTTGCTCGAGATCACAGAGGTGGGGCCACTCGCACCGCACCTCCTGCGTGGGGACAGGCCTAGTGTAAGGAAAGAGGAATTGGGTGGGACCCCTGGGTCTTGGGTGTGGGGTCAGAGGGTCATATGACTCCTCCCTAGGCAGCGGAGCAGAGCAGGGGGAGCTTCCGTGGGGAACCAATCCCCTGAGGTGCAGCGGCTGCCCCCCTGACCTCCCGAGGTTCTGGCTTCCTGGTGCCCAGGATGGAGGGGCCCCATTTCATGGAGAGCTGGCTCCCCACCAGCCCACTCACTCAGCTGACACTTGGGGAGCCCTTTCCTGTCCAGGAAGCAGTGTCTGCCTTCAAGACCTTGTGTGAGAGTGGTGGTCAATGCTGAGATGGGGGAGCGTGGGGTGTCAGGAGAGCCTGAAGTGGAGGCATTGGAGATGGTGCACACCAAACTGGTCCAGCCCTGGGTACAGGTCCCAAAAGCAGCCACCACTTTGTGAACAGGGTTGAACTCCAGGCATGCCGCGGGGTCGGCCTGGAGGAATGGGTCTGGCTGTAATTTGCACGAAGCACTGGGGTGTGCCAGTAGTTGCTGGAGGAACGTGGGTGGAGGAAGCAAACAAACCACCCCCCAGGGTCTGCCCAGTGTCCCCTGGAGTCCTCTGGGGATATAGGTTTGTAGACAAGAGGCAGCTGGAGGTGAGCCAGGAGCGGGGCTGTGCTAGAAGCTGAGGGACGAAGGGGCTCATTCTTGGGGCCAAGTTAGTCCTTGAAGAAAGGGGCATCCTGGAAGCTGAGGCAGAGGACAGGCATTGCCCAAGGAACCACAAGCTCTGGGGCCCTTGGGGAGGGTCCCTGAAGATGGCTGTGCCCATCTGGAGACTCTCCCTGCCCTGCTTCTGGCCCTGTTGTGAGCCCGGTCACTGAGGGGTAAGAACCACACCCAGCAATGGGGGACGAGGGGGACAGAGGAGAAAGTGACCACGTCCCAGCCCCTAAAACCATGTTGAGCTGGGCTGGGCCAGGCGGAAGCTTTAAATTCCATGAGACTCTGAACTTTTAATGTTGGACTTGCCTGGACTTTGTATTATCCCAAAGTGCCTGGAAAAACCACAGGAAATACCCTTAGTGTTCATGCCAGGATGGAAAGAGTCTGCCAGGTAGGAGTGAGGAGCTGGAGGAAGAATGAAGCTTGTCCCACCCCCAGGTCCCCAACCCATGCTGAGTCCATCATGGGCGTATCTATTGCCGAGGGGTGAAGAGCCATCAGCCAGTTGAGTGGGGCTTGGGAGGCAGACCCTCGGGAAGGGGACGGGTTTCCCCTGGAAGCGGGGTCAAGCGGGAATGGAGTCCTGTGCAGGGGGCACGTGGGCTTGTGGGCAGAGCCTGGAGAAAGGCTGCAGTCACCAAAGACCCAGCCCCCCGAGAGGAGCCCCCCACCCACTTGTTACCAAATTGATGAGTCTGTGGTCCTAGCTGGTCCGTGTCAGGGCTGGGACTCCAACCAGCCATCACCTCAGACTGCATACCAAGTGAGTCTTTCCCAGAATCACTCGCACCAGAATTAATCCCATTCCCCTCCCCACACCGACAGAGACAGACCCAGCTCCACTGGACCCACGGGCCACAGCCAGCCCCCAGGGCTCCTCCTCTGCAGCTGAGAATGATCCGCAGCTGTGGTGGGAGGGCAGAGCCCCTCTGGCCAGGGCAGTTGTCAATAAGAGCCCAGCCTCCCACTGTTCCTTGGGCTGGTAGTTGGATGCAGGCTGGGGTACCTCCAGGATGGATGGCACAGTGTGGGGGCGGCTGGGGCTGCATCCACCCAG
Source organism: Bos indicus x Bos taurus (assembly GCF_003369695.1). Classification (NCBI taxonomy): domain Eukaryota; kingdom Metazoa; phylum Chordata; class Mammalia; order Artiodactyla; family Bovidae; genus Bos; species Bos indicus x Bos taurus. Next base: position 5,033,844 of record NC_040080.1, on the reverse strand, counting down.
AGCAGGAAGATGGGGTGGCTTGTGCAATGGGTCTGGGCCTTTTCAGCCCATGGGTACGTTTGTCAGCTGCTTCCAGCTTGATTAATTCCTCTTTGCCTTGGAGGGACCTGGAGGCCCAGAGAGCAGCTGGGGCCCTTCTCAATCTGTCTGGGTGGAGTATGCAAGGTGGGCAGGCATCAGGAAAGGGGACATGTGTGTGTGCACAGGGGCACAGGGAATGTGGGGCGTGGGGACAATCTCCTTCCTCCTCTTCAGGAGGAGCTTTGGGAACTGATCGGCTGAGATGAAAGTCTACCTCGGGCTGCCTTGCACAGCTGTGCTTGCAAGTTACTCCCCAGGCAAAGCTCCGATGTCCACTGCGCTGGGGGCAGTGGCCAGCAGGGCATTCAGGCCTCCTGAGGGCTCAGCTAGCCCCGGAGTGCAGTTCATTGTGGAGGGCGCCCAGCAGCCTCTGCTGGCCTCATCCTCAGTGCCTTGTCCAAGATCACATAAAATGTTAAGGGGCACAGGGAGGCTGAAGCCCAGATTCAAGTCTGCCAAGGCCAGAGATCCCTCACATAGTCATTCAACAAACATTCATGGAGCACCAAACACATGTCGGGTACAGGGATAGTCAGAGGGATACAGCAGTGAACCAGCTCTTTGGGGGAGCTTGCAGTCCCTCGAGGGGACGCAATAGTGTGTGACTGCAAACTGAGGAGTGAGGAGTCCCACCTGAGTACAGGACATTCAAGCTGAGACCCCCAAGGGCGTGGAGGAATCAACTGGCCACATGGAGGGTGGGGAAGAGCCTTCTCAGCCTGGGGAACAGCTTGTGCAAAGGCCCTGAGGCAGAACCTCGGGATGTAGCTGAGGCAATGAAGGGCTCTCCGGGTGGCCCAAGCCTACAGGAAGGGTGCTGGTGGTCAAGGGTTGGGCCAGAACCTGCGGGACCTTAGCCCTGCTAAGACAGTTGCTCTCTACCTGAGGACAAGCAGAGAGCGTGAAGGTTTTATGTGCACGCTCATAAAACATTCGGCCTGAGGGCTCTCCAGCTGGACACTGGGGACTCTCTGGCCACCAGCCCTGCTCTCCTGGTAGCCCAGGCTCCGCCGGCATGACAGCGCTCCGGGCGTTTCTCCTGCAGTATCCAAACCAGATGCTTCAGGCACAGCTTGTGTTTCTGACCCGCTGATGCCTCGGATGTTGGGGACCAACTTGCCATTGTTCGATGGCCAGAAACTGACCGCAAAGGCCCTAGAGAGGGCAGCAGCACGCCCGTGGCCTCACGGGATGGCCCTGGGGAGGCGGCCGGCTGCTCCATGGGTGGATCTGCCTGTGTTCTTGGCTGCCAGGCAGCCACTGGTTCCTGGCCCCTCTCCTGGGTGGGCTCTGGTCTCTGATTCTGAGAAGCCCCAGATATGCTTCCTAGAAAATATCTCCCCTGCCTGCAAACAAGCCCTCGATGGTCACCCCTTCCTGTGATCTCTGCCCTCTCACGGTGGGGACAGAGGCCCTGACGTGACCTGTTGGGAAAGTGACCCATCAGTTAAGGGAAGTGGCTGAGCCTCAGAGAAGCAAGGAACTGGGAGCTGGGGGCACAGCATGGGATGGGTGAGGCAGACTGTCCTCATGGTGCCCACATCTGGGCAGTGGCCGGGGAGACTGATGCAGGGACCGCCCACCAGCATGAAGTCAGATCAGGGAGGCATCCTAGAGAAACAATGACTCCTTTTCTGGGAGGGGTGGGGAGGCTCAGGAAGGCTCCCCGGAGGAGGCAGCCTTGCAGTTTTGAGGAGTGAATAGGAGTCCATCGGGTGGCCAGGGTCTGGAGGAGGCAGTGGGCGGTGGTTAGGAGTTTACCCTGGAGCCAGAAACTGCTGGAGCTTTTGGAAAGAATGAGAATACAGCCCCTGAGACCCCAGCCCACTTCCCTCAGGCTGCATGACCTGGTGTACCGCCTCCTCTGAATTCACCTCCCAACTCTGCCCCCACACCTGTCCGCAGCGTCTCAGAAAGTCTCCATCTGAGACCAAAAGGAGTTTCCTGTAGCTGTGCCTGCCAGGCCAGCTCTTCCGTGAGCATCCTCTGTCCTGTGGCCCCTGCCCTGCGGGGACTTCAGCTCCACTGCCCAGAGGAGGCCCAGATGGTCAGAGGTGAGTGGTAATTTGCTGCACCAGCTCTTCCCTGTGTGATCAGGAGAGAGAAGGAGTGGGCCATCGGGGAGGGCCTGGCAAGGTGGGAGCATGGGGGTGGGGTGCATGCACCAGGTATCAGGTTGTTGGTCTAAATCCGGCCTGGAAGGAGAGGCCAAGGGAAGCCAAGTCATAACAGGTGGTGGTGTTTTTATCTCTTTCCTTCCTCCAGGCTGCTGCAAGCATGCACTCTCCAGGTCCTCCCATCACCAGGGAGAGGCCTGCCTCTGGTACACACCCCCTCTGACTGGATAAAGGGGTGGGGGTGCTGAGAATGTGGCCTGGACAGGAGTGGGTAAAGGCTGGGCACAGCTGGCAGCCCGGGGATTGCCTTGAGAATTGCCTTAAGACTCGTCCAGTGACCCAGTTAGAGCGGAGTCCAGGCATGCCAGCTGCCGGGGGAGCAGATGGGTTGGGGCCTGGGGGACCTCGGAAGGTTCAGCCTCGCCACGCTGCACTCCCACCGGGGCCAGAGCAGTCGGCTCCAGGTGCGTTTGGACCCAGGAGACACTCATCTCACCACAGGTCTTTGTTAGACAAATTCACATTTCTTTAATGAACGCATTCCCTCAGGGGCCTGCAATCATCCCAGTTCTGGACAACGCTGGGGACACAGAGCTCCCAGCTGGTGAAGGACGTGGCTGTTGTTTAGTCGCTTCAGTCGTGTCCAATTGTTTGTGACCCCATGGACTGTAGCCCACCAGGCTCCTCTGTCCATGGGATTTTCCAGGCAAGAATACTGGAGTGGGGTGCCATTTCCTTCTCCAGGGGATCTTCCCGACCCAGGGATCGAACCTGTGTCTCTCGCATTGCAGGCAATTTCTTTACCACTGAGCCATCAGGGAAACCTGAGGGAGGTGGATAAGGACATAAATGATGCCCATGGCGGGGTCAGGACTCTAACAGAGGGTGCACAGGGAAGAGATTTAGGCATCCAGAGAGGAGCCTGCGGGAGCCTCGTGTTGGTGAATGTGTGCCTGGCATCTCAGACGTACAAAGAATCTGTGTTCATTATGCGCGCCTCCTCCCCCGCCCCCACCCCTGATGAATCGCCACGACCTCCTCTGTCTCAATCCATCTTCTGCCATCTCCACTGCCTCCAGCTGAGTTGAGGCCAACATTGCCTCTTGCCTACCCTCCTTCCTGATTGCCCAGCAAAGAGCAAAGTGAGATAAAATGCCCAGAGCATCTGTTTAAAGGCATGAGAGAGCTACAGAGGCAACCGGGACCAAAGAGGCCAAATCCAGAGAGGAGGGAAACTCATTAACGCAAAGCTAAGGGTTCACTCTGATTTTCCCCAGAGACATCTTCCAATTTGTAGACAGCTGTTCTGAGGGGCCAAGGAGCCAAGCTTTTAAAAAAAAAAAGACAAAAAGTGGCAGCTCATCAGAGCTCTTAGAGATCTCTTGGGGCTGGGAGATGAAACTTGGAGTTGAGGGCTGTCAGGGCACCCAGAACCTGACGATCTAAATTCCAGGAGAGGAGAAGCACAGAGAAGTGAGTCCAGAACTCTCTGCATCTACTCTTCCAAAAAGGTACTGTATCCTAAGCAGAATGAGCCTGGCAGAAAGCGGCTGCTAAGAAACTAAAAATCTAAGCTGAACTTTCAGCAGATTTCTGATCACGAGAAGAAAAGAAACACGAGTTCAGCGCCCACCAAGGAGGAGTGTCAGCGCAGTCGGACTGTTGAAGGCGGCTGCGTCTCAGGAATAAGGGTGTGTGTACATGCTCAGCTTAGTTGCTTCAGTCATGGCTGACTCTTTACAACCCTACCAATTATAGCCCACCAGGCTCCTCTGTCCCTGGAACTCTCCAGGTCAGCATACTGGAATGGGTTGCCACGCCCTCCCCCAGGGGATCTTCCTGACCCAGGAATCAAACACATGTCTCCTGCACTGCAGGTGAAGTCTTTACTGCTGAACCACCCAGGGAAGCCCAAGAATAAGGGTAAGTCAGAGATAAATATGGCCTGAGAAAGTCTAAGACCCAGCAGACAATCAGCCTGCTTGGCTTAATGTTTTCTCCTTATAATCTAAATGCCTCCAGAAGCTAAAGTCAACCCTCTCAAGAGGATTATAACATTATACAGAGGCTCTACAAACTTGTACACAGTGTTCAACATTCATTTAAAAGTTTGCAGGTATACCAGTAGCAGAAACAAGAGAGAGGAGAAAAAAAAAAGCAGACAAAATACTGACCCACTGGTGATGCAAATTCTGGAGTTATCAGGTACAGATATGAATATTATTGTAATTAGTAAGTTCAGAAAATTGGTGACAAGATGGAGAATTTCAGCCAAAAACCAGGATGTACAAAAAAAAAAAAAAGCAAAGGGAAACTCTAGATCAGAAAAACATAATAACTGAAAACAAGAACTCAGCCAATGGAGTTGAGAGCACAGTGGACTAGGCAGAATAGAGAATTAATTAACTGGAAAATGAATGAGTGAGAAAAATCTGTATTATATACAGTGCAGAGTGACAAAAGAAGGACCGATACAAAAAAGACGATAAAAGACACAGGAATCAGTTAAAAGATCTGAAAAAGAAACGTGTTAGTTCCTTGGTTATGTCCAGCTCCTTGTGACCTTATGGACTGTAGCCTGCCAGGCTTCTCTGCCCATGGAATTCTCCAGGCAAGAATACTGGGGTGGGTTGCCATTTCTTCTTCCAGGGACTCTTCCTGATCCAGGGAATGAACCCAGGTCTCCTGCATTGCAGGCAGATTCTTTATCATCTGAACCACCAGGGAAGCCCATAAAAGATTTGACATACATATAATTGGAATCCCAGAAGAGGGAAGAAGAAGTGGGTTAGAAACAATACTTGACAAGATAATTTCCAAGAATTTTCTAAATCTGATGAATAGCCTCAAGCCAAGATTCAAGATGCTTAAAGGGTCCCTGCTACTGCTGCTAAGTCGCTTCAGTCGTGTCTGACTCTATGCGACCCCATAGATGGCAGCCCACCAGGCTCCCCCGTCCCTGGGATTCTCCAGGCAGGAACACTGGAGTGGGTTGCCATTTCCTTCTCCAATGAATGAAAGTGAAAAGTCAAAGTGAAGTCGCTCAGTTATGTCCGACTCTTCGTGACCCCATGCACTGCAGCCTACCAGGCTCCACCGCCCATGAGATTTTCCAGGCAAGAGTACTGGAGTGGGGTGCCATTACCTTCTCTGAAAGGGCCCCTAAATCACCCATAATACACTATCACAGAACCAAAGACAAGGAGAAACTCTCACAAGCAGTCCAAGAGAAAAGACACATGACCTTCAGTAGAACTACGATAAGACCGACAGATGACTACTCAACCAAATGATGCAAACCAGGAGATGATGGAACAGAATACTGAAAGGATCAGATCAGATCAGATCAGATCAGTCGCTCAGTCGTGTCCGACACTGCGACCCCATGAATCACAGCACACCAGGCCTCCCTGTCCATCACCAACTCCCGGAGTTCACCCAGACTCACGTCCATCGAGTCAGTGATGCCATCCAGCCATCTCATCCTCTGTCGTCCCCTTCTCCTCCTGCTCCCAATCCCTCCCAGCATCAGGGTCTTTTCCAATGAATCAACTCTTCGCATGAGGTAGCCAAAGTACTGGAGTTTCAGCTTTAGCATCATTCCTTCCAAAGAAATCCCAGGGCTGATCTCCTTCAGAATGGACTGGTTGGATCTCCTTGCAGTCCAAGGGACTCTCAAGAGTCTTCTCCAACACCACACTTCAAAAGCATCAATTCTTCGACGCTCAGCCTTCTTCACAGTCCAACTCTCACATCCATACATGACCACAGGAAAAACCATAGCCTTGACTAGACGAACCTTTGTTGGCAAAGTAATGTCTCTGCTTTTCAATATGCTATCTAGGTTGGTCATAACTTTCCTTCCAAAGAGTAAGCGTCTTAATTTCATGGCTGCAGTCACCGTCTGTAGTGATTTTGGAGCCCAGAAAAATAAAGTCTGACACTGTTTCCACTGTTTCCCCATCTATTTCCCAAGAAGTGGTGGGATCAGATGCCATGATCTTCGTTTTCTGAATGTTGAGCTTTAAGCCAACTTTTTCACTCTCCACTTTCACTTTCATCAAGAGGCTTTTTAGTTCCTCTTCACTTTCTGCCATTAGGGTGGTGTCATCTGCATATCTGAGGTTATTGATATTTCTCCTGGAAATCTTGATTCCAGCTTGTGTTTCTTCCAGTCCAGTGTTTCTCATGATGTACTCTGCATATAAGTTAAATAAGCAGGGTGACAATATACAGCCTTGACGAACTCCTTTTCCTATTTGGAACCAGTCTGTTGTTCCATGTCCAGTTCTAACTGTTGCTTCCTGACCTGCATACAAATTTCTCAAGAGGCAGGTCAGGTGGTCTGGTATTCCCATCTCTTTCAGAATTTTCCACAGTTTATTGTGATCCACGCAGTCAAAGGCTTTGGCATAGTCAATAAAGCAGAAATAGATGTTTTTTTGGAACTCTCTTGCTTTTTCTATGATCCAGCAGATGTTGGCAATTTGATCTCTGGTTCCTCTGCCTTTTCTAAAACCAGCTTGAACATCAGGAAGTTCACGGTTCACATATTGCTGAAGCCTGGCTTGGAGAATTTTGAGCATTACTTTACTAGCGTGTGAGATGAGTGCAATTGTGCGGTAGTTTGAGCATTCTTTGGCATTGCCTTTCTTTGGGATTGGAATGAAAACTGACCTTTTCCAGTCCTGTGGCCACTGCTGAGTTTTCAAGGAAATGCCAAACGAGAAGTTTACACTTTATGAAAATACCTTTCAAAAATAAAAGTGAAATGGGGACTTCCCTGGTGGTCCAGTGGTTTAAAATCCACCTTACGATGCAGGGGACCCTGATTTGAATTCTGGTCAAGGATCTAAGATCCCACACCAAACTACTGAGCCCACATGCCTCAGTTAGAGAGCCTGCATGCCGCAACTGAAGAGAAGCCCGAGCGCCACAGCTAAGGCCTGGCACAGCCAAAAACGAATCAATGATCGGATGAATGAATGAATGTTTTTTTAAATGTATACAGTGGAAACAGATAATATTCCTTAAAAAATAAAAGTGAAATAAAGATCCTTTCAGACCTTTATTTCAGATCAGCTCAGAATTTATTCCCAGTAGACTTTTGAGAAAAGAAATACTATAAAAGAAGTTTTTCAGGAAGAGGAAAATTGCCCTCAGGCAGACATATAACGATATAGGCAGAAATGAGCTAATGAAGTGTAAATGTGTGTACAACAGAACAATAAGAAAAATATACAGAAAGAGCAAATAAAGTTAAAATGCTCCAAGGTCCTTGCCTTTTTGCATTTTCTAGGAAGCGGTAAATATAGTCACTAAAATTAGTTTATAACAAGTCAAAGATGCATGGTATAATCTCTAGAGTAATCAACAAAAGAACAAAGAAAGGGTAACTAACAAGCTAATGGAAAGGATAAAATTAAATAATAAAAAAACTTTTGATGTTTCTAAGATAAAGTCAGTGAAGGGACATAGAACAGGTGGAATAAATAGAAAATTAAAAACTTTTCATATGAGATAAAGATCATCTCACTTAAACTGGCTTAATTTTAATCCAACCATATGCTGCTTGGAAAAGATATCTTAAATTAAAGGACTTGTATGATAGGCTGAAAGCAAAGAAATAGAAAGAGATCATGCAAACTCTAGCCAGAAGTGAGTGGGTTTTGCTATAGTATATGCATGCATGCTAAGTCACTTCCAGCTCTTTGCAACTCTGTGGACTGTAGCCCGTCAGGCTCCTCTGTCCATGGGATTCTCCAGGCAAGAATACTGGAGTGGGTTGCTGTGCCCTACTCCAGGGGATCTTCCTGACCCAGGAATCGAACCCACGCCTCTTAGGTCATCTGCACTGGCAGGCAGGTTCTTTATCATTAGTATCACCTGCCATAGAAGGAAATGGCAACCCACTCCAGTGTTCTTGCCTGGAGAATCCCATGGACAGAGAAGCCTAGTAGGCTGCAGTCCATGGGGTCGCACAGAGTCGCACACGACTGAAGCAACTTAGCCGCAGCAGCAGCAGCCATAGTAACATCAGATGAAGTAGACTTTAAGACAAAAATCATAAAAGGTAAAGATGAACAATCAACCAAGAAGACAAACACTATTCTAAATGTGTATGCACTTCATAATATAATCTTAAAAAAAAAAAAAGGCAAAAAATGGACGGAACTAAAAGAGGAGAAGCAGCAGTCACGTGGGAGAGCAATTCGTTTTTCTCAGTAACTGACAGAATGAGCAGACAAAAACTTACTCACAATATAGAAGATTTAGAGAACACAATCAGTACTCCTGATTGAGCCGACATAGAGAGAATTGTGTAAGCATTTACGTTTGCAGCACAATTCGCACTTTCGTCAAGTGCACCAGGTAGATTTACCACAACAGCTCACACGTCAGACCATAAAGCAGGTTTCAGTAAATCTCAATTAATTAAAATCATATGTCCCTTGACTACAGTGGCATTTTACTGAAATCAAACACAAAAAGACAACTAGAATATCCCCACCATTTACCATTAGTTAAATATACTTCTAAATTCAGTGAGTTGGACAAGAAATCACAATGAAAGTGAGAAAATAGTTTGAAATGGACAATAACTACAATTAATCATCAAAATAAGGGATGTCTCTATAGCAGTGCTTAGAGGAAAACTGATAGTCCCAAAACAAGTATTTCAGGGAGGAAAAGGCTGGAAAGAAGTTGTTTAAATAAATATTTCAAGAAGCAGGAAAAACAACAGCAACAAAGTGAATTCATAAAAATGAGAGGGAAAGAAATGAAAGAGAGAGAGAGATCTTAAATAATAAAATGGAAAATAAGTAATAGTAAAAATCCACAAAGTATTAAATTTGTTTTTCTAAATGCATAATAAAATTGCTAAATCCCTAATATGACTGATCAAAAACACAGAAAGAAGTATCAAGAATAAAAAGCTGATATCTCTACAGGGCTTACCAGCTCTAAAAAAAAATGTATTGTGAACATCTCTTTTGAGCAGTAAATTTAAAATTTCAGTTGAGATGGATAAAGTCCTGGAAAAAATAAAACCAACCAGGAAAAATAAAAATTTTGAATAATCCTATATCTGTTAAAGAATTTGATCTATGCTCTAAAGCTTTCCCACAAGGAAATCTCCAGGACCACATGGCTTCAGTGATGAAAGCTTCCAAACAAGTAAGGAAGAAATAACATCAATCACGTACACACTAGACACAGAATTTAGAAAGTGGGAATGTTTCCCTACTTATTTTAGAGACAAAGCAGGGCTTTCATACTTGAAACTGAGAAGAACTTTACAAGAAAGGGGGAAGAATGTGTTTTTTAAAGGCAGACATACCGAGATGTTTGCCCTGTCTTACGACGAGACTGACCCTCTTCTCACTCCTTCTGTACCTGGAAGGAGTCTGGTGACCTCCTTGAGCAAAGGAAGGCTGCAGAAGGTGAGCTAGGTGAGGTCACAGGCTAGGTCTGCAAAGGATGAAAGAGCATGGCGTAGGCCTCTCTGCTCTTCTCACCTCCTCTCTCCCTCTCCCCTTCTTGGAACATTTGATCTTGGACTCAGGCCACCATGTTGTAAGGGAGCTCAATCCAGCACCTCAACAGTCAGCATGCAACTGATTGAAACTTTCTATAAATTCCTGTCCCCAGCCTCCAAAGCTTTCAGCTGAGGCCCCAGACACTGCAGAGCAGAGACAAGCTGTCCCTGCTATGCCCTCGACTGAATTCCTGACCCACAGAATCCATTAGAGACAAGATTAGTGTTTTAACCAGTAGTTGAGGGTGCAAGTTTTTATGCAACAATATGTAACTAACACAAAAGACTCAATGTCCAAAAAAATGAAGGATGCAAAAACCTTAAAGAAAATATTAGCAGAGTAGAATCTGACTATAGACACAAAGAACAGTATGTTATGATCAAGTTGAGTTTACTGCAGGTTGAAAAAGTGACTTGATTTTGACAATCTGTAAAATTCATCACATTAGGAGAACAGAAGACATAACCGTATGTTTATTTCAATGAATGTAGAGGACTTCCCTGGTGGTCCAGTGGTTAAGAATTCACCAGTCAATGCAGGGGACACGGGTTCCACGCCTGGTCTGGGAAGATCCCACACGCTGTGGAGCAACTAAGCCCGTGCGCCATAACCACTGAGCCTGCGCTCTAGAGCCCATGCTCCGCAACAAGAGAAACCTCCGCACACCACGACTAGAGAGCAGCCTTCTGCTCGCTGCAACTGGAGAGAGCTCGCACACGCAACGAAGACCCAGTGCAGCCAAAAACAAATAAATAAATAGTCAATAGTTGTAGAGACAGAATTTGATACTATTCAACAACTATTCGTGATTTTAAAAAATATTTAGCACTCCAGGAAGAGAAGGAAATTTCTTTAATCTGATAGAAGATATCTATAGATACCTTCAGCAAACACCATTCTTAACGATGAGAGATTAAAAACATCCCCCACTGAGGTCAGGAATGAGTACAAGGCTACCCATCGTCACTCCATGTGTTCGACATTAGGCTAGTACAATAAGACAATAAAAAGTATAAGAAGTGGGAAAAAGCTGTCAGTATATACTGATGATGTTATTGGTTATGGCAGAGAACCCAAAAGAATGTACAGATAATCTATTAGAACTAATACATTTTGCAAGTTTGCTGTCTATAAGGTCAATATGCCCAAACCAACTGTACTTCTCTATAACATTCACAGATAACTAGAAAATGACATTTTAAATCTAACGAAAGAAGTGTAAGACATTCTTGGAAAAATCAGAACATTATTGAGCAAAATCAAATAAGACCTTTAGAAAGGTGGAGAAATAAGACCTTTAGAATGGTGGAGAGATAAGCCGTGTTCATGGATAAGAAGACTCAATATTGTAACAAGTTGAAATTGACCCAAATTTATCTGTACATTGAATGCTGCTGCTGCTGCTGCTACTAAGTCATTTCAGTCGTGTCCAACTCTGTGCGACCCCATAGATGGCAGCCCACCAGGCTTCCCCGTCCCTGGGATTCTCCAGGCAAGAACACTAATCCAAATCCCACAGGCTTGTATGTGTGTTTGGGGGAGGAGATTGATAAGTTGATCCTAATATTTATACAGAAAACAAAAGGATCAATAAAATGCAAAACAATCTCAAGACAGAAGAACAAAATTGGAACTCACAGAGCTGCATTTAAGACCTGCTATCAAGCTAGACACAAACATGCATGTGATCCCAGTGTCCAAAATCAGGGGTGCCTCGTGGGGGTAGGAATGTCAGTGTGACTCCCTGAGAAAGTGACAGGGGTGGGGCAGGTCAGGGGAGAATGGAAAGAGGACCCGCTGTTTGCCGGGCACCTGACTGAACTCTGCAAAGGCTCTCTCTGAATTCTCAGTGCAGCTCTACAAAGCATGTGTTACTACCCCATTTTGCAGATAAATAAACTGAGGCTCAGAGAAGAAACCTGTTGCCCCCAAATCACATAGGGCTGTGATTCAAACATAGACCCAACTTGATAACCTGTGCTTCCAGCAACAGAAACTTGCCTGGGCTGGAGAAGAGAAACCTCTAGAGTGAGGAGGGGTAGGGCACAGGCTGCTGCATGTCCTGGCAAAGTAGGACCCCCCAGCACGGCATCTCCAGGGCACGGCTGTCCCTGTCTTCCTCTTCCTGGTAGGCCTGAGGCTGGATCACACACAGCCCAGATGTTCTCTGCTTCCAAACAACACTGCTTCTGGGGTGGCCTGGGAGGGGAGGGGGGCAGGGCGTTAATGGCACAGCCCCAACTTAAGAGCTGGCGAGTGGATCGACTCTGTACTCTTTAAGCTTGAAACCTGGCTGGTGCTCAAAGTTGCAAAATCAAAATTATTCTCAGCAAATCGGGTGTGTGCTTCACTCATCCAGTCAAAGCCAATCATGCCAGGAGAAAGCGGACCCAAATGTCAGCTCCAAACAACTTTCTCTCCTTCTGTGCCCAGGGTCACACAGGGCCCTGCGAGGAACGCCGCCAGAGAGCCTTGGGAGTGAAAAGAGCAGCTGCTGGTCTGGGAACGAGGGAAGGCTTCACTCCAGACCCCGGCCTGCACTGGGAACTGGAGGCAGCAGCTGGATGGCCGACCCCATCCCTACTTTTCAGGCCTCATTTTCCCTTTTCTGTGAAACGGGACCATTACTCACCTCACGGGACTATAGACCAGGAAGGCAGAAGAAGGCTCCAGGAGTCCAGCACAGAGCAGGTGTGCAGGAAAGAGAGACCTGGCCCTCAAAGCTGATGGGACTGAAGGGGCCGTGGACCAGAAGCCGCTTGCTCGAGGCGCATGTGGGGCCCTGAGTCCTCCTGTGCCCTCGGACCCATTCACTGCTGGACTCAGGGGTACAAGCCAGGGACCTCTGAACCTTGTAAATACTCGGGGATCAAAGGGGTCCCAGCATCGCACAGGCCCTGAGGAGAGCCTCTGGGCCCTTTTAGTAAACATCTGGCCTGGTGACAGCATGGGCTTAGGGGTGTTCTGCTCTGCAGAGAAAAGGAGTTGGCATCGGGAGCGGGAGCACAGTAATCTGTTTGTCCCAGACCCCAGGAGTAGATCCAGCTCTGGGGGAGGGCCACACTGCTCCCCAGAGTCAGAGGCCCACTCAGGGACTAAAGGGGCCTCTGGCTTCATGATCCCAAGCAAACAAGAGCAACTCTTCCCGGTCCCCACACCTAGGGAGCTGTGTGGCCTTGGGCAAGTATCACAACCCATCTGATGCTCAGGGTCCTCAGCAGTGGCATAGCATCAAAACCATGGATTCTGCATAGAATAGGGAGAGGATCCCAGGAGGTGATGCGTGTGAACTGCTCCAAACAGGGCCTGGCGCCCGCAAACCTGTTAGCCGCTGTTATTATTGTGGTTGTCATTGTTGTCATCATTGCGATTTCCTGGCAGAGCGTAGGGAGGAGGTGTGGGAGGGGCAAGGACTCAGAGGAGTGGGGCTTTGGGACAGAGGTCCAGCTGCAAGGTGGCCCTGTGTGCCACTCCCCAAGCCCCTTGGACAGGTGAGCATGGGCCCAGGATGATCTCAGTGTAGGAGAAACACAGGGACGCTGGGCTGCAGGGCACACGTGGCTCTTATCCACCCGCTCGGTCCCCCCGGGGCTCCTGGGCCAGGCAGGGAGGGACGCCGGAGTGGGCAGCACAGAGACAAAGAGCTGTGACATCCTGCACCCACGTGGTGGGTAGTTAGAGCCGCTGGATCACCTGAGGGACTGTGAAAAATGGTGGTGAGCTCCCCGTCACCAGAGGTGTGCAAGTCTCGGTGCTGGAGGCAGGGCTGGGACTCCCAGGTCAGGAATCCCCCGCTCCTGAGAGGCAAGGCTGGTGGTTGGCACCAAGGATGAGCCCACAGGCAGCCCGAGAACAGCGGCCCCCTTCCTGCAGGGGGAAGGTGTTTGCTCCTGGTCGCAGAGTCCCGGGCAGGGTGCTGGCACGGAGGGACACCAGGTAGGATTACCGTCACACACGCCTGAGGGCCAGTGTGGACGGCTCAGAGCTCACAGCCGGGGAGCTCTCTCTCCATCGCGGGGGCTGGGAGTGGGGAGCGGCGGACGCTCTCTCAGCCGCATTAAGTCTTGTTCCCCGGATCTCAATTATCGTTTCTAGACCACAGGGTGACTTTATGGAGTGGAAAAAATCCATTAAGGTTTTTTAAAGCAAAGCTCAAGACATAATCACCTCATTGTCAGGCCCCTAGTGGCAACAGTCCCGCTCCTCCCTCCCCCATCGGCCCACCGTCTGGCTCGGGTGGGGGCGGTGGGGGCGCGGGGAGGTGGCAGGTGAGGCCTGGTCACACTCCACCCAGTGACTTCCCAGGCTGCCCTTCCCCCAGCTTTGGGCAGACTGTGGGCTGCCCTTCCCACAGTCAGGCCTGGTTGCTCCTGGCTCATCCATCCCTCCTTACCTAGTAACCTTTAAAAAAAAGTCCAAGCCTAGCCTTATTCTTCTGCCTACAGTCTCCAGTGGCTCCCACTGCCCTCCCAATACTGTCTGGACCTTCCTTGATATGGATCAGATACGCCCTGGCCAGGGTCTGCCTGTGGTCTGTTGTAGCCACGCATTCTGGGAAACAAACTCACTCAGGACGATGCAGATAGCGGAGTGCAGTTTATTCCACGGGCGGGCCCAAGACAGAGTCTCCTCTTAGCCAAGGACCCCGACCAGTTTTTGTGAAAAACTTCTGTATCCTAGGTGTACGTGCCCAAACCCGCCTCCCCAAATTCCCTGAAACTAGTCTGAATAAAGGAAAAGAAAGATACAATCAAAGTTAATCCATGATTCATATGCCTTAAGCCTAGGTAGTTAACAGTGGACAATTATCAATAGGCCTGTGGTCATACCCCAATAAGCATAATAGAATGTATGATTCTATTCGGTTACACAGATAATTAGGGTATTCTTTTAGGCAATGGAGAGTCTAGGTACGAGCCCTGCGGCTCTTCCATGGGGAGTGGGGGTGGGTCTGGTTTTCGAATTGGTAAGTCGTTTCCATAGATACTGGGCATATAGCTCAGAGTCCACAGTCCGGCCCAAGCTGGAGTCTTGCTTTCAAGAGGGAGCCTGTTCTGTCTGTTTCCTCCTTCACCACGGCCCTCGCCGGGGCAGCCTTCCCTAACCCTAGCCTTGGGTTGCTGTTCCCAGCAGGCCACCTAACCTCCCAGAACTCCAGGGCTCTATTCTGTAAACACTATAAAGTAACAGCTGCCCAGAGGGGGTTGCTGAGAAAATTATCAAATACCACAGAGGGAGAGTCCGGTTCAGTTCCCGGTACAAGCTAGACACCGGCGATAGTTCACACACCTCCTGCTGCCCACCACCCTCAACCCCCGATACTCCTGCAGCTCAGCCCAGCGGTACCATGGTCGTTGTGTCTCCTTCCCGGCCTGCCTGGCTTACAAGGTTCCGTTCAGGGTGTGCCCTTTTCCAGGAAGTCCTCCCTGATTACCCAGAGTTAGCCCTGGGCTTCCCCATCACAGAATGGACAGAGCTCGTGACAGTGAACAGAGGAGGGGTCCCTCAAGGCCTAGAACTGGGTCCCCAGCACTCGACACAGGCCTGCACACAGAAGGGTGTCCCTGGACGCTGGTTGATCTGGAATGGCCTATGGAAGCTTCTGACTCAGCTCTGAACACATCCGAACCCTCCAGGTCCTGGTCCTCTCTCTCCTGCCTCAGGTCGTGGCTCAGGCTCCTCCCCTTTCCCTGCTCTTTTGCCTGCAGATGTTCTCTCTGGGCTTCATCTCAGTCGCTCAGTCGTGTCCGACTCTTTGTGACCCCATGGACTGCAGCACTCCAGGCCTCCCTGTCCATCGCCAACTCCCGGAGCTCGCTCAAACTCATGTCCATCAAGTTGGTGATGCCATCCAACCATCTCATCCTCTGTCATCCCCTTCTCCTCCTGCCTTCAATCTTTCCCAGCATCAGGGTCTTTTCCAATGAGTCAGCTCTTCACATCACGTGGCCAAAGTATTGCAGTTTCAGCTTCAGAATCAGTCCTTCCAGTGAATAGTCAGGACTGATTTCCTTTAGGATGGACTGGTTGGATCTCCTTGCAGTCCAAGGGACTCTCAAGTGTGTTCTCCAACACCACAGTTCAAAAGCATCAATTCTTCGGCGCTCAGCTTTCTTTATAGTTCAACTCTCACATCCATACATGACTACTGGAAAAACCATAGCTTTGACTGCATGGCCCTTTCTTGGCAAAGTAATATCTCTGCTTTTTAATATGCTGTCTAGGTTTACAGATTGAAGCCGCCTCCTCCATGAAGCCTCCCGGGCTTCCCCTGTGTTCAGAGTCACCCTTCCTTCTCTTTGCCCCCTGGCTCAGCCCAGAGCAAGAGTGCACACAGAGTAGCTGGTGGGGGCGTATTGTCCTGGAGGAAAGGAGCTGAAAGCCGGGACACCCCGCACAGCCCACCTGAGGACCCTCAGGGTGTCACTGGCAGACTCAGAGGCAAGGACTGGCTCAAGGTCACGCAGGGAGATACCAGGGAGCTGGGATCTGCCCTTGGCCCAGCCCATCCTGCCAGCTTCTCCCACTGCTCATCCTCCCAGAGCGCTGCCCTCTCCAGGCTGGTGTGCTGGGCGCGGTGGGGCAGAGCAGCCCTGAGCCCGCCCTCGGGAGAGATAAAGAGCAGCTGCCTTGAATTAATGAGGGAACCCGCTTCCCTGCTAATCGCCCTAATTCCAGTGTTTACAAACTGCTGGTTTCCCCGGGCTCCCTGAGTCTGACTTGCAGGGAAGAGTGTTAAACCCCTGGTTTCCAGTAGGTTCCCTGTGGGGCGGCTTCTCTGTGGGGTTGGTGTGAAGTGGGCAGAAGGGTGAGGACTGTCCACCATGTGGACAGCCCGGGGGGAACCATCTGCGAGCTTCCAGAAACCTGGAGCCAGCAGAGAGCTGCGCTTGAGGAAGAGCCAGGAGGTCAGAGTGGCTGGATCCCGGTTGGGGATGGGGGTGGAGCTCTGGATTGGGTAGGGCTCCTAAGACGAAGAGACGGTGCCAGGGGGACATGGCACAGACCCAGGTGGCCTCCGTGTTTATCCCGAGTGCACTGGCATACCTCAGAGCTGCTCCGGAGAAGGGCCGTGACACCAACAGTATTTTACAGAGAGTCTGTGGGCTTCCCTGGTGGCTCAGACAGTAAAGAATTTGCCTGCAATGCGGGAGACCTGGGATCAATTCCTGGGTCAGGAAGATCCCCTGGAGAAGGGAATGGCAATCCCCTTCACTATTCTTGCCGGGAGAAGCCCCATGGACCAAGGAGCCTAGCGGGCTACAGTCCATGGGGTCGCAAAGAGTTGGACACGACTGAGCAACCAATACTTTGACTTCACTAAATGGGCCGTGTGAGAAGCCCTGGGGGAGGGTCCACAGAGAGCTGACTAAGGAGGTGGGGACACTCCTGACTAAGGAAGCAGGGGAGAGGTGAGTGGCTGCAGAGAGCGACTTGGCCAGAGCAGCAGGCCCCTCGGGATCCGCCTTGAAGGTAGGGCTGGAGGACCCTTCATGGTTCGGATGCTGGGGGTCGAGGCTCCCGAGAAGTTGGGGGAGGGGCGATCAGGGAACAGCTGACATTTGTTCAGCGTGACACCTGCCAGGGGAGACCCCTCAGCTGAGCCTGCGGGGGATGCCGAGAAGGTCAGACGTCAGAACTGCACTCCTGGGAAAGGCCTGCCCACCTCCTGGATCTCAGAGCCCCCGGGACCCCTTCCAGCTGCCCGGCCATGGGGCACCCTAGCACTTCACACATAACTGGTGCTCAGCCAACCATCGTCTCAGAATCTTGCCCTGGCCTTTTGGGGGGCTCAACATCCCCCCCATTTCTTAGATGAGGGCTCTGGGGACCAGCAGGACATGGGACCTGCCCAAGTGCCAGAGTTGTGAGTGTCGGTGACGCATTTACGCCGCCCTGTCCTGTTTTCTGATCTAAGCGGTTGGAGTGCTCGCCCCCACCCACCTTTGCCCCTAGCTCTGTGGCGGAGGTTAGCCAAAGCCCCCCAGAGGTCCGGACCCCGAGCCCTGCATCCTCCTCCCCTGTCTGTGTCCATGCCCTGCCTTGGCCAGCCCCCACCCTGGTTTTACCCCCACTGTACACAGAGGGTGCCCACCAGCACAAGGCCTCTCTGAGGTCTCCCTGAGCTCCAGACCCACTCTCCCAGCTGTCAACCCATCTCGACAGCAGCCTTGATGGCCAACGTGTGCACCTTTGCATCCACAGAAACACTGGGATGGGGGGCCTGCCTACCGGGGGAGCCTCTTCCCCATCCTCTGGCCCCCTGAGCCAGACATCCCCTCGCGACATGCTCCGCAGAGAGAAGAGCTGCTTTCCTTATGTCTCACAGCCAGCAGGTGGCAAAGCCGGGTCTCAAAGCAGCATCCCGCCTGCCAGGCCAGGGGCCTCTCAGGACACCCTGGCGTGCTGGCCGGGTGTCTGCGTTCAGCCCACTCCTGTGCACCAGCAGGTAAGGGCTCTCCCCGCCCTGGTCTCCCCGTCTGCCAAGGGACTCGTGGTCTTTGTGTCTGTTTTCACACCTGCACGTGTGAGGATCCAAGGGCGGTGTGCATGCACAAGCATGGTCTGTCATGGACCAAACACTCGCAGGATTGGGGTTTCTCGTGGCTCCTCCGTCCCGGGGCTCAGACTCAGAGCAGAGGGGACACGGCTGAACGGAGCTCCCTGCCGATGCCCCAGGAGTGTCTGAGTGGGTCTGGCCTTGTGCACCTCTGTGTGTGTGTGTGTGTGTGTGTGTGTGTGTTTTGCTTGTGGTGCCTGCTATTGGCAGGGCCACAGGGTGACACCCTCATTTGTCTGGAGACTGGGCCAGGCAGGGAGTAACAATGATGTAGCAATTCCTGGGGCCTGTGACCTCCTGGGGACAGGACCTCGGCTGGCCTGGGAGGGAAGCAGGCTGGGAGGAGGCCGGGGCAGGACCTCCTTCCAGCTTAGCTGAAGGCTATATGACCTTGCTGTGACCTGTGGCCTGTCCCGTGACCGTGCAGAGTCACACCTGGCTCCGTGCAGATGTTGGCATCCTGGTGCCAGAGGGTGGACTCCTTGGCCTGGCATCACTGGGCTTCCTGGGTTCAGGCAGCTCCTGGCACTCAAGTCCTCCAGGCGGCCAACCTGCTCTCAGCTTTGGGGGTGCGGGGGGCAGGGGCGAATGGGGACGGGACTCTGGTCTTGTGTACACGGTGGCATTGAGTTTAATCCCAACTAAGCCTCACTTGTTCAGCGAAGGGGACGTCTCCAGCCAGTGCCACTCAGCTGGTCCACACGGAGGGCCCTCCCTGGGGAGAAACGTGGACGGAAAGCTGCAGGCCGCCGAGGGGGCACAGACCCCACGCTCGCTGGTGAGCAACGTGCCCTGAGGGCTCCAAGGGCAGGCATGTGTGTGCACAGTGGGTGTGTGTGGTGCGTGTGCATGACACACGGGGAGTGTGTGTATGGCGGGCCTGGGGAGGCAGACGGCTGGGGCTTCCCTCCCAGGCCAGCCGCGGTCCTGTCCCCAGGGGAGAGGAGGGGCTAACAGCGCCCAGGAGTTGCTACATCATCGTCGTTACCTGCCCGGCCCAGACTCCAGACAAATGAGGGTGTCACTCAGTGGCCCCGACAACAGCAGATGTGCTCTCATCACAGGGAGGCTGAGGCAGGAGGTGCACGTTGAAAGGTGAGTAGGAGTTGCCCAGAGGAGCTAGGGAGGGAAAAGTGTAGACAAGGCACGAGGGGCGCCGCAGGACGTCTGGGCGTGCCAAGGGAGAGGGCGTGGGGAAAGCAGGTCAGACAAGCCCTCGCAGGAGGGTGGGCTTTAGCCCTGGGGGTGACAGGAGCCAGGGAAGGGTTTCCAGCAGGACAGAAGGACCTGCGTCCATCTGGGTCTTGGGGAGTTCCATCCAGCCCGGTCAGGAGGCCTGGACCCCGGCAGGTGGCTGGTGTTTTCATCAGAGAGCTCAACCAGCCTTTCCAAGAAGGACAGAGAGAGATGGAGACAGGAAGGGGAGAGATCCAGAGGATGTTCGGAAAGCGGCTGGGAAAAAATGCAGGCCTGCTTGTCCCAGTCTCCTGCCTGCAACACCGACAAGGGCCAGTGTGGTTCCAAGAAAGCCGGCCTCTCCCCCACAAAGCCTTTGAAAGTGTTCCTCCCGGAGAGCAGGACTGAAAAAGGAGGAATTCAAACACAGTCAATCCCTCCCTTTGCTGGGATTAGCTGCCAGGAGTGTAATGATTTTCATTAATACCATCAGCTTTCCTCAAACTTGATTATAATTACTCTCCTTCCCCTCCGAGGAGTGATGCTGAGTGGAATGTACATTAATCAAATCAACCGATCACATCCAAATGCTGATGGCCTGAACTCGGGACCCACGGCCAATGGGAGAGGCCAGGAGGGGCTGGCCGGGCACTCTCTCTCCCTCGGGCAAACATCCATATGGATGGCGGAATTAATGAATGCTAATGTGGCCGTGATGAGCTGCCTCCCTGCAGCCACGGGCCTCCCGTTCTCAGGCTCTGTTCTCATTTATCACCTGCAGGGCCTGGCACAACAGCTCCTGGTAGCAGAAAGAGTTTGTGTTTTCAGACGAGCAAGAGCCGTGGCTCAGAGAAGTCAAGTGACTTCCTGAAAGTCACACAGCATGTTGAAAGTCAGTTTTAAACCAGAGTCTAGTGATCCTTAGCCCCCCTTCTTTTCCCTTTATAGCCTGATTGCTCCCTGGGCCTTCCCAGGTGGCACTAGTGGTAAAGAACCTGTCTGCCAGTGCAGGAGACGTGAGAGACCTGGGTTCGATCCCTGGGTGGGGAAGATCCCCTGGAGGAGGGCGTGGCAACACATTCTAGTATTCTGGCCTGGAGAATCCCAGAGGAGCTTGGCAGGCTGCAGTCCACGAGGTCGCAGAGAGTCAGACACGACCGAGCAACTGAGCCCACACGTACAGTACCCAGCCCGCATCCCCCTGGCCAGCTCCTCTGGAGCTGCCAGAGAGCGGGTGAACTACACGTGCCTGACAGGTGCCTGGGTGACAGAGGACTGGCTTCCCGATTAAGCCAGGGAGAGAAGCAATGCCTTAATATTTACTTTAGAGGAAAGAAACAGAAACATCGTAAATTCACTTGGCAGGAAAAATAGCCAAGACCCCTGTTAGGGCAGCAGGATGGGCCCTGGGACGCTGCCCTCCCCACCCAGGGCTGCTCAAGCAGGAAATGTGCAGGGCAGGGACTCCCCTGGCTGGCCCCTGGCAGGGACTCCTCACTTTAACTGCAAGGGGCTCGGGTTCGATCCCTGGTCAGGGACCTGGGATCCTGCATGGCAAAATACTTAAAAAAAATTTTTTTAATTAAAAAAAAAAAAAAGAAACTGCAGGGATAAGGATGACCGCCTTATGGGGGAAGGGACCCGTAGTCGGCCCCCCTGAGGGCTGGATGGCATAGACTGGAGAGACCAGAGGAGAGTCAGCCTCAGCCAGAGGGGAGAGGAAGCCTGGGTCTCCCCGGCAGAGAACTGGTCAGAGGGTGATAGACAGGGGACCCACTGGGGACGAGGGGTGCCCTTCTGGTCTCTCCTCTCTTGTTGACCAGAGTTGCTGGTGACCATGACCTCTGACACCACGCCCCCAACCCAGAGCCAGAGTCTCAGGACCGGTTCTGCGTGGGTGCTGAGCGATGAGAGGAAAGAAAGGCAGGAGAGAGCAGTGGGTTCACTCAGAGCCCTGGAAATCGCTTAACTGGAACAGGCTAGCAGCTGGGTTAAGGACCGCACAGCCTCCACGGGAGATCGAGCTGACGTTCTGGAAGAACCTTCAGCAAAGTAACCTCCAAACACAGGACAAAACGACAGAAGAGACGGAGGTGAGAAAGGCAGATGAGCGTCTGAGAGCAGCTCCCGGAAGAGGGCAGGGATGAGGAATGGAAAGCGGAGTTTAAGAAATAATGATGAAAGGGGTGCCCCCCGCGAGCTGCAGCGAGACCCACATTTCCAGGTCAAATGTGCCGATGAGAGCAGAGCAGGTGGAAAAATACCCACACCTGGTGCAATTCAGAATGGCAACAAGAAGAGAAAAAACCCTGCAAGGGCCCTCTGGGAGAAAACAGCCCAGCCTCGGGGGTGAGAGCCAGCCCCAGGTCAGAGTTCTCCCCATCGACCAGAAAAGCGGGAGGACAGCAGAGTCAGAGCCGCAGTCTGGAAGGCAGAGGTTTTGAACAGAACCCTGCGCCCCTGAACCGTCCGCAGGATGAGGGTGGACCAGAGACTTCTGTGGATGAGGAGCAGGCCTTTGGGGCCGCCATGCCCTGCTCGCACACCTGAGGCGGGGATGTGCGCGCATGCATGTCCAGGCGAGCGGGCAGTGTGGACCCGGGCTGGGGCTGCCCAGGCCGCAGGAGCCGCAGAGAAGCTGAGCAGGGCACCAGGTCCTGGTGGTGCTTGGCGCCTGGCAGGCTCTCCTCCCAGGGGTGCATTTTCAAGAGTCGGAATCACACCTGCAAGTCTGCAGTTCCAATCACGCTTCACAGCTCCTTGGGGGATAGCATTTACATCGTGCTAACTTCATAAACCTTCTTTATTAATTCCCGACTCTAGGCTTGGTCCACTGACAAAGCACAGATGGACGGTTCCTGTTTGTTCTATCCTCCCCCGCCAGCAGAGTGGCCGCTGGAGAGGGTGGGGGCCAGACAGGAAACGCTGGACACAGGAGAAAAGTGAGGGGCGGCAGAGAACTGCCAGCGGTCATTGGGTAGAGAGCATCTCGGGGCGGGGGGGAAATCCCAGAATGGACTTGCAGGGGGCACTGGGCAGGGGGCACTTGAAGCTAGGAGTGGGTGGCAAGAAGGAGCCAGCAGGGGAACCGGCTTTCTGCCCAGGAAGCAGCCGGTGCAGGGCTAGAATTGAGGAACTGCGAGCGGCCAGTGATGCTGGGCTGCGGGGTCACGGAGGGTGGGGAGAGAGACATGGAGGGGGAGAGACCCCAGAGCCGGGTCACATCGCTCGAGTCTGGGTTTGTCTGTAGGTGCAGCTGTGCGGGTTGGGAGCTTTAAGCAGGAGAGAGTCCTGACCCAACAAGCTCCCCAGCTGCTGGCTGGATGGGGATGAAACAGACGAGGAGGCCAGAGTCCGGAAGCGATGAGGGCTGCAGGACAGAGTCTGCAGTCCACGTGGTCAATCCCAGAATCAATGGAGCCGGTTCTGAGAGGCAAACCCCCGCCCTGTCAGAGGTGGAGAGGCAGGAGCGGGGAGCGTGGGCGAAGGAGGCTGCAGTTCCGAGCAGGAGCCACAGCAGATATTGTGCGAAGTCGATAAGAAAGAGGTGGAAGTGTATTATTTAAAGTTATAAAGGGAAACGGAGAACAGCCGTTGGCTCACGGGAGAGGGTCTGCTCGGGGCGGGGGATGGGAGTGGAGGCGGCTTTTACTCTTCCTTCTACACGTTCCCATAATGTCTGCATATGCATTAGCCATGATCATGGGCATATGTAACTTTTCTAATTAAAAAGGTGGGGGGTGGCGGGGAGAAATGAAGACGGGGCGGGCCCTGCTTCCAGAGTGAGAGGCCAATGTAACGTCAGGGGAGGAGATGGGAGTCAGGCGGGAGGCTGTGCCGAGAAGCGTGATGAGGGGCCAAGGAGCCCCCCTGGAGGTGGCACTGAGGCTGAGCCTGAAGATGGAGTAAGGGGGTGGGCAGACCTGGGCGGGGGGCTTCCCTGATAGCTCAGCTGGTAAAGAATCTGCCTGCAATGTGGGAGACCTGGGTTCGATTCCTGGCTTGGGAAGATCCCCTGGAGCAGGGATAGGCTACCCACTCCAGTATTCTGGCCTGGAGAATCCCATGGACTGTATAGGTCATGGGGTTGCAAGGAGTCAAACGTGACTTTCACTTTCACTTTTTCATCTGCGGGGGGAGGGGTGGACAATCAGGGGAAAGGGACAGAGGGAAGAGTACCCTTCCCCAGCAAGGGCGAGCACCGAGGCCTGACGGGACCAGGGACATGATGGTCCAGCGGGAAGCAGGTGTGAGGCCATGGAGGCTGTGGGCGGGCCAGTGAAGTGGTTGCACCCGGGCCTGCAACTTCTCCCTGGGCTCTCTGACGGTGATGAGTTACTGTCATCATTCAGAATAACATCCCAAGAACAGCTCACACCGCCGGTGGACACTGGGTGGGTGCCACGCCCCGAGAGGAGCATTCCAGATGGACTACTTCATTCACTCCCCACCAAAAAAAAAAGCCCTGCATAATTTCACCCATTTTACAGATGAGAAAACTGAGGCTCAGAGAGGTGACTTAGCTCACCCAGAGTTGGGGAGCTGGTAAACAGCAGAGCTGGGATTTGAACCCAGGGAGCCCAAGTGCCAGTTCTCCACTACCACGCCGTGCCAGGGACAGGCCCATCCCCTGTGGCTCCCTAAATGGCAGCCGGCTGTCCCCTGACAGCACAGGCAGCAGGTGAAGGCCGAGAGGCAAGTTCTGCTCCTGCAACGAGGCCCTCTGATCCTGGACCGTGCATCTGGGAGCTCCCCCAGAGTCTGAAGTTCAATTTGATTATAAATACATTAAAAAATCATCAGAACCCAGAAGCCTTCTGGCTGCAGGAAGGCAGCATCAGGGGGCGAGGCAGAAATCGAGTCTATCCACCCCTGTGGGGCTGCCTGCGGGTCTTTGAGGAAATGGTTCCGAAGTGCTCACTGAGGCAGAACGGCTCCAGCTTGTCGGGAAATAATAGATGCTAAACACTGGGTTCTTAGGACGGCCCGGGGGCACCCCTGGCCGAGCAAGGGCCGTCAGGCACCTGTAGCCTGAAGCGGGCGAGGCTTCCACCCTTCCAAGAGCAGAAAACCAAATATTTGCTGGCTCCACACGCGAACACCACGCAGGGCGCGCCTTGGGTGGAAATCGCACAGGACAGAGTCCACGACCCGCATCTGAGCCCCCTCCGCCTCTGCTGTGTGATCTTTGGCAAGTAACTCTGTCTGGCCCAGCCTCAACTCCTCAAATGGGATGACGTAGCCCGCTTCCCAGGGCTCTCAGGCCCCGCCTACTGGGGAATCCTGGCCCCGCAGGTGAGCTGAGACCGGCCCACCCCCAGGTCTCTGCCCCTGCAGCTCCCTCTCCCAGGGATGCTGTTCGAGGACTTCCCCGGCCCCCTCCAGCAGGACTCAGCAAGGGTGCTCCTGGCCCCCCGTCCTGTGAGGACATTGCCCTCCCCTGGTCTCCATGCACATCTGGCCAGGCCCTATGGCCATGGGGACCCAGGAGGGCCAAGCCCCCACACCCGGCAGCCCTAACCTAGAAGTGGAAGAAAGTGCAGAGGTCACACAGGGAAGGTCAGTTCCTACTGCTGGCTGTGCCTTGAGGAAGGAGTGGGATTTTAACAGAGGCCAAGGAGGAGGGAACAGCCTGGCAAAGCAGAGAGGTGTCTGATTATACAGAGAACTCCAGAGCCAGGTTATAGCCTGGCATGACTGGCAGCTTGAGATGATAACGCGTGAGCAGGGCTACAGACTTAAACCTGGGAGTAGTGGGGCCTGGAAGGAATCCCGCGGTGGTGCACCCTCTGAAGAGCTCACTCACAGTCAGATGGGAGTAAGCGGGGAGATGGGGGCGCCTCCGGGGTATGCTCCTTTGGGGTCCAGCTCCCGCCTGGGACTGTCACCCCAATCATCTGGGACTCGGTGCCAGTCACCCACAGGTCCTCAGCCCAGGAACTGCACTCTGCCCCGGTTGCTGGTCCATGCTGCTGGGTGGGTCTGTAGGCTCGGAAGTGTCGGGAGCAAAATTTTCCAGCCCAAGATGTGTCTCTTTGGCAAGAGGATTAATTCGGGCTGATTGTTTTTAAGATACAGAAGGCTCAAGGAAGATTTTCTTTTGACCTCCTGTCAGCTGCCTAAAGAATTTAGAGAAAGGGCCAGTTCCCAGAATAGAGCTTCCCCAGCGCTGTCTTCAAAGAACCCCAGACAGATGTGGTGGGGACGCACTGGGGCGGGGCTTAGACATCAGAGTCCACCCGGGTCCTATTGTCTCTGCAAGGCCCTCAGACATTTGTTTTCCAAACATTTGCTTTTCCATCTTCATGTGAACTGCCTTCCTCCCCTTTGAAGTCCCAAACCACTTACCGCTGACATTCTTTTTTGTCTTTAGCTGCGGATGGCATTTAAGATAAGAGTTTCAACCATTTGGGAAAGGGTGGGTCTCTCCCATGTACTGTGTGCCTGAGAGCTCGGTCATTTCAGTCGTGTCTAACTCTTTGCAACCCTGTGGACTGTAGCCCCTGGGCTCCTCTCTCCATGGGATTCTCCAGGCGAGAATATTGGAGTGGGTTGCCATGCCCTCCTCCAGGAGATCTTCCCAATGCAGGGATCGAACCAGTGTCTCCTTCATTTCAGATGGATTCTTTACCACTGAGCCACTGGCGAAGACCCTCTCCCATGTATACATGTTATTAAACTGTTTGATTTTCTACTGTTAATCTGTCTCATGTTGGTTTAATTCTTAGACCAGCCAGAAGTGAAGAAGTGAAGTCACTCAGTTGTGTCCGACTCTTTGCAACCCCATGGACTGTAGCCTACAACGCTCCTCCGTCCATGGATTTTCCAGGCAAGAGTACTGGAGCGGGTTGACATTTCCTTCTCCAGAGGATCTTCCCAACCCAAACCTGGGTCTCCCACACTGTAGGCAGACACTTTACCATCTGAGCCACCAGAGAAGTCCTAGACCAGCCAGAAGAACCTAGAAAGGTAGAGGGAAACTTCTTCCTTCCCAACAGAAGCAAGGCAGGCTTGAATCCTAGCCCCTCCCTGGCATTTATGGGTTCCAGGGTCTTGGCAGGCTGCTTGGCCGCTAAGCGTCTGTTTCCTCAGCTTCTGATGGATGCAATGACATTAGTTGACTGAGGAGAGAGCAAGTGTGAACGAGCCCAGGTAGGGGCTCTGGGGGGTGGGCACTGAGGGTCCAGAGTGGAGACCACCAGGTACAAAGGCTCGCGCCGTGGTTTTGTCTCGCCGTAGGGCGGCAGACCTTGCCAGGGCTGGAGCTGCTGGGCAGGACAGGTCAGAAGGGGTTGGGCTGTATGAAGGGGCTGGGGAGGGTCATGGGAAGCTGATCAGCTGGACAGCAATGACCAGAGGTCCCTTCCAGAGAGAAGATGCTGGCTGAAATGCGGGGGGTGGGCTGGAGGGGCTCTGAGTCTTAAACTTGGCTGTGGAGGCCAAAGGCAGCAAGGAGACGCATCATGTCTCAGAACGACGGCCGTCACAGCACGTCTTTCGGGCGCTTGCTGAGAACCAGGGTCTGCACACGAAGTCAAGTGTGGTGGCTTCACCACGTTGCAGCTGAGACACAAGAGGTTAAGTACCTCGCACAGGGCCACACAGCCCAGGTGCTGCACACTCACACGCAGCCCCCCAACCACCAGCCATCCATCCAGGAGCGCCTGCCGAGCCATCAGACACCAGCTCAAAGTCTTTCTTAGCCCAGAGCCACCCCAGGCTCCACAGATCACTGTTAGCAACTGTCATGAGGTTTGCCTTCTGACACTGTCCATGGGGTTCTCCAGGCAAGAATCCCTTGGACTGCAAGGAAGTCAAACCAGTCAATCCTAAAGGAAATCAACCCCGAGGATTCATTGGAAGGACTGATGCTGAAGCTAAAGCTCCAATACTTTGGCCACCTGATGTGAAGAGCCGACTCATTGGAAAAGACCCTGATGCTGGGAAAGATCGAAGGCGGGAGGAGAAAGGGGTGACAGAGGATAAAATGGTTAGATAGCATCCCTGACTCAATAGGCATGAAAGTCTGAAAATGAAAGTGAAAGTGAAGTCGTGTTCGACTCTTTGCGACTCGTGGGACTGTAGCCCATGAGTCTGAGTCTGAGCAAATTCTGGGAGATGGTGAAGGACAGAGGAGCCTAGCGAGCTGCAGTCCATGGGGTCACAGTCGGACGGTACTGAACGACTGAACGTCAACCACATGATATTTGCACAGCACTTCCTTTACAGCTTGCCACGCATCTTCACCTGTGTCAGCTCGTGAGGCCCATACCACAGCCCTGTACAGCCATGTCAGTTCTGGTTTTCAGATGTCAGGAGACTGGCCCCAGCTCACACAGTGAGCAAGGGTTACATCCAGGCCTCCCTCCTGGCCAGGTTGGCGGACCCCACCTGGCAACAGCGTGGCCCCTCTTCACAGTCATCACCGTTCACTGAGCCTCTGCTATGCAGAGGACCCTTCTGCTACCTTCTCCTCCCAGTCATCCGTCCCAGCCACTCCAGGGCACGGGCATTCTGGGCCTGGCTTTACAGATGATGCTCAGAGGGCTGGAGTCCCTTGCCCAGGGCCCCACAGCTCACATGTGGGGGTGTTGACTTGATGGAGTCAGGCTGCAAAGTGTGATCTTTCGCCTCTTCACCCCGCCGAGCCGGGGCCCATAAATCGACCAATGCCTGGGCTGGCGCCTTTGCAGCCGCCCCTGCCTCCCGCCCAGCACTGCCCACCCCGTTTCTTGATTCTAGATGGCAGGGCCTGGGGAAGCGTGTCTTAAAAGGGCAGAGAGTCTCCCACGGAAGCAGCCAGATGACATCCACGCCCTTGTTGGGAGCAGGACTGCATTAGCGAGGAGGCCGGAGGAGCCCTGATTGTCTTCTGGTCTTCCATCATTTATGAGCCGCTTTCTCTGCAGATTGCAGCGGAAGCTAACTGGCAGGCGGGTGCGGGAATCTGGGAGGAGCAGAGCGTCCTGTCAGGTGACTCATCTTCGAGAGATCACACGGCTCAGGGGCTGCGTTTAGAGGACCGTTTGGCTCCTGGACGCGGACCTCCCAGTGCCTGCGGCAAGACGGAGTCTGGGGCTGGAAGGCATTTCTGGGACACTCCTAACTGGGAAGCAAGCAGGGTTCAACCTGGGGGTTGTTGGCCTGTTCTAGAGGACTATGGGTGTTCACCCCAAGAGGGGCATTTGCGGTTCAGTACAGGCTGAGAGGCATTGGGACAGCAGGACTCCTGGTTTTTCACAACACAATATAACCCAAATGGATCCCATGGCCCCACGTGGCCCAGTCTCAGTGCAGAATCACGTGCATGCTAAGTTGCTTCAGTCGTGTCCGACTCTTTGCGACCCCAGGGACTGTAGCCCACCAGGGCTACAGAATGGGGATTCTCCAGGCAACAATACTGGAGTGGGTTGCCGTGCCCTCCTCCAGGGGATCTTCCAGACCCAGGGATCTAACTGGTGTCTCTTAAACGTCTCCTGCGTCGGCAGGCAGGCTCTGTATCACCTGCGAAACCCAGGGAAGACTCACATTCTGCCCCAAATCCCTTCTTTGGCCACCCTTGCAGCCCTTCTGTGTCTGCTCCCACCTGGGCCCCCAGTTCACTGTCTGCTTCCTGCCTCAGCCTGTCTCACAGTTTTCTCTCCACCTGCCCGTGATCGGAATCCTCTAGAACGCAGGAAAGCACAGGAACTGCCTGGTGGTCAAGTTCTTCCCTCTTTATCTTTCTCAACTTACTTTCCCAGCCCCATAGCTCAGAAGCAGCTGGTTCCTCTAGACCCTCACCTGGAAGCTGAGAGGTGGAGCAGGTGAGTGGAGACAGACGGCCTTCTCTCTAGCTGGGAGGACGAGGCGGAAGTTTCCCCACGTCACGGCAACATGGCTGTGTTGAGGCAGTAATGCTCCGTAGGCCACTGTCCCCTCCTCAAGGACTTCTATCTCGTGGCAGAGAAAGACAGGCGTCCTCCAGGGGGCCACTGTCCCCAGTGCCTTCCTGGAAGTCCGCACGGGTCCAGTGGGGAAGAGGGAGGAAGTCAGGATGGCTTCATGGAGGAGGTGATATTTGGATTGGGACTAGATATTTACCAAGAAGACAAGTGCCTTTGGCACAAAGGGAACAGGACGGGCACAAACTGGTGGTGCCGGGTGCCAAAGGGTGGCGGGGGGGACAGTGCAGTGGCATTTAGTGGCAGCCTAAATGCCACCCTAGGAGGGGAGAGGAGGGCACAGTGATCCTGGCGGAGGGAACAGCATGTGCAAAGACCTTGGAGTGGGAAGGGCCTGGGACGCTTGGGTCCCTGGGGACCCGTGTGCCAGCGGGGCCTGCCACTCCAGCTGACATCCCCACGGGATGGGCAGAGCGGGCTGCTTCTGTTTCACAGCTAAAGATGTGATGGCTTGGCCCACGCCCCTGTGGTCAGGGGATCTGTCGGGGTCCTTGCCCACAGGGCCTGCCAACCTCATGTCTCCGAGCTCCCTCGCAGCCCCCAGCACCTCAGGAGAGCTGTCTGTCCGGTGGCACAGGGCCTGGGCTCACCCAGCCCTGGACCACCCTGCGCGCTCAGCAAAAGCTAGGCAGCCTCTCGTGCAAGCTCTGCTCCGGGCCTGCCACCTGCCGAGAGACCCGGGCAGGCTCTTCCCAGGCTCTGGGCCTCCTCTGCCACGTGGGGATGACCAAATGGAACATTCTGGGAGCAAGCGCCCGGGCGGGGCCTGACCTGTGCGGTGACCGCACCTGCTGGAGGAGTCGTGCGTGAGGATCCTCGTCAGCCAGCCTGCTTCCAACACTCCTCTGTGCAGACGTTCAAGCCCCGCCTCTGTTACACACTGCCTTTGACTTTGGCCATGTCCCCTGGCCCTTTGGAGCCTAGACTGTCACCTGGGGCGACAAGATCTCAAAAGTGCCTGATGGGAGGATGGGACTTGGGAGAGGCCGAGGCTGCCGGACCCTGCTGAGGCCTCAGGGACCCGGACGTGCAGGTTCCAGGCACTAAGCGCCCCCTGCCACGCTGATGGGACTAGAGTGAATGAGGACAGGACCCCGGCCTCTGTAAGGAGGGCGGCAGGAGAAGCGCCCCCTGCCACGCTGATGGGACTAGAGTGAATGAGGACAGGACCCCGGCCTCTGTAAGGAGGGCGGCAGGAGAAGCACCCCCTGCCAAGCTGATGGGACCAGTGTGAATGAGGACAGGACCCCGGCCTCTGTAAGGAGGGCGGCAGGAGAAAAGAATCAACTCGATTCGCTGGCTTTTGATTTAGAGACAAAGAGAAAATACCCAACTCGTGCTAGAAAACGTTTAATATATTTGAATTGCTAATTGGAGAAGGAAATGGCAACCCACTCGGCTAAAGAGGACACTTTAGCTTCATTTCAGGCCACTCCAGGCTGAGAGAAGGAAGGACTAAAAGGGGGAGGGAAACACAGGATCTGGAGAGAGAAGAAGATGAGGGGGACTCGGGACTGACCCACACAGGGGCCCCGAGGTGCCCCGGAGACCCCAGGGAGCCTGGTGTGGGCCCCCCAGGCTGGCGGCCCCGAGAATCCTGCTTCATACCTGGGTCGCTTGGTGGGAGCCGGCCCAGAGCAGGCTGAGGTGTGCTCCTTGGGAGGACGGGAGACAGAGGAAAGCAGGGCCTGAGCCCCCTGGGCCCCTCCTCAGGCTGCGAGGCCAGGATTTGGGATTGGAGGGAGGGAGGACCAGGAGCCTCCAGGCCCGGGTCTGGGTGGGTTTCTAGAGCCGATGGCCCTGCTGGGGGTGGGGGGCTGGGGGGAGCTGGCTATCTGTGTCCCCATTGTGAGCAGGAGTCTCCAGAGGTGGGGGCCCCCTCCCAAGTTCCCCTTCCATCTCTGCAATCAGAAGAAGCCCTAGAAAAGATTTCATATGAAAACCTGCCCAAAAATGACTCAAAGCTACAAGGCTATAGGCCCGCCACACCCCCGCCCGCCCCCCGCCCTCCAGGTTGCCCTGAGTACGGGGCAAGGTCACCCAGGATTAGACGAGGTCCGCTAAGAGGTGGACCCGGGAAGACCGCCAGCACTTCCCGGGGAGCCTGCAGGTGCCCGGCGCTGTGCTAGGAGCTTCAGGCAAACTAACTCGTGCCATCTCCCGAGGACCCCATTAGCAGGCCGGGAAACTGAGGCTCGCAGCAGTGACGCCCTCTCCGGGGTCTCGCGACTGACAAGTGGCAGGGCTGGGGTCTGAGCTGTGATCTCTGGCTCCAGAAACCCCAGGTAAAGTGCCCTGGGCACACAGGAGGCTCCCAGTGACCGACCGTCCTTTCTGAAGCAGAACAAGGAGGAGGGTGGAGGGAACGAAACACGCTCTTGACACCTTCTTGCGGGGGATTGACAGTTAATTACTGTTTTCCCTAAACTGGCTTCTGTATTACTCTTTCTATGTGTTCAATCATGCATTTTTAAAATGTGGACTCAAGTCTCTCTTCTGAGTTAGAGATGGGTGAACTGGGCTGGGACTCCCTGGTGGGCGAGCGTGGGGTCCCCCTCACTTCCCAGGGGCCAAGAGGGCCTCTCAGGACCACACCTCCACTGTTTGCTTCTATAGGAGAGCAGGGGGGCCCTTCTCTGTAGGTGACATCTGTGGTCACTGGGTCTCTATTTCCCTCCAGAGTCTCAGCCATAGGCCAGAGATGACCAACCTCCCCACCAATGCTCCCTAGGACCCTTTGGTCCCCCTATCCCGGTGCACCCCCCACCCCCAGACACCCCTCCTCTAGGCACATTTTCACAGCCATCTTCTCCCTTGATTCTCCCTGCCCTCCTGGAAGATTGGCCCAAGCAAGAATCATCAGCCCGTTTTACAGATGGATAAATGGAAGCTCTCGACACCAAAGAATCAATGCTTTCAAATTGTGGTGCTGGAGAGGACTCTAGAGAGTCCCTTGGACAGCAAGGAGATCAAACCAGTCAGTCCTAAAGAAAACCAACACTGAATATTCATTGGAAGGGTTGATGCTGAAGCTGGAGCTTCAATACTTTGGCCACTTGATGAAACGAGCGGACTCATTGGAAAAGACCCTGATGCTGGGAAAGATTGAAGGCAGGAGGAGAAGGGGACGACAGAGGATGAGATGATTGGATGGCATCACTGACTCGATGGACATGAGTTTGAGCAGGCTCTGGGAGATGGTGAAGGACAGGGAAGCCTGATATGCTGCAGTCCATGGGGTCACAAAGAGTTGGAAACAGCTTAGTGACTGAACAACAACTTCGAGTGTGCCCAGGCAACACCGGAACTGCCCTTAAATCTGGGCCCTGATTCACCTGGTCCACTCTGCCTGGGAGGGGAGGGAAGAGACGCCTCAAACAGACGCCTCTTGTCTAAGATTCATTTCCTTCAGTGTTCTCTCGCTGCCCAGGGTCTGGAAATCTTCAGCGAGAAGGATGCATTTAACTTGGAAATTAAACTCTCTCCCCTTGGGTGTTTCAAACTGCTGGTATTCAAATGCCTTCATAGCCTCAGGGCACTGGGATTGTGTATTCTGTCTTTTGCAAATGAATGTGAACTGGAGTGTCTGTGAGTGACCTTTAAGCCAGGGTCCTCCTCACTTCACCTGCCTTCCTGCCTGGCTGCTGGGTAATCCTCTGGAGCCCCCGAGTCCCCAGGCTCTGCCACTGTGGATGACTAAAGAGCAGGACAATTATAATCCAAGTAATGAGATCAGAGGTTCCCGGTTACTACTTAACTTAGAGCCGGTGCCAAGGAGCTTAAGCAAGTTCTCAGGAAGGATCTCAGAAGCAGCAGACTTGCCTCTGAAGGGGCCCTGGGGCAGCACCCTCTTCGAAGTCTAGGCCTGGGGGTGCTCATAAGCAGCTGCAGGGCCAGCCGGACTCTGCCTCCTCCTCTCCTGGCCCTCAGGCCTTGGCCCGGGCAGTACCCCTCCCTGGATGCCCTCCGCCCCCAACTCTGCCTGCCAAGATCCCTTCACGGGATCTCCTCCTCTTGTGAACACTTTGCTGTCCCCTCAGTGACAAGTGACTCATAAATGCTCCCTGTCTCTGCTCCATTCCTCTCTCTGGACAACCCCTCTGGCTAGAAGCAATGCTTTTAACCTGGGTGTTGATTCCCAGACTTGACCCTGAACTTGACCTTGTCTCAGTGATATTTGCATCATCAGGGACTTGCAGTCCAGGGAGAATCAATCACGGTCTGACCTCAGGGAGCACCCAGGCGGTGTGTGAATAAAGCAGACAGAGGGTGGAAGGTGCATGTGGATGCTGGAAATGGGGCCCCTCATCCCCCATCGCTACCCCCCTCCACCATGGGACTTTGCAGTGCCTGGGTGAAGAGTAGGTGGAGTCCATGCCCTCACCCTACCGACCTGGGGGCTCTGGAGATGAATGATGGCCAAGTGCTGTGAGCAGAGAACTTCCCCGAGTTGAGGTGGTTTGGCCTCCTGCTCTTTCACCACAACCCAGGGGAGACCAGGCCGCAGACTGAGAACGTGGAGCAGATGCAAAATGGTTACAGACTGGAGCCAAGTCCAGCCCAGCCAGACCCAGCCAGACCCAGCCAGACCCAGCCAGACACAGACCCAGCCAAGCCCCACACCCAGAGCAAGAAAAACGCATTTGGTTGCTGTAAGCCACTGAGATTTGGGGACACTTTGTTACAGAGCATCATCGCAGTTGGAGCTGACCAATACAGCAGAGACGTGCCCGGGTCTGGAATGGGGAAAATACCAAGACTGATGCAACCCCGAGGGGCACTTCAGTCGGGATGAAATGACGGAGGACACCCCTCAGGCAGAGTTTGCCCTTGGCATAGAAGCTGGAGGGAGGGCGAACAGAGGCGGGCACCAACCAGGAGCTCGGTCCCTGGGTGTGTGAGCCGAGGTCTGCACCAGCGGCCAACAAGCTTGTCAGTGTGGCCGGCAGGCGCTTCGGGTTGTAGCAGAAGTATCTCTGCTTCAGGCCCGCCTCCCTCTCTGTGTTAAAGTACACACACATTTGCACTGTTTACTGAGTTGTGTCTTTTTCCAAAGTTTTATTCTTTGCAGTAAAGCCGAGTGGTTGGATGTGTAAGACAGTGTCTGTGAGGCACGTGGCCCCAGACTGGCATTTGGTCACTGACACAGGCGGTCACTGTCACTGAAGCAGGAACATGCTTGGTTTCAGGCCTTCGCTATGACACTCCCTATGACCTTGTCGTGGGTCTGCAGACAGCCACCACCTCCTGTGCCCCAAGCCTCCCAGGCATCACAGAGGCGGGTCTGGGGGACAGGCCGACTTCAGAGGTTCTGGAGGACAGAGGCTGGGCTTCCAATGCACACGCAATGTGCCTGCTAAGTTGCTTCGGTCGTGTCCAACTCTGTGACTCTATGGACTGCAGACCACCAAGCTCTTCTGTCTGTAGGATTCTCCCAGGCAAGAATACTGGAGTGGGTTGCCATTTCCTTCTCCAGGGGATCTTTCTGACCCAGGGATTGAACTTGCATCTTTTATGTCTCCTGCATTGGAAGGCGGACTCTTTACAACTAGTACCACCGAGACCAAGGCCAAATGAGCCAGAACTTGGAACTGAGGTACGGTTCCCACGTGAGGTTCCTGCCTTAACCACTGACTCCAGGGCCTCGCATGTTTCCGCAACTGCGCCCACCCCTCTGGAAGGTGGACCCAAGTGCCCGGGAGCTGGAACCCTGCCGGGCTGGGCAGCACCGGGTGATGAGGGGACAAAGGGGCACTCATTGGAGCTGGCACCGTGGCCCTAGCCAGACTGGGCTTGTGTGAGTGTCAGAGCCAGAGTGGCAGTGCTTTTGTGTGTGCACATGCTCGTGTGTGTGTGTGACTGACAAGCACTGATGCACACCTACTGCGTGTAGGCTCTGCGCTGGCGAGTGGTGGCCCTCGGGGCACAGGGTCTAACGCAGAAGAAATGATCCTGGTGTCAGAGCCTTACCCCTCCCCTGAAGGCTGCCCCAGGCTCTGGGTCACACTTCCGGCCACAGAGCTCTGCGACTCCTCCAACAGCCCCTCAGCATAGGCAGCGTCTCCCCCTTCCATGGGGGAGAAGATGAAGGTTTAGGGGGCCGAGCTTTGCCAAGGTTCATACCGATAGGGAGCAGCAGCATCAGCAAGCCCAAGTCAGAGTTCCAGCCCAATGGTGACAAGATCCAATTGCTGGTCCCGGTGACTCAGGCCGCACGGGAGGACTGGGAGTCGTACAGAGGCTGGGGGAGACGTGATGGGTTTACTGGGTAGGTGAGAGGGCAACGGCCCCTGAGCAGGGCCAGCATGAGGGGCCCGAGCTTCTGGGAGGCGGCTCTGAGGGACCATGCAGGAGGGAAGGACTGCAAGCAGATGGGCGCAGACTCTGGCCATTGAGGGTCCTCGGGTATTTGCAGGAAGGTTGTGCTCAGTCCAAGACCCGGAGGCCACCCAGAGTTTCTCCACTGATCAGCACAGAGCACCTCCCTCTGCAGGCGGCCTGACCCTCCTTCCTGTAGCCACACGCCTGGGCCACTTGCCCGACAGCCCCCCGTGCTCCAACTGAGCCAGCGTGGCTGCAGGAGTTGGCCATGACAGGAGCCAGCTCACTCTCAGGCCACGAAAAATCATCGCGATGAACCCCACTCCCCAAGTGAGTCCCCTCAGCGTGCCCAGGAGAGGGCCTGGCTCGTCCCCCAGACCCCCAGCACCTGCCTTCCTCTGATGGGTGGGATGGACAAGACGGTCAGAATGACGCCCCCACCCCAGTCCATCTCCCAGCTGTCCCCGTCCCAGTCCTGTTAGGAGGTCGCGTTAGCACCGATCGCCTCGCTTTTAGGTGAATATCCTGCCTGGCGATTAGGCACAGAAACCCATCTAAGCAGAAAGGCAGGTTTGCCAGCCCCTCCAGCAGCAATCAGGACCTATCCGGTCCAGCTTAAGGCCCAAAGCAGCGTCTTCTACTGAAAGGTCTGTTTCTGTAAACCGTGAAGAATTACACAGAATCAGGGACGCCCCGGGGAAGCGTGTGTCCCTGGGATGTCTCCCCATCCTCCTAAAGAACCCTCCCCAGTGCTTTCAAAAGGCCGGCTGCCCGCTTCCCATCAGCAGCAGGACTGCGGTCCTCTGT
Organism: Bos indicus x Bos taurus; assembly: GCF_003369695.1. Taxonomy (NCBI): domain Eukaryota; kingdom Metazoa; phylum Chordata; class Mammalia; order Artiodactyla; family Bovidae; genus Bos; species Bos indicus x Bos taurus. Next base: position 4,997,297 of record NC_040080.1, on the reverse strand, counting down.
CCTTGCGCCCATCCCACCTAGGGCAGGAAGGGGAGCCTTTCTTCTCCGAAGCTTCCAGTCCCGTTGGCAACCCTGCGCGGCGCCTGCCTTCAAAACTTCTCAGCCTGTGCTTCTGCAAACCCATTAACCTGCAGCTGGCTTCTAATTAAACCCCCAGGACTCTGACATTTCCTCGCTGACGGGGTGAGATGCAAAGGGCAGGCTGCTGCCCACCCGGCTGGGGGTGTGGAAGGGGAAGGGAAGCTGACACTGTGTCAGGGGTCCGGGGAGCTGAGGGCAGACACAGAGCCTCCCGCCCCACCCCCGCCAAAACCCCTTTACTCTCCCAGCTGCAGCTCACCTCCTCCTGGGCCTGAGAAGATGTCCCCTTACCTGTGCGGAGACTCGTCACTCTGTAGCAAGTGGAGGGTGCCTCTGGGCGTCCTGGGCGCCCGCCTCCAGCCCCTTCCTGGGGAGCAGCCCCGGGCCCCACTCCCTGGCGCACGTCCCGGGTTGGGGCATGTGTTGTGTGCAGGCGGGGTGCGGGAGGTGCCTCCAGGAGCCGGGCTGGAATATTCCTGGCTGCCACCTGCCACCGGCCCGTCCTGGGGGGCCAGCTGCCAGAGCGGAGATGCTCCCGCCGGGCCAGGCCCACCGTCATCTGCCAGGAGCGCCAGGCGTCAGCTTTCGCTCACCAGGCGCCCGCCGGCTGCTCCCAGGCTGAGGCGAGTGGTTTATTTTTAGAGCCCGGCCCTTCCCCAGACGCCAGGATCCCAGCTGAGATTTCCAGCGGCTCAAACTAGCCTGTTCTGGGCTGGGTTGTGGCTGCCTGGGAAGGTTCTGGAAGAGAGTGACGGAGGCTTTCAAGGATGCGGTCCTCAGAGTTCTCATCTGAGAAACGCAGGGCTGGACTGGAGGTCCCTGAAACCCTCGGGCAAGGATGATGGCTCCAACTCAGGGGCCGGGCTGGGATTCGGCTTCCCTCTCGGGGCTCCCTCGATTTCTCCTTCCGGAAGATGCGAGCGGATTGGGCACTCCTGTCCGGAGCAGGGCCGGGACCAGAGAATGGGCTGGAACGAGGGGCAGCCATGACCCGCTCTGCACGTCTCCCCAGCAGCACTGAGGTCACCGGAGGGTGGGGACCTGTCGTCTTCACCGTCACAACCCCACGTGTCTGCTCCAGAGTTGGTGCACATAGTAGGTGCTCAGGAAACACACAGTGAGGAAGGGAGCCCAGGCCTGCGCCCCGACAGCACCGCCGGGCTCCTCAACACCTGCAGGGTCTCAGGAGTCAGTGCGCTCGGTAGGTGTGCAGCCCCAGGCCTAGTCGGGCAAGGAGCCGGGCGAGGAGCCGGCCTCGGTCCCCTGCCTGGAGGTGGCAGTGCCTGGCTCCCTGGGGGCGGGGTGGGTAGCTCAGGCCCAGGTCACTCCCCATCCCACCTGCAACCCTGGGTCGCTCCCCTTGGCCAGGCTGGCGGGGGCCTCGCACACTGCCCCTCACCAAGCACCGTAAACCTCATCCCCTTCACCACCCAGAACCCCCACGCCTCGGGTGTTGTAGGACCCAGTGTGGGGCCGCGCTGCCTTCTGAATCTGTCTGTTGCCCCAAGGGAGGACTCAGATGGTTCTGGGCATCTCTACTCCGCAGGAGGCCTCTGCACAACTCTTGACCTGTGGGAGCCTGGCTCTCCCTCCATCAAGCCAGGTAACGGTGCCATTCCTGGAGCAGGTGGGGCTGCAGGGGCGAAGGGGAAGGTGCTGGGCACCCAGAGGCCCGTCAGCGTCTGTTCGTCTGCTTTGCCTCAGCTTGTCGGGAAAGGATGTCCTGATCTCTGTGCGTGTGTGTGCGTTCACGTGTGCGTGTGTGTGTGTGTGCACGTGTGTGTGTGTGTGTTGGCTGAATGTGCTTGAGCCCCAGTGCAGAGCGTGTGAGTCAGCTGCCCCTAACCCCTGGGCATAGCCCCTTACAGACACGCGGACCCCAGTGTCCTGCCCACACCACCACCCTGTTCCTCAGGCATCCCTGCAGCCCCCCAGGCCAACGCCTCTTCTGTACAGAGCAGCCTGGCTGGCCAGTCTCCCAGGGCCCCACGAGGGTTGGGGACTGGGAATGCCCAGCCCCCTGGGCCCACCTGGGGGAACAGGAGGCAGGTTGCCTGGAGACTGGGGTGCAGCTGCAGCCTTTGGGGTCCCCTCCCCAGAAGACAGATGGAAGCCTACCCAGGGCCCTTTCCAGGCCCCAGGGTTGCTTGCAAGCAGAAGAGGGTCTTAGCATCTTAACTGGGACTGTCGATCCCTAGTGGGGCTTGCCAGGCCCAGGCCATGGCCCCTTTGAGGACCCAGCCTGAGCTCTGTAGCAGCTGACGCGCCCCTGTGAGGCCGGTCTCCACAGTTCCCTTCAGTTCCTATTCGTTGGTCAAATGAACAAGTCCCCCAAAAGAAGAGCTCAGTGAACGGGGGCCGTCTGTGAGATGTCACAGTAAATAGTCATTTCAAAATGTTCTCTGAATCACATTTAACATTCTGGGCAATGTTTACCGTGTGAGGAAAGTGACTGCAGTAGATTGCGAACTGCCACCTTGAAGATGCCCAGTGATGGACACGGTCCATTCGCGCAGGCACAGGGCAGCCCCCTCCCAGCCCAGCCCTTCGCCTGTGCGCCCCACTCTCTTGCCTCCTGTGGTGGCTCAGCTGACACTTGGGGGTGGTGATGATGACCATTTGGTGAAAGGGTGGATGGGTTCCTTCATCCAGCCAACCAGTACTACAGAGCAGCTACTGTGTGCAGACTGTCTTCTGGGTGCTGGGGTCCCAGGGACAGTCGGACGGGTGAGGGTCCTACTCTGCGGGGCTTGCATCAGACAGTGTGTAAACCAGGCAATTCCAGGTACTGAGAAGCAGAGTACAGGAGAGCAATACGAAAGCTGAGACGAAAAGATGAGGCTGGGCCTTCTTGCCTGCTTGTCTGCAGCCCGCAGTCTCCCAGCCTGACCTGCTTTGCCCGCTCCACATGCCAGCAGCATCTCTACACATCTATCCCTGTGGCCCGAGGTCCTGCCCCTGCTCACAGGACTTGGGCTGAGCCCGGGGGCTCTGTGCTACGGTCTGAGCACTGGAGGACCCAGGGGATGATCGCCCTCCAGGGACAGAGCCCCGAGCACCCGCCTGCCCTCTTGAGTCCTGCTGCCTTGCATCTGGGGACCCGATGGGTCCCTGGGTGCTCTCCAGTGCACCCCACCCCAGCCAGGACACCCCACCTGTCTGTGATCTGATTGCTGCAGCACTCCAATCCAGGCCTAGCCCAGGGTTTCTATTACTGGGTCCCCCTTTCTCCAGGGACTGTGAAAATCGCCCCCCAACACCACCCCAGCAGAGAGGAAAGAGAGGGTGGCAACTGACCTCCCAGCTGCAGGTCTATTCCAGCCCATCTTGCTCCCCTGTCCCCATGGGAAGTGGAGAGGGGCAGGAGAGACAGAGACAAGGTGAGACAAGGTGAGCGATACATGGAGAGAAACCTGGAGTTAGGAAGAGATGGGGCTGGAGGGGGGCAACAATGCCCAGAAAGCGATGGCAGAGGACAGCCTGTGTGCCTGCCCACCTGACCTCAGACTATGAGTTGAGAAGGTTTTCTGGTTCAGGTCCGTGTGGTGGTCCATTTTACAGATGAGAAAACCAAGGTTAAACAGGTCAGAGTTAGAAGCCTGTGCCCCACAGTCACAGCACTGATAGCCTCTCTATTCCTTTGTGGCGCTCATGTGCCTTTGGCAGCCTTCCTGGTGGTGGTGGTGGTTCAGACAGTAAAGCGTCTGTCTGCAATGCAAGAGACCCGGCTTAGATCCCTGGGTTGGGAAGATCCCCTGGAGAAGGAAATGGCAGCCCACTCCAGTATTCTTGCCTGGAAAATCCCATGGATGGCGGAGCCTGGTAGGCTACTGTCCATGGGGTCGCAAAGAGTCGGACACAACTGAGTGACTTCACTTCACTTCACTTCACTACTGGTGGTGGCGAATGCTTGCATACCTCCAGCAACGGGGAGCTCACTATCCGACACCCAGCTCCTCCATGGACACAGCACACACTCTCCAGCTGTGCCCCCGCCCCTTCCCATCTCAGCGGCTCAGGGAGCAGAGGCTTTGCCCCCAGCCTTGGGAGCTCCAGATCACCCCTGTGCCTTGTGTCCATGTACCTGGGCTTTTGAAACTTTCAGTAGGACCCACTCTTGTGCCTTTAAACCACTTCTGAGTCACAATGGCTGGCACCCCCGCCTATGTTCTAAAGCCTGCGTGTTACTCACAAGCACTGGTCCCCAACACGGGCAGTTGGTCTGTTTACTTATGAAGTGCGGGTTGCCCCCATTCTGGAAGGTCAGGCCAAGCGAGCAAGGCCCCGTCTGTCTGGTTCACTTCTGTGTGGTCAGTCCTGACCACTGCTTGGCACATACCCAGCGATCAGTGGACATTTGCTGCCAGTCGGGTGATCTGGAGGAAGAGGGAAGACACACGTCCCCGGGGCCCAGACGGAGACCCCTCTCCTGGCTCCCTGCCCTCCTGCCCCCTGCACACAGGAGGCTCCCCGTGGCTCCGTCTCCCCTGCCCTGAGCCCACCCTGGCTCGGTCAGGGTCATCTAGCCCAGAGATGGGGCTGGAGGCGGCCGACAATGCATCATCAGCAGGAGCCTAGGGACCAGCCTGGGGCCCAATTCAGAACAGGTGAGCCATTTAAAGAGAGGACTATACTTTCTCTGTCTTTTATTTTTCTTCATTTAAAAAACTCTATTCTTAAGTATGGATAATTTTTCACTGGTCTGTTTTCGGGCCCCTGTATCTTTTCCCATCATCTCTATCAATACACTGTGATGCCCACGTGGTGAATGTTTCATATCAGCTGTACGCTTTACTTCTAGAGTTTGCATTTTTACTAGTTTTTATTCTTCTGGTGAGTTTTCCTATCTGTTCACTCATTAATATCATATTCTTTAGTTTCTTAAAGACACTTTTCCTTTAATTCTTTGAATGTATGTGCAATAGCTACTTTAAAGCCTTTGTTCACTAAGCCCGACGTTGGAGTCATCTCAAGCTTAATTTCTATTGTCCACTTTTTTCCTTAACTGTCAGTCTTACATTCTTGTACTTTGCGTGTCTAGTGATTTTTTAATTGAATTCTGGGCATTGTGAACAATGTATTGTAGCTCTATTAGAGTCTGCTGTCATCCTGTAAAGAGTGGTTCTTGTTTTAGCAGGCAGTTAATCTACCAGCTGGCTCAGCTTACACTTGGTTCGTGTGAATATGGAAAAAGCCAACTTGTTTCTTCAGTTCCTCTTGCATGGGTGTGTGCTCAGTCGCTTAGTCGTGTTCAGTTCTTTGCGAGCCGATGGACTGTAGCCCACCAGGCTCCTCTGTCCATGGAATTCTCCAGGCAAGAAGGTTGCCATTTCCTTCTCTAGGGGATCTTCCCGACCCAGGGATCGAACTGGCGTCTGCAGCGGCTTCTGCAGGCAGATTCTTTCTGCAGAAACGTGGATTCCTCTTAGTTGGCAAGAATTGCCTCTGAACCCTGTTTCCTTGCAGACCTTCTGGGGACTTGGTTTTAGGCTTTATTAGTCAGACGCAACTTAGCAATTGAACAACAAAGGAGGGGTCCAGTGTAACTCTTACCCTAATGCATGGTTCCCACTCTTAAGACAAAGCCTCTCTGGGGTCTCAGCTGCATATTGAGAGCATTAACAGAGTGTTAAGGTTTCTCCATTCTGGCCAAGCTGAAAGTGCAGTATTCCCTTCTCTTCCCCCAGTTTAACTCACACCTCCAGGTTTCTAGTTTGCTTTCAGTTCCGCAGGGTCCACTCTCTGAAAGACTTAGATGGTCTTGCTCTGAGCATCTATAGAACATCCTCTGGCCGTGGACTCAATGGGAGACCCCACACTGAGCTTTGGGCCCTCTACCTGCACAGCCCCCTCCTCTCTGATGTCTAACTCTGCTAGTTCCAGCTGCCCTGACTTCTGACCACTGTCTTCTCAGCTCACCTCGGCCACTGAGCTCGGCTTAGGTCCCTGGGAAACTATCCCCTGGAAGAGAACTGGTGGCTGTGGGCACCCTGTGAGTGTTCCTTCTCTCAAGGACAGCAGTCTCGCACTTCCTATTGCCTACTGCCTGCCAGGAGTTGCCTCTTGTTTATTCCCAGGGGGCTCTAGTGATACAGAATCTACTTGCCGATTCAGGAGGCAGGGGTTCAATCCCTGCAGGAGGAAATGGCAACCCATTCCAGTATTCTTGCCTGGAGAATCCCATGGGCAGAGGAGCCTGGTGGGCTCCAGTCCAGGGGGTTGCAAAAGAGTCGGACACAACTGAACAACTGAGCATCATTCATAGCGGTGTGAACATTACAGAGGGCATGGCCGGGTGCCAGTTATTCCATCTTGGCCAAACGCAAGTGGCTTCATTCCCTGGCCTCTGATGCTACTTAGAAAGGAATTCGGGTTCTTCATTTGGTCTTTGAGGCTCTGCAATCCCTACCCCGCTCTCAGATTTCACCCTCATGCCCTTCAGTCCCTTAATCTCCAGGCACAGAGACCTTCCTTTTGATCTTCAACTACGTCGAGCTCTTTGCTGCCTTGGAGACTTGGCATCTGTTCCTTCTGCCAGTGTTCTGAGCCTGGCTGTCTGCATGACAGGCAATTCAGGTCTCAGTTCCGATCCACCTCTTCAGAGAACCTTCCCGGGACCAGACTTTGCAACAGAACCCAACGGCCCTCTCCACTTCCCCGTCGTTTATTTCCTTTCTTCCTTCTGTTTCTGTTGTTGCTTTCGGCTCTTTTATTTAAGTTTGGCTGCCCAGGGTCTCTGTGTGGTGCGCGCGCTCTTGTTGTGGCAGGGGCTCTAGAGCGGGCAGGCCCAGGAGCTGCAGTGAGGGCTTAGTTGCCCCCGTGGCATACGGTATCTCAGTCCCCCAGTTCAGGCCAGTTCAGTCCAGTCGCTCAGTCGTGTCCGACTCTTTGCGACCCCACGGACTGCAGCACGCCAGGCCTCCCTGTCCATCACCAACTCCCAGAGTTCACTCAAACTCATGTCCATTGAGTCGGTGATGCCATCCAACCATCTCATCCTCTGTCGTCCCCTTCTCCTCCCACCTTCAATCTTTCCCAGCATCAGGGTCTTTTCCATTGAGTCAGCTCTTCAAATCAGGTGGCCAAAGTATTGGAGTTTCAGCTTCAGCATCAGTCCTTCCAATGAATATTCAGGACTGATTTCCTTTAGGATGGACTGGTTAGATCGCCTTGCAGGCCAAGGGACTCTTAAGAGTGTTCTCCAACACCACAGTTCAAAAGCATCAATTCTTCAGTTCCCCAAGCAGGGATCAAAGCCGCATCCCCCGCACTGGAAGGCGGATTCTTAACCACTGGACCATCAGGGAAGTCCCTGCTTATTTATTTTGTTACACTGATTGACACCTGAAATGATTGTGCTTGTTAACAGGTTTATTTGTTTATTCTCTGTCTCTCCAAACAGAACGTGTGCCCCAAGGAGCAGGGGTGGATTTGTCTTCTTCCCCATGGTGTCTGGCACTCTCGGCTCCTTGTAAGGATTTTAATTGACCATTCCACTTTCTCTGACACCCGATTGGCACCCTCATTTCCTAAATAAAAAGTCATTTCCTTGAAAGCAAAGGTAGAAATCTGTCCCGCATCTCATGCCTTTCAGCCGCCTTCTGCCGTTGGCGGAGCTGCCTTCTTGCATCAGCAAAGGGCCCCCTCCCTCCACACTGTCCCTCTTTTTACCCCAGATGGAATGAAACAAAATCCTTCCTGATTGGGCTAGGTCTATCAAAAGCCTTAATAATGTTCCCACTCTTGTGTCCAAGACCTAGGAAGCAGTTAGGCCTAAAACAGGGGACACGGAGCAGGATTCTGGGGTGCAGGCTCAGAGCTGGGTTCAGGGTCTCTGGTCCCAGGGGGTGGGTGACTGATGAGAAGGAGCTCATGAGATCAGGAAGCCAAGACAGGGTGTTACATCCTACGGCCCACGGAATGGGAGTGGGGGGTTGCAGCCCAAGGGATTCACGTGGGACTCCTGGAGACCAGAAGGTTCTCTCTGGGCGGGTGGGCAGGCCCATAGGCGTGTTCCTAACTGCGGGCTTAATTAACTGTAAATTCTGAATTGAGACCGACATCTTTTTTTCCGACTGACAATTCTGCCCATAATTGATATTTGTTTTCCGCTGTTCCCATAGGCAGTCAGGAAGTAAGAAATCTCACTTGCCATTAAACCTGATAGCCTGAGACCCTACGGTGGTGGTAAGGGCAGGGAGGGGCGGGGTGTTGGGGCTGAATTCACAGCCCTCCCCAGCATCCTGCCGTTTATCCTTTGCTGTGTCCCCTGGAGAAGGGAGGGTGGACACGGGAACCCACGACTGGCTGCGGAGCCCTCTAAAGTCTGCCCATCCTCTGCTGCTGCTAAGTCACTTCAGTCGTGTCCAACTCTGTGCGACCCTATAGACAGCAGCCTACCAGGCTTCCCCGTCCCTGGGACTCTCCAGGCAAGAACACTGGAGTGGGTTGCCATTTCCTTCTCCAATGCATGAAAGTGAAAAGTGAAAGTGAAATCGCTCAGGCGTGTCCGACTCTGTGCGACCCCATGGACTGCAGCCTACCAGGCTCCTCCGTCCATGGGATTTTCCAGGCAAGACTACTGGAGTGGGGTGTCATTGCCTTCTCCCTGCCCATCCTCAAGAATATGAAAATACCTGCTCCTTCTTTCTTTCTTCTTGGTAGTGCCTCGTGGTTTGAGGGATCTTAGTTCCCTGACCAGGAATTGAACCTGGATCCTTGGCAGAGAGAGCATGGAATGCTAACCACTGGACCACCAGAGAGTTCCCACCAGCTCTTTCTTAAAGATGAGAACGTGTCCCCTAAGACTGCCTCTGGAATGTTCTAGAGCCAACTCCTGCAGGGACACCTCCAAGGCCATTGTCTGGGAAGAATGAGACCGTGGGTGGTACCGAGGCTGTGGAGGAGAGGCTGGCCCGCCCGGGGTTCAGATCCCACCTGTGCAGCAGACCCTGCATTCTCCCGCTGGGCGGTGAGGGCCACGTGAGGTTTCATCTCGCAGCGTGTGCTGGGGACGGAGGAGGAGAGTGTGTGGAGGGCTTCCCAATGCCGGTACACACTTATCGTCATGGCCATGGGGGTGATTCCTGTCTTGGGAAGGTGGTTTGGAACCGCAGCTTCTCTAGAACAAGAGGGGAGCCCTCTCCAAGGAAGCGCACCCCCTCCCTGCAATGGGGCATTTCTAGAGCATGAGTCAAGCGCTCAGTCACACCAGTTCACCCTCACACCCCGCATCCTTGTCCTCCTCAGCAGCAGGAACTTCGGGCTAATTATAGAAGTGAACTAATTACCAGGGGCAGCCGACTCCACACAGTGTAATCTGTGAAACATGAATTGGCACGCTGCAGGCCCCTCCCCGGGTGCTGGGAAGCTCCAGGCTGTGGGATGATCCCTGGGGGGACCTGACCACTCTGGAAGCACCCCCCGCCCCCCCATTCTCATCTCCTCCCACCTCTTGACTCAGCTGGTGAAGCTACAGAGAGGCTGAGGGAGGCTTGACCATGGGGAGGCTTGACCCTGGGGAGGCCATTCAAGCTTTCTTGAGCATGATGTGGGGTCTTGGGTGGTCCTCTGGTGGGCCGGGTGTCCCAGCCTGGGAGACACTTGGTCTGACTTGTCCTCTGCTGATGATCGTGGGGACAGGGCCAGAGAGCTTGCCCTGGATCCCAACTGGGCCACAGAACCCTTCCCAACACTTTCCTGGCAGCCACTGTTGATCCATTAGGGTTGGCATTTGAGATGAAAGCGATTTGCCAGCCCTGCCTGAAGTCTTCCAACTCTGAAAGAATCCAAGAAAAATGTTAGCTCTGGTGTGAAGCACTCTGTAGCTGTATAGAGAAGACCCCTTGGCAGTACACGGGGGACCCCCTTCTTTGGAGAAGGCCGAAGCCCTGAGCCGGAGAAGAATAGGAAGGATGCTGAGAAAGACGTGTAAGAGCAGCATCTCCCCCGAGACTCCCGGCTGGCAGCCTGGGCTCCCTGCCTCCTCCAACGCCCCCATCCCGCCCCCTGTCGGACTCCCAATCCCCTGCCCCGATTCGAGGTGCACTTAGAGAGGAATGAGCACAGCAGAGGCTTCAGTGGCCCAGGTCAAGTCCCAGCTCTGCCACCTCAGTAACTCAGGCAGGTCCTGAACGTCTCTGATCCCCGGTTTTCTCATTTGTAGAATGAGGCGAACATTTTCTGCCTTGAAGTTATACTGTGAAGAGTAGATGAGTTAAGCTGGTAATATGCTATTGAGTCCAGGATTCACTTTTTGTGTCACCATTACATTGTCAGTGTTTTAAAAATTCTCAGTGGTGCGTAAAGTACAAGGCTCTTGCAATCGGCGGTATCTTCGATTTATTGCAATATGGTGTGTACAGCATAGAACAGTGCTTGGCCTGTAATAACTGCTAATAAGCATTAACTGATATTTTTCCATGTAAATCAGATAAAGCCCAGATCTTGTTCTGTTGCCTTCTCCCTATCCTTGGTTCAAATAAGGCAAATAAAAATCACCGAAAACAGAAAGCCCTGTTCTAGGGCTTCCAGGAGTGTGTGCGGGGGAGTGTTTGCATACTGGTACTTCAGGTGGCGGGAGGGACGTCTCTGTCAGTTTCATTTCTGTCGCCTCCCCTGTTGGGGTCACCAGGCTCAGGGTCTTGCTTATTTTTCTCGCAGCAATAGTATTTTTACGCAAGATGAATTTTCTTGGTTGCAGTCTTCTGTCCTACAAACAGTCCTTTTCCAAACAAGCCCTTACAGGTGGTGAATAGGGTTGTTCCTATTTTTCCACATTATACAGAATTGCCTTGCTCATGTCACCCACGAGTCCCCAGGATAAAGTCCTTACAGGTAGTTGCCAGAGAGGAATGATGAGATGTTTCAAGCAGATCTTTGGTCTTTAGGAATATCATCTCACTTTATGGACAAGGGGGACACCCTCGAATATTTTGTCCAGTCAGGTCACCTAGAAGGCTGGCTGCAGACCAGGACTCACCCCTCACTCCGGAAAAGACTTGCTACCACGCTTGGTTTGAAACACCTGTCTCCAGGCCTCCGGGAAGTCTGAGAAATCTCGGGGAAACCTTACAAGGTTTCCTCTGGTCGGATTTCTCAGGGTCTCTGCGCCAGCGTGCGTTAAGAAGGTCAAAGCCTCGGAGGCCATGTTTCCGACAGGCGGGATCTGCAGGTGTTTATTCTGGTTTGAGAGCAGCAGCAGGTCTGGGCAACAGGGGAATCTCATTTCCAGCGGTGACTGCGTGTCTCTGCTTTTCTCTAGAGCTTTCTCTCCCACCCAAGCCACTGACCCGGTCGCCGGGCCGTGAATTAATTACACGCAGGCACACAGTTTTGTCAAAGAACACAGAAAAGCAATTTTAGAAGAGAAACCCCTGTTTCTCGCTTATTGGCTTTCATTGTGGGAGAAAGGGACAATCGCGAATGACATCAGAGCTCTTCTGGAACACCGTGGCTGGGTTGGAGGGGGGCGTCGAGAGGACCCTGGTGTCAGCTCTCCAGGGGCCAGGCCAGGGGGCGTGTCCTCTCCACAGTCTCACTCCCGTTTCCCCCAGGAGCCAAGAGAGCTGCTCAAGACTGAGTGTGGATGATCCTGGTGTGTGAACAGCGTCAGATGGCAGGAGGCCAGAAAACCCTCACCAGCGTCTAACACAGTTCTTTCAGACAGCAGGAACCTTCCCCCTCCTCCGCACCCCCCAGAAGGGGAGGGGACTTGCCCAAATTTTCACAGCCAGATAAGTGAGGACCTTCTGAGTGCCCCTCAGTCCCAGAAGTTTGGAGGAGGGGTAGCATTTGGGGCTAGCGTCCCTGGAGGCTGAAACGGGACTCTAGCACACAAGGCCCGGGGGGCAGGGGAGTGAAGGGCAGAAAGGGCTCTCAGTAGATGCTTGGGGTGGTTTGAATGGTGGCCCCAGAGACATGTCCACAGCCTCCCCCCCGGAACCTCTGGCTGAGAGTTTATTGGTCAAAGAGGTTTTTGCAGTTGTGATCAACTTAAGGAACTTCAGATGGACTTCTGAATTATCAGGGAGGGCCCAAAATTCGATGACAAGTGGTATTTGTTTGTTCGTGACTGTGCTCCACAGTTTGCAAGTTCTTAGCTCCCCAGCCAGGGACTGAAGCTGCAACCTTGGCGGTGAAATCGTGGCGTCCCAACCTCTGCACTGCCAGGGAATTCCCAATGACAAATGTTTTGATGGGTTTTTTGTTTGTTGCTTATTTTTACCCTGCTACATCACTTGTAGGATCTTAGTTCCCTGACCAGGGATTGAACCCACGCCCTTAGCCTTGAAAGTGTGGAGTCTTAACCTCTGTGCCACCAGGAATTCTCAATAACAAGTGCTCTTATGAGAAACAGAAGAGGAAAGGACACAGGCAGAGAAGGGAAGGCCACATGGTCTGAGAGGCAGAGAACTGGAGTGATGTGGACACAAGCCAAGGGAAACCAAGGTGCTGGCCGCCCCCAGAAGCTGGAGGAGGCAAGAAGGAGTCTCCCCTGGGGTGCGTTCAGGGAGCGCAGCCCTTCAGACCCTTCACTTTCAGACTACTGGCCTCCAAACTATGAGAGAATACTTGCTATTCTTTTAAGCCACGAACTTATTGGTGCTGGGTGTGGCCGCCCCTGGACACAGCACACCCTGTCTCCATGGAGAGTGAGGGGGGCTGAGCAGGAAAAAGAGCCAGTCCCACAGAGGCTACAGGCGCTCTGGGGCTAAGGGCACCTTCAGAGGGGTCCCAGCCTGGGGCATCAGCTGCTGTCATCGGGACGCCCGCTGCGAGGTGGGGTGAGACCCGAAAAGGCCTGTTCTCTGTGGCAACAGCAGGGATGCACACGCCAGCCCCGAGGAGCATCTGGGCAACACGCAACAGTTCCCACCACAGACAGGCTGGCGAAATCGTCTGCATAAAAGTAGAAACTCTTATACCGCAGATGAATGAAGGCAAAGTGAAAGAGACATATGCCAAAGGGAGAGAAGGCTCTTGCGACAGGTATAACAGAAGCTTAATAGCCGCCTCCTGCAGGAGCTGTGCTAGAAAGTAAGAAAAACACAAACAGGAGAAGGAGTAAAACAGTGAATGAGTGAAAAATAAAGAGACACGCTCACCTCCACACCAGTGATCAAGGAACGGAAAGTTAAAACAACGCCGTGTTAGTTCTCACCCACGAGAACGCCAACAAAGAAAGGGTTCTGATGCCAGGGGCACTGGTGTGCTCAACGTTCTGGCTCAGGGAGTCAACAGGGCCTGCTTTCGTGAAAGGTCAGCGGCATCAAAATCGTAATCGTATGCACCGCCTCGAGTGAGACAATCCACGAGTTAGAGCCCCTCGTATGAAGTAGTCATCAGGTGCCCAGAGGTAGCTGTGCGTTTTGTTACAGCATCACTACTCAGAGAGAGGAGCTGATACTTGTTCAAAGGAGCCGCACGGCCATCACCCCCTTGGCACGTGTGCAGAGACGGTGGGTCTGTTTATCCCAAGGATGCTGTGAGCGGCTGCAGGAAGACAATCCAGGAAGTGTACTTCTAGTAGGAGCTTGGGCAGGAGGGACGCGCCAGCTCTGTACATGCGTGTGGGAGTGAGAACACGTGCTGGAAACACACCGCCCCCTACCCCTCCACTCTGCAAAAGGCCTGCTTCACACCTTCCCTCCTTCAACCCACGCCCAGCCAGTGACCTTGCTTCGTTCTTCGCTGAGGAATCAGAAGCAACCGGGTCAGGCTGCTGACCCACGTGCCCACTCTCCGCGTGGGTCTGTAAGATGCACTCATGTCCCCACGTGGACACAGATGGAGCTCTCCCCTCCCCCCAGCAGACCTCCCCCCTCCCCCCTTCCCCGAGCCTCATCACCCCCCTCCTTTCCTGGATCAATCCATCAGCACAGAAGTACCCTGTACTTCCCGGCCCCCAGAGGAAAGGGCCCCCTTTTCCAGCCCGGCGTCCTTCACAGTGAAGGTTCTGGAATGCCGTCCCCGACCACTGCCCCCTCGCCCCAGCTCTCAACCACCTGGTGGCCATCCAGTTACCCCATCACTCCATGGAGATGCTCTCATCAAGGCCCTCCGTTCCCTCCTGGCACCTGAGCTGTGCCCACTCCTCTGTCTTGCCTGGCCGTGACTCTCAGCAGCACGGCCGCTGTGCACCTCCCAGCAGTGCCAGCCGCCCTTGGCCTCCAGAAGCCCACCCTTGCCTGGTTCTTGCCTGGCCGCCCCGTCTCCCCAGCACCGGGACCTGGGTGGTCCCCAGCTTGGTTGTTGGTTTCTTCCCTATGAATTAATGCATTCCCTGTTCACCTCATCCAATCTGGAGGCTCCCAAGGGCACACCCCTTCCCGGGGCCTTCTCCCCAACCTGACTCATCCAACCTCCTGCTCAGCGTGTCCACCCGGATGTCCAACCCGCCTCTAGATGCTCAGTGTCCCAGACAGCCCTGTACCACGGCCCCGCCCTCTCTTTCCCCGTTGGTGGCTGGCTCTCCCCGCTCCTCCCACATTCACACTCGGGAGGTGGCTGCTGGAAGCGGCTCCACTCCTGACCCCGGTTCACAAGTCCTGGCCCTCTCTGACCGCGAGCGCCCACGTGCTCTGGGCCCTGTCCCCGTTGTGCCTCCAGCATGAACTCAACAGGCCAGTTCTGCTTGTGTAGCACTGGGCACCGCCTGCCACTTGGCTGGTTTGCTTTGTTTATTGAGAGGCAGAGGAGGGTCCATTTTAGCTCTGCCAAGGACTCACTGGGAGACCTTTAAGCCTCTTCTCACTGATTGGCCTCAGTTTCCCCATCTGTAAAGTGGGGCTGGACCCCACAATGCCCGTGGGCGTTCCCACCCTGACAGCTCAGGGTCTGTCCGCGCCGAGGACGTGGTTTGCTGTCGTCCCTGGGTTTGCACTTGACCCGTCTGTCACCTTCTCGCCTCCTCCCCTGCCTGGACGTCTGACCCTGGGCGCCCTGTCCTCTCTCCTGGGGTCGGAGATCTGCCGTCCGCGGCCTGGGCCTCCCAGACCATGTGACAACGCGAGTGTCCTCTTCCTGCCTGAGTGTCTACCCTCTTGTTATTCACAGATGGTTCAAAGTCAGGCCCGAGCTCCAGGCCTGGGACTCCTCCACCTTCGGGCAAAATTCAGCTAATGAAGGGCCTTGGGAGACACCAAGGCTGGAGCCACCCACCCTGGTCCGTAACGGACTGGCCTCAGCGATACATCTATGCCAAACAGGAGACTTTCTGACCCAGCTCACAGGCTGCCAGCCACGTCCCAGTGGGCTGGGGAGGTGGTCTTTGTCAGCCCATTGTCCCCACAGCCTCTTGGGGAGGGGGTGCTGTCAGAGACCCCCCAGGCTGATGCTGGTAACTGGAGCAGAATGGCTAATTGGGAGGAGGGGTTTCTGCTGAGCTAGGGAGCAAACCTAGGGAGCAAAGCGTAGGTGGGCAGTGATGCCAGGGCCCCACCCCCAGGTGGGGGGATATCTGCTGAGCTCCAGACACGGTGGGCAGCTGGCAAGGCCGCGTGCCCTGGGACTGTGTCAGGGGTCTCTCCAGGGCGCACCGTGGCCGGGGACCCTGGGGGCGGGCTGGAGGTGGGGATGTGCAGGCAGCGTGGGGTCCCCTCTGCCTGTGAGTGCAGCAAAGCACAGTTTTGGCTCCAGTGAAGACTTCTTCAGAGTCCAACTCCTCACGCCCTCTCACAGGGAGAAGCTGAGTCTGGGACAAGCGGCCCAGCTGGGACTTGCCCAGGATGCTAGACTCGGGGGCCACACCCCCGCTCCTGCCCCGTGGCTCCTGTATTCCACTGCGCTCCAGCCAACAGCAGCTCCTGACGTGGACTGCCTGAGACTCATTCATTCCTTGCATCCAGCTTTTGTGTGTTTTTGACCATTTTTTCTGAAGTACGATATACTCATAGAAAAGTTTACAAAACATTAGCGTCCAGCTCACTGAAGTTTTCCAAGGCGAGGACCCCCATGTGGACCACCCTTATGTTGAGGAACAGAACCCTCTGAACATCTCCACGGGTCACGCACATTGTAGACCATGTCAGAGCCCCCTTCCTTTTTCAGGCTGAATAATATTCCATTTTGTTCTTGACACGAACCCTGATGGGCCCTGGAGAATATACCAGAGGCCACAGAAAACAGAAACCTGTAGAAGCAGGCCTATGCTGCCTGCGAACTAGGGGCCAGAATGGATGGATGCTTTGCCATGGCGTGAAGGGAGGGATGGGTTCGTACAGGTCGCCCCCGAGCAGGGCAGCGCTCAGCGTGCACTCAGTAGGATCCATAATTCTGTGTTTGCTGCGAGCTCCGGCAGGACTCCTGGTGGCCAGCCCACGCCTGCACAGAGCGGATGCTCCATTAACACTGCCGTGAGCAGCACACGAGTGACCTGGCAGAAATCAGCCAAGGGAGGCCCTCACTCTTGGCCCCAATTAACTCTGCCACCTCTGCAGGGGAGACCTGCCAAGCCCATTTGACAGATGAGAACACTGAGGCAGGGGAAATGGGCCACTCGGGGTCTCAAGTGCAGGCCTGGCTCTTCTGAGTCCTATTCCAGCCTCCCGTCCCCATGTCTCCACCCAAAAGCAGCCAGAGTTGTAGAGGTATCAGACTCACAGGAGCGGGGGACGCGAGCTGCAAGGACTCCCTCCCCCCTACACATGCCTTGCTGCCACCCGCGCCACCTACATCAGAAGCTGGGATTCAAGGGTGTGGGTACTGCTCCAGGGTTCAGAGGCCCAGGCTTTCCTTCCAGAAGTTTCTAATCCTTGCCCAGGCCTTTGGCTGGCCCAGGAGAGCTCAGTAGAAACTGGCCTGGCCCAGGGGGAGAGGGGGCAGTCTCTGAGCAAGGGAAGGGGCTTAGAGTCTCCCAGGGACCAGAGTCTAGAGTCTCCCAGGACACAGAGGCCCCTGAGGAGCTCCAGGAGCACTGGGCAGGGCTGGGGCCCGTCCGAGCTTCACGTGTCAGGGTTTGATGAGCTGGGATGTCGGGGGTGCCCATCAGGGGTCGCTCCTCACCGCCTGAGAGCTGGGCCTCCTGGTGCAGTTGCTGTGGAGGGAGTGGAGACCCAGGGAGGGGGCCCAGCTTGGGTGCAGGGGGCCCAGCGCCCTAGCCTCTGGGGACCCACACCTGGAGGTGACGGGAGCCACGTTTCAGGGCCCGGCCAGTGGAGGCCAATGGAAGAAGAACAGAAGGAGTCTGGCAGGCAGCCGCGGGGCAGGCTGGCTGCAGCGCTACCTGGGATCCTGCTAAACTGGAAGCGACAAGCCACAGAGTGAGGCCGCAGATGGCGATTTATCTGCTCCTCTGGACAGGAAATTTATCAGTGAGCGCTGCACTCCCCCACCGCTGAGGCTCTCCCGCTTCATGGGCATAATAAGAACTGTCCGAGTTCTTCTGCTATGTCCCTGGGGCCCGGGGACCAGGAACGAGGGCAGAGCAGGGGTGGAGGGGGCTACACAGGGTAGGGGGTGGGGGCAGAAAGAGCATCCCCTGTGAAAGGTGTGGGGAGGGGAAGGCTGGCCTTGAGCCCGCAGACGAGTCGGGGTCACATCCTATTCTCCCACCCGCGCTGAGGGGGCCCTGTGCCGGGCGCCAGCATCAGCAGTCAGTGACAATGGCGTTGTTGATAATACTGGGACCTCTCCTGGTGGACAGTGTGAGGCTCTGGGAGGGAGTTATGGGATCCCCCAGCGGGGAGACACTGCCTGGTGGGGCCCTGGGGTTCTGCCGACCCAGGCCTTGGTGTGAGGGAGGGACTAAAACCACCCAAAGTCCCTGGTGTCTCAGATGATAAAGAATCTGCCTGCAATGCAGGAGACCCGGGTTCGATCTCTGGGTCAGGAAGATCCCCTGGAGAAGGGAAGGCAACCCAGTCCAGTATTCTTGCCTGAAGAAAAAGATAGACAGAGGAGCGGGCTACAGTCCATGGGGTTGCAAAGAGTCAGACACGACTGAGCAACTAACACTTTCACTTCAAAGTCACCAAAGTTCAGTGCGTCCCCAGGGAAAGTTTCCCTCCAAGAACTGTGACCTGTCCCCACCCCTCCACCACCACCCCACCCCCTGCTTAAACCTTCCAAAGGCTTCCTAGGATGCTGTGAATAAGGGCTGACTCCAGGTGGGCCGGCACCCCCATCTCAGGCTCCTGTCTGCACCCCCCCGGCCCAAGGTCCCAAGCTTGCTCACCACCATCAACTACCCCTCCCCATCATGGGAAGGCCTTCCCCACAGCCCCTCTCATTGGTCCCCCTTGTCAGGCCCTCTCCAAAAAGCATCATCTCCCACCGCCGACCAAAAGGCTGCACCCATCAGTCACCGCGTCTCAGGTCCTTCGTCATTGATCCCTCTGTCCCTCCACTGATTTGCTCGTTTGTCATCTGGGTGCCCCCTGCTCCCAAGTTCCAGCACAGAAATTCCCTGGAGGCCAGCAAGAGAGCCTGGGAGTGTGGGGACTTGGGGGGCCCAGGCTCTCCCACCAAGTCAGTGTCGGGGCCCCCCCCAGCGGTCAGACCCGATAGGGCCCCTGCGGGTCCCTGGTGTGTTGTTGGCTTTGGGCAGGGCACCTCCCTCTCTGAGCCTCCTCCCCAGGACTGGAGCGGATGAGCCAGGGGGTGCTCCAGCAGCGGGGTGACGGCTCTGCTTCCTCAGACAATTTCCCGGGAGCGCTCGCCACCGGGAACAGGGGAACGAATCCACGTGCCGCCTGTCCGTCCATCTGTTCATCAGTGTCAGCCACAGACGTCAGTGCCGCCGCGGACGAAGGCCCCGTGTCTGGGGAGGGAGACAACGTGGACACGGCAGCCTTCCCCCGCCCGGCTGTTCACCAGAGACTCCGCTGCTTGCTGGCCCGGCCACTCCGGAGGCTCAGGGACCTTCCAGCCTGTGTGTTACCATCACCCTGTGAGTCAACACAGGAAGAGGCCCCGGGGCCCGAGGCCACACATTCCTCAAGGGCCCTGGATCGGGGTGCCTGCCCCACCTCCAGCCCCACCGCCCAAGGGACGAACCTTCTCAGAGGCTCATTTCCTCACCTGTAAGATCGGAATGACCATCCCTGCTTTGCCTGCCTCCTTAAGATGTTGGGAAGACTGAATGTGAGTGTGATTGAGAAAGCGCCGGCAAGCTGTAGAGGGCTGTGGCCAGCAAGGCCCAGAGAGCTGAGCTTCGGGGCTTCGACGGCAGGGGCCAGTTTCGGGGGAGTCTTGTGTCTGACACTTGCTGAGTGGCGTGCACACCTGCTCGCTTGCACCCTGGGCCTCCCTTCCAGGAGGACCTTCAAGTTCAAGCAGGGTCAAGCCTGATGTGAACGAGGCCAGTGGAAGTGGCTGAGCCCACTGAGACCCTTTCACACAGAGCTGACGTTGTTTCTGGCCAGGGTTTTTGTGCCAAGAAGCTTGTCTGAGACAGAGCCCTGAAAACTCAGGATTGAAGTGCTGGGGGAAGCTAGGACAGGCCTGGGGGGGACCCAAGAGTCCCCTGTTCCAAGCATGTAGGCCCTGGAGTGCGCTTGCAGGACAAGAGGCTGGTGAGGAGCCCAGAGAGAACTTCTTTTTCTAGAGCAGATGAATCCCGGCCCCAAGTCCCATCTCCCCACACCTGGTGCTTTATCGTCATGTGTCCCTCCTGTCTATGGCAGCTCCAGGGTCCCAGAGTCCCTCCTTCCTGTCCCCGGCTGTGGGAGATAGGCTGGAGGATCCCTGGGTGGCCCAGAGCGCCACCCCCCAGCTTCACTGCGCGGCCACAGGCTGGGCCCTGGGGTTTCTCTCTGCCTCCCTGGGAGGACTGTGCTCCAAAGGGCAAAACCGAGCACAGTCAGCCCTGGACTAGGTCCTCCCCACCTCACCCACCCGTGTTCCTGCCTGCCCCAGCTTTGAGGGGGTGGGTGGGCATGAAAGCCTAGGATCCTGGTTTCCATGGCAACTGCAACAGCAGGAGGGCCCCAGGCTCAGACTCCTAGAGGGCAAGGGCTGTCCCCTGGGGCCCAGCAGATGAGCTGCCCTCTCGAACCCTCTGGACCCCTGTCCCCCGACCCCCCAGCTCCACGCTCCTGCTTGGCACTCTGCTATGGGGACGCCGTGGACCCTGACCCCAGAGGCAGGCACAGTGGGTCCCACCAGGGCGAATGCCTCAGACTCTTGGTCTAGACCTTGAGCCCCTGTCTTCTGTCTACCCTGCATGCAGCAGGGGCCACGTGGGGCCCAAATACACGCAAGCCCTGGAGCGGTGCAAAGGGTAGGGATCTCAAAGAATGAGCCCCTGGGGCCAGGCAGCACCCTAGGCCCACCTCCCCACCCCCACCTTCTACCTTGGACCTGTCAGACTTGACAGTCCTCTGTCTGGGTGGCAGGTGACACGGGCCCTGCTTTGCAGGTGCAGATGTAGGGGCTCTGGGGCCTTCCCTGACTCCAGGGTTCCCGGGCCCACGCAGATTTTGCACTGCCCTCAGTTCTCAGAGGGCACGGCTGGGGCTCTGGGCATTGCATCCTTCAGGCCTGACGGGCAGATGTTCTTGAAAGGCAAGGGGACCAGACTCCCCAGGCTTTCAGGGATCACTGCATCACTGTGACCTTGGTCACAGGCACCGGGGTGAGGGACGGGAGCAAAGCCCATCCTGAGAGGGGAGGTTGTGTGGAAGCAATGTGGCTGGCGAGTATAGACAGCATTCCCAGAGGGCTGCCTGGAAGGGGCGGGAGAGAGACACTGGAGGGGTCCCTTGGGTGGGGGGGGGGGCATTTCCTGAGCACAGCTGTGCGAGGAGGGGATGGAGCGGGGACATGAGGGAGGAGCTCTTCCCTTCTTTGTCCCCTCCCCCACCGCCCAGCCCTGGCATCTGGCACTCTCCAGCCTCCTGTCCCCCGGGTCCCAGGGGACCCTCCCAGGAATTTGCTCTGATCTGCTGTCAGTTCTGCTCTCTGGCATCCATGGTCCAGCGCATCCGCGTCCCCAGGGAGCTCCCGTTGTGACAGAGAGAGGCTGTTTGTGCACGAGGTTGATGTTGGGGAGACAGAAGCCTCTGGATTCAGCCCTATTTGTTCTTAAATTACAGAGAAAAGAAAAGAGCCTCTTCGGGAAACGGTGGGGGAAGCCTGACTGTCCCAGGGTGCGGCACCCGCTAAGGGTGACGGCCAGGGTCCCAGTCCAGCCCGAAGGCCCCACGGGCCAGCAGCAGCCTTCCCCGGTCCCCCCGGCCACCAGCCCCCCGCCTCGCAATGCTTCTCAAAGCTCTCCCCAGCCCTCTCCCCGGGTGCCACACGGAGGAGTAATTTTTCTAATAACCTTCGGCGTCTCCGACATTTTATCATCCAGCAGCGGCTTTCAGGATTTACTTGGATTTCTCCCGACATGGTTTGACAGTTTCTTTGAGGAATTGGACAGTTTAGCAGCAGAACTCAATTTATCTGCAAGCGGCGTGTTCTGGTCCCCCGGCCACCAAGGCACCTCTGCGCGCCAGCTCTCGGGGACGAGCCACACGCCAGCTCTGCTGTTGACAGGCTAAGTGGCCCCCCCTGGAGTGGGGAGCCGGCCGGGGGCGGCCGCACCACCGTCAGAGACTCTCTGAGGACAGCTGGGAAGCATGTATATGTAATGGTGTTCTCGTAACTAGGGTTTGCGGAAGAGCAATTCTGGAGCCAACTCAGAGAAATGGAGATAATTTCTCCAGGAGATGAGCCATGACCTCGCGTTGTGCAGAATCTCTGGGAGGAGGCTTTTCCACTGTTGAGGGCAGACAGAGTTGTCTTTGGAAAGTGGAGGATGGAGGGGGGTGAGGCTGGATTATGAAGGATGAGGCTGGAGCTCCTGTCCCAACACTAAGATCTCCAGCTCCCCACCCCCAACCCCGCGCACTCTCGCCGGCGCTGCGCCCCTCACATCGCAGCTCACACATCCTTCATCCGACAACGCTTGCCTCTCTTGGTCTGTGGGACTCCCTCCCCCTGGGGCACAGGTCCTGGCCCTGCTTCCGCAGCCCAGGAAACCCCCCTCCGTGCCAGGCTCCGCTCCCAGGGCCCCTCCCAGGGGGACTCTGCATGAGCACCCTCCTTTTTCCCTCCTCCGGGATCTCAGCCCTTTGTGTAGAAGAGACAGGCACAGGGAGCGCACGGCTTATGGGTGGCCCACTCCAGACACCCCAGCCTCCAACACTGAGAACAAACACGAAGAAGACGTGTGCTCAGCATCTGCTCTGGAGCCGCTGTATGTTGAAAATGTCAGTTGCTCAGTCGTGTCCAACTCTTTGTGACCCCGTGGACTGTAGCCCGCCAGGCTCCTCTGCGCTTGGACTCCTCCAGGCAAGAATACCGGAGTGGGTAGCATGCCCTTCTCCAGGGGGATCTTCCTGACCCAGGGATCGAACCCCACAGGTCTCCCGCATTGCAGGCAGATTCTTCTGAGCCACCAGGGGAGCCCCTGCTGCTGCTGCTGCTGCTGCTGCTGCGTCACTTCAGTCGTGTCCGACTCTGTGCGACCCCATAAACGGCAGCCCACCAGGCTCCCCCGTCCCTGGGATTCTCCAGGCAAGAACACTGGAGTGGGTTGCCATTTCCTTCTCCAGTGCACGAAAGTGAAAAGTGAAAGGGAAGTCGCTCAGTCGTGTCTGACTCTTTAGCGAACCCATGGACTGCAGCCTACCAGGCTCCTCCGTCCATGGGATTTTCCAGGCAAGAGAACCGGAGTGGGGTGCCATTGCCTTCTCCAGGGAGCCCCTACCACATGCCAAATGCCTCCAAGAGCTGGGGCTGCACCACAGACCTGTCAAGGCACTCCCTCTCTGAATACTCCTCCCAGAACCCAGAGTAGACAAGCAATGTGGCTGAGGTCAGCGCTGTCTCGAGGCAGGTAACAGCCCTGGGAGGGCAAGCAGGTGAGGCAGCCTCCCCTGCCCGGCCCCATCCACGTTAGCTCCCAGCCATTGCTTCAGGGACTGGGAAGGAAGGGGACATGGAGGGTCATCTGTTACGGGGATTGCCATGTGGGTGAGATCAGGGAAGGTTTCCTGGAGGAGGTGATACTCAAGCTGAGATGTGAAAATCGAGCAGGAATGAGCCAGGTTCAGCGGAGAGAGAACCTAGCCATTCTACTCACACTACTCCCTCTTTGAGGCCCATCCTGCCTCCTCCAGGAAGTCTTCCTTGCTCTCTCCCCCAGGCTGGGCTCCCACATTGTAGCTGTGTTTCTCTATCTGAGCCTGAGCCCCCTCCAGACTGGGAGCTGCCCCAGGGCAGGGCCAGGGCTGGCTCTTCTGTGTCCCCAGCATCACCCACCTAGGCACAGGAACCACAGAGGGGCCGGGGGACAGCAGGTAGTGGGGGCTGGGCCAGGGGGAGACGCAGCTGAGGGCCTCTTTGTCTCAGGGTGCCAGCCGCATAGGGCAAGATGCTCACAGGCGTTCTGGGGACCCAGGGTGCTCTGGAAAACTTTTGACCAGTGACCCGCCTGCCCTTGACTGACCCCTAAAGTTCTGAGTCCGGGCCTCAGCATCTGGGCTGGTGAGCACCCCCCTCGGCCCCAGGAAAGACTGGAAGGAGTACCTCTCTAGGCAAGGCTTGCAGACGTGTGTGTTGGAGGAATCAGAGGGACAGCCATGCGTCCATTTCCAAAGAGGCCTTATTTCCCTCTGTCGCTTTTGTCTTTAACTTGTACCCAGAACAGCACTGTGTCTGTTGGCTGGACAGGCAGAGGCTGTCTGGCTGTCAACACGAAGCAGCATTTGCTTGAGGAATTCTTACTAATTCAGGGAAGGCCAGCATGAGTCACCACTCATCGCCGCAGCAGGGGACAAGCCTGCTCCATCAGGGAGTCTGGGCTGCGGCCGGAGGCGACAGCTGTGTGGGAGACTCAGGTCCCTGAGGTCCCTGGTGCCAGAACAGTAACGTAATAACTGCAGAAGCTGACTGAAGCCACA
Source organism: Bos indicus x Bos taurus (assembly GCF_003369695.1). Lineage (NCBI taxonomy): Eukaryota > Metazoa > Chordata > Mammalia > Artiodactyla > Bovidae > Bos > Bos indicus x Bos taurus. The sequence continues at coordinate 4,973,325 of NC_040080.1, read as the reverse complement.
AAGGCGCCATGCAAGGCTGAGAGTCCAGAGTGCCGACGTGTCTCACGAGCCTGCTACCAGCTGGCCAAGGTGACCTGAGATGAGCCCCAGAAACCCACGGTGGCAGGAAATGGGTCTGGCCAGTGCCCTCATACACTATACCCCGCAAGCCAGCCCTCAGCTGGGCCTGCAGGGCCAATTCCCACCTCTGGCCCTGTCTGCACAAACCCCCGGCTGAGAATTTAGGTTACAATAGCGTTCTCCAGGCGTCTCACAAACAAATGCAAATCCCCCTCTGGAGGAATCCACCTGGAGGCCAGACGTGAAGGTGGGAGACAGAACCACCAGCATCTCACAGAGAAAAGCCACCGAACACACGAGGAATCAGGGCACCGTGAGAACCAGCGGCAACCACACCGAGCTAGGTCGACCCACACCATCCTTGGATAACAGTATTATTAGAGGAGTATAAACTAAATTTGCTCAGTATGATTCAAGAAATAAAAAAGAGGGAATTGGAAATATGGGTTAAAAGCAAGAGATCCTAAAAATGACTTGAGCAGGTTGGTTTCTGGAAACGAATAAAACAGTAATTGTGTAAATTGGTGCAATCGCTCTGGAAAGCAGTTTGACCTTATCTCATGAGCGTGGAGGTGAGTAGACCCGGTCATTTCACTTTCATGGTTTTTAGAAAATCTCTTGTCCCTGGGGACCAGGAGATGATGCCAGAATGTTTCTGGGGGCAAAACAAAGACCAAAACCAAGAAGGGAAGGAAGAAAGGAAGAGAGGGAGGGCTTTTTGACAGGCGGAGATGTCCAGTTTGGAGAGAGGCTGGCTGGTGAGGTAGTGAGCTCCCTGTCACTTGCAGGAAGCGGGACTGAGGCTGATGACTCCCTGTGAGGATGCTGTGCTGTGAGGTCTCATTTTGCTCTAAGGTTCTAGCAGCTCCCTGGTCACAGGGCCCCTGTCTGATTTCTCCCCCAAGATCCAAGCTTTGAGCAAGACACAGAGCCGCTCTTCAGTGGACATCTCAATGAATAAAGGAAGGCAGGCAGGAGCGAACAAATAAAGTGACCGCAGTCACCTTACTCCCCTGCTGTGCAGACGGCCTGGCCACTCCTGACAGCTCACTCCATGGCTTCACGGTGCAGCCGATCACGTTCAGATGCTCTGACCTCTAAGAGACGTGGGAAGAAGAGCTGGCACCTGTGGAGCCCTGAGCCTGGGTTTCTGGCATGATTTCAGAGGACAGGCTGGTGTCCGGGGCTATGCACTGGGTCAGTGCATGTGGGTTCAAATCCCAGCCCCACCCTGAGCTGCATGATTCGGGCCAAGCTTCCGAGTCTCCTACCCAAGAGCATGGAGCGTATCCTCATCCATCCACCTCCTGCCCGAGAGCATGGAGCGTTTCCCTATCCATCCACCTGGCCAAAACAAAATCAGTGCCAACAGGATGGACACCTGGTGTCCAGGGGCCTTCAGAGTGCCTAGGGGTCTGCGCTCCTGGGTTTGGCCAGGAGCCGAAGATGTTCCGAGCAGCCTGGGCCTGGAGCAGACCTGAGCTCATGGAGTCACCCGGGAGCCGGCCTGGATCAACCAATCAGTGGACCAGGAATCGAGAACCCTTGCTTGTCATGATGCCGCCAGCTTTGGGGTGTCTGCTAAACCGGCTCTTTTTGGAAACAGTTAACTGATTCCTTCTCTGCTCTTGGGATTCTTAATCTGTGAAATAGAGATAAGGCCGCCCACATGGCCGGGGTCCCGGAGAATGAGAGGACACCCCTGGGGCTGCAGGGATCCCGAGAGTCCCCTGCAGGAGCCTGCTGCTAACGCACAGCTTCAGCACCCGGGCAGCCTGTCTCCCCAACGACCAGGACATCCTCGGGGCAGGGCTGGCTGGACCCAGTGGACAGAGGGTGCGGGGAAAGGAAGGGGAAAGAGTCTATTTGAAGGCTCTCCACCCACCAGGAAGGCGGGAAAGAGACACAGAGCCCGAGGTTCCGAGGGGACCACAGGTTCTCCCCAGGTCTGCCCCAGTTACACCTGACTAAGCCGCAGGGATGGGGGACATCACACAGTATATCTGAAAACCTCAGCTCAGCCAGTGACAGAGCAGATGGGACATGGGGTGCACCAGGTCGGGGCCCCCAGCTCACCCTCAGTGGAATCCCCCAAGGCCGGCCAGTACTGTCCTGCCCCATCCAGAAGCCAGACACGTTCTGAGGATTGCAGCTAGGACATGAACCACAGTGAGTGAGTCACAGCCACCGCCTCGGCGAGGAGACAGCCTCTGTGTGACCTGTCCCTGCGGCGGAGACAGACGGACTGAAGCGCTGCTCCACCCCCGGGACGCCGACGCGCAGCAGCAATTACTCCATGTCTGGGAGCTACGCGAATGCCGAGTGGCATTCCAGCCTGGATGCCGCTTAGAATTCCATCCAGGAACGTGGCCGCCAAACCAGCCGCTGACTCAAAGGCAGGAAGTGAAACTCCGCGGGATGAATTAAACCAGAGAAATATCTAGCGTATCTGCTACGTGCCGGACACGGCTATGGATGCTACAATTTAAACATAGCCTTGTGAGATACGGTGTATTATATCCATTTCATGGATGAGGAAACTGAGTCCCAAAGAGGTGAAATAATGCCTGGGATCAGGTAAGAGTAAGCGAAAGCCGCTCTCTGTCCCATTCATTCATCTACGCATGCGTGCACTCATTCAATATTGTTATTTATTTTCTTATTTTTGGCTGCTCTGGGGCTTTGTTGCTGCGCTGGCTTTCCTTCGGTCACGGCGACCAGGGACTACTCAAGTTCTTTCCCAAAGGAGAGGCGAAAGAGAGCAGGCCTAGTACTTACAAAATCTTCATTGCATTTACTCCACATTCAGTGAAACCATGCCATGAGTTGAAGTACAGAGTATGTATCAGTGACCAGGCTTCCCTGTCTGACCTTAAGGAGTTTACATTCCAGAGGTCCACTGGGCCACTGGACCCGTGACCACAGCCGTACACGGCGCTCTGTACATGGCCACATGGGTTCCTGCTAGAAGGGTTTAGTGACAGCCTTTCTGATCAGCTGACAGTTAGATGGAATCTTAGGGATTTGCTGAACAATGGCAGGAGGGGATGAGAGGGGAGACAGGATGGCGTCTTGGAATATAAATTAAGTACGTGTGTGTGGATCTTGTGTGTGAATACGTGTGTGTATCCTGTGTCGGTGTTCACTCATGTGTGCGTGCACGCGTGTATGTGTGCACACAGGAGGCAGGCAGAGTCCAGCTGATGCCCGAGGGCATCCTTCCGTCCATGGAGGGAGCCCCCGGGGGCCCACTTGGTCACCCTGGGAGCATCTTCCTCCACCACTGTCCTCTCGGGCTGCACCCAGAGCGGGGCCCTAGGGGAATTGGCTCTGGCTGGGCCTGTCTCAGGGTCTGAGCCTGTGTCAGGGCTGAGCACCCCCTCGCCCCGGCCCTGTCTCCGGTTTGAGACACCTGCCCTTCTCAGGTCTCAGGTGACGCCTGGGGATTTGGTTTCTAAAGATGCCGAGGGCCAGGGACGAAAGCCCAAGGTTCTTTCTGAGTCGTGGCCTGAAATTTGGACCTCCGCCTGGAGATCTCGGTCTCTTAGCAACCACCCTCCCCAGCCAGCCGCCTCCAGGCCTGGGTTATCTGCCAGCCGGGCTGCGTGCCCCAGGCCGGGCTGTACCTGGGGGCGGTGCTTGGACTTCCCAGTGGGTTTCAGATTCACTTGTGTCGGCTCAGCCAGGAGTGCAGAGCAGAGACACCAGGAGGGCCCCCAGCGCCCCTCGCCCACTGCACCCCCTACCTCCTGCCTCTGCTCACAGGAACCCCAGATTGGAGCAGAGAATTTGGCTTTTGCCACCTTGCTGAGCACCCCATTACTGGACTTGAGGCCCCAGGCAGACAGAGCTCCTTTGACCAAAGCTGGACTTTCTTCCCCATTTCCAGGCTGCTCTCTGCTGGAGCTTTATTGGCATTGGAAGGAGTACCCACGTCTTCCCACATCCAGACATTTCTCCACCAACCCCTCAAAGGCTCTGGCTTCTGAGAGATGCCAGGAGACAGTGCAGCCAGAGCTTTGCTCCTGTGGGACCAGGGCCAGTGACCCCAGAGAAGCCCCCAGAGCCAGCATCTGACCCTGACCTGCCCGCTGCACACAGAGGGCTGCATGCCCTGCGACCTGCAGCTTCCGGGACCTATTTTCACATCATCAAACGGAACCTTCTGCAGATAGGGCGATCAGGGGCTGCCCTGGTTCAGAAAATGGTCAGGTGCTCTGGCTCCAGCGCGGTGACCCCTGGGGGGCCTGGGTGGCAGCCGTCTTCCCTCCACTCTGGCTCCAGCGCGGTGACCCCTCGGGGGCTGGGTGGCAGCCGTCTTCCCTCCACTCTGGCTCCAGCGCGGTGACCCCTCGGGGGCTGGGTGGCAGCCGTCTTCCCTCCACTCTGGCTCCAGCGCGGTGACCCCTCGGGGGCTGGGTGGCAGCCGTCTTCCCTCCAGTGTCCTCTCTCTGCGTCCTCCCCAGTGCCTTGGTGTTGGCGCTGCAGACTTCATCGCCCATGACTAGGAAGTTGGTCCAGCAGAGCCTCACCCAGGAAGCCAGAGAAGGTCCCAGGGAAGACACTGATTGGCCAGTTTGGGTCACATGCCCACCCCTGAAATCATCTCTGCGGCCCGCTCCAGGCAGACACCTCTGGTTGAGTCCCTTGATTTATGGTCCTCCCAGGAGCACCACCCATGTCAGGCTATTTTCTGGTCCTGAAAGGTCTAGATACCTTTCCCAGGTCCTTTTTCAGCTATTATAGGTAGGCTTGCTCCCAGCCTACTCTGTTCTATTATTTTCTCTCTGCCCATCTTTCCGTCCACTGCACCCAGCTCTCCAGTCAAACCGACCCAGGCCTCTTTCCCAGTCCACTGGCTCTGCTCCTCTGTGCCCATGTCTGCCCATCCTCACCCTACAAATCCTCCCGGCCAGGTTCATATGCCACCTCCTCCAGGAAGCCTTCCCCAACACCCATTTAGAGCTCTCCCTTCACAGAGGCCTCATTCCTCCTAGTGTCTCTCCACCCGCCCCCAGAGGTTCTGCACCTAAAAAATACAGCCACACACTCCAGACATCTGAGCAGAGCTCATTCCCCGTCTGCACCTGGACTGATCTTGAATGTAGGCATCCCTCTGTGCCTTTATTTCAGCTTGGTCCTAAAGAGACCATATGAGAAACATAAAAGTGAAAAAAAAATTAAAAACTCTCTTGATTCCCCTAGACAAAGGCAAATACTATGAAAATTTTGTGTATACCGTTGCATTATATTTGTGTGTGGAATTATATAGCGGCTTTTAATAGATATTCTAGTTATAACACAGTGGATGGACAGGCAGGTCTGGCGTGCAGCAGCCCATGGGGTCACAGAGACTCAGACCCGACTGAGCGACTGAACTGAACATATTTTTTCCTAATCATTTGTCCATCTATACCAATTTGTCTATTTCTACACATACACAAGGTATAATAGTGAGAATTAGCTAATATTTAAAGGTCTAGAAACGGGAGATTTATTAATAGACTGTAGAAAATCATCCAAGGGAATATTATGCAGTCTTTGAAAATGTTTACGGTATTGTAGGAGAAATATTTCATAATTAGGAGGATGTTCCTATTATTAAGTGCTATATTATCAAATAAAAAATCTTTTTGCAAAAAAGAGAGACCATAGGAGAGAAGGAAAGCCTGGGTGAGTGAGATAAGACATGGACCCTCGTACCTGGCCTCTTCCTCACAGGCTTGTTACTGAGCAGCACCTATATGTCTGTAACACTTCAGGTCTCTGAGAATAGAGTCCTCAACAAAGCAGTCTCTATCTTCATGGAGCTTATGTTCTCATTTGGGAAGGCTGACATAGCTCAGTGCTATGTAGAAGGGGCTTAGACAAGGTGGGGGAACAGGGGGTGGGCATTCAGTGATCTGCTCATCCATCCATCCACCCGTTCATCCTCCCATCTACCCATCCATCTGTCCATCCATCCACTCACCTACCCATTCATGCACTCATCTCTGAATCAACTCAATGTCTCATTAACCCACCCATTCAGCCAGCCAGCCACTCATCCACCCACCCATCCAGCCATGAATCCATTCAATGACTCACTGACTCATCCCTCTACCCATCACATCCACCCATCTTCCCATCCCTCCAACAGTGACTTATCAAGCCTTGGGCTGGGTCCTTTAATTCAGACATGGTCTGAATATTAATGCATATTCCGGTGAGGGACACTGGCATGGATATAATTCATGGGTCCATTATGCTGAGTTCTTCAACTCACCTGGTTCAAGAAAAGTGCCACAGGAATGAGGCAAGCTGCCTGGAGGACAGGTCTTCAGAGGAGGAGTCTGCAGGGCTCTCAAGGGATGTGTAAGCGCTCACCACCAGGGGCAAGGGGAAGGCTTTTTGGGAAGAGGGAACAGCAAAGGTGCAGAAGCCTAGAACACACACCTTGCCTAGCTAGTGGAGCATCATCTGAAAGGCTTGCAGTGTTGGCTAAGCAGGATGGGAGGCAGGCAGGGCCCAGATAGTAAAGGGTCTTGTGGTACATACTAAGGGTGTTTGTCTTCATCAGAGGGGTAGTTGGGAAGCACTGAAGGGTTTTGAGCAAAGGAGGAAGGAGAAGATTTTCAAGGTCATCCGTCAGCCTGCAGAGCAAAGCTGGATGGGGTGGAGGAGGGAGCTATGCAGGGAGGAGCCTGCAGGGTCCAGGCAGGAGATGATGGCAGTGGCGTGGAGAGGAGGGAGGAGAGAGAAGAGCTTCAGAAGGGAGGGTGGGTTATGGAGGAGCCCACACAGGGGGGTGGGTAACGATGCCAGCCACTGAGATGGTAAACAGAGAGGGAAGACGGGGCCACAGTGCAGAGGATGAGTTCCACTTACTGGCTGCTGAGGACGACTCTCCTACCATGATGCAGGAAGAGATGCCAGGGGGGCTTAAAAGATAGAGGATGCTTGCCCTCTGCCATACCCTACCCTCCAAACTCTTCTCCTGTCTCCCCTCACACTCTGGAGGGCTCTCCTTCCACAATCTGCCCCTCGCTAATGCCAACATCCCAGCCTTTTTCTGGGCCCCTTCTCACCTGTAGAGGCCTCAACCATTGCAAACAAAGCCCTCCAACCCACCAAGTGCTGCTGACTCCCAGACTGCCGTCTCCAGCCAGACCTCTGGCCTGAACTCCAGACAGATGGTTCATACTGCTGAAGCAGTTAGTATTGCATGTGAACCCAGCTGAACAAGTGTAGGGCTTGTTTTGTCCCATGGAAAAGTCTAGAGGTGACACTGACCTGGGCTATGTCATCAATGCCCAGGCTCCTCTGTCCTTCTATCCCATCCTCCTCAGCCTGTGACTATGATCCTCATGGTCACACAATGGCTGCTGAGATCAAGCCACTCCCTCTGCATTCTGGGCAGGAGGAAGCACACAAAGACCCAAGCAGAGGAAACAATAGCCGATGCTGGGACTTGCACAGAGCTTTCCCCAGAAGCCATCCCCAGTGACTGTCACTCACACCTTTTTAGCCAGAATGGTGCCACTGGGCCATCACTGACCACAAGGGAGAGCAAATTGGTTTAAACAGGCATTTTGCAGCTCTGTCCGAAATCAGGGTGAGTGGCTATTAGCTAAGCAGCCAGCGGCATCAACTACCACCTCTTAGCATTCACTCTGCTTTGATTACCTCAAACACGGGAGGGGGGAGCTTATTGCCCCCAGGGTGGGCAGACAGCAGCTGGGATGTGGAGAATGGTCAGTAGAAACCCCAGGCTTGGACTCCACATCTCCAAATCTCTGGCAATTTCACAGACATGCCAGGACACTCAGACGCTTATCAAGAGTGCTTGATGCCAGCCATCAAAACGGATGCATTCATTTGAAACACGTGTCTGGGTACCAATGCTTCTTTACACGTAGCCATCAGGATTGTCTCCAAGACAAATCACTGCCTGGACCACACAACAGCTTTTTCGTTATCTCTCAGTAACCGGCCTCCGTGGGGTGATAAACAGCCTGGATTGAAACGCTGCTTCTGCAAATTGAACTCTGTGGGGCTGGAGGACTACCATTACGTTAATTGTATGCCAAAATTTTCCATTTATCTCCCGCCTGCCACTCCAGACCCCAGGCGGATGTTTGTGCGCATTTCTGAATACACAATTGTGGCTCAGCTCGCGGCTTCCTCTTGGAGAGGCTCTCGCTAGCTATCTCTGGGGCCCCTGCCCTTGCCCTCTCTTGCTTGAAGGATGGCTTTGTCCAGGTGCAAAAGCATTGCTTTAGATACGTGTGGGTTTGACTGATGTGAGGTCCCGATCTGGGGATCTGGAGTCCAAAGGCGAGGTGCACACTCTGGCCTCGGAGGCAATTACCATCTTACACAAACCCTGACGTTAACATATTACCTGCATAATGGCTGATCTATTTTTAAGCCACCAAAGGGACCAAGCACAGCCTGAAGTTCTCCAGTTGCAGCACACTCTTTGATTTGGGGCTCTTCCTACAGAAGGGATTTCTTTGCAGGGATGGGGAGACAGGGCTGGAAGAAGACCAATGTGTTGGCCACCCTTGCCCTGGGTCCTTGGGGTGTACGGCTCATCCAGCACCCGTGAGAGCTGGCTGGTCCCAGGAGTCCAGGGCAGTGAGCCAGCATCTTCAGCTCAGCACCGAAATGCAGTCACGCTCCCTCTCCTTCAGGTCTGGAGGCAGACAGAGCCTCTCCAAGATGCTCCGAGAGCTCAGGCTGGGTTATTGTTGTTCGGTCGCTCAGTCGTGTCCGACTCTCTGCTACCCCACGGATTGCAGCACGCCAGGCTTCCCTTCACCATCTCCTGGAGTTTGCCCAAACTCATGTCCATTTAGTTGGTGATGCCATCCAACCTTCTCAGCCTCTGCTGTCCCCTTCTCCTCCTGCCCTCAATCTTTCCCAGCATCAGGGTCTCTTCCAATGAGTCGGCTCTTCACCAACTTCAGGCCAGGAGGCGACATCAATTCAGATCCTGTGCAGCTGCCCACGCACTAAAACCCAGCAACAGTCCCAGCAGGAAGTCATATAAATGCAAATACCCTTCCACCCAGAAGGTCGACTTCTGGGGATTTACGCTGAGCACGTAAGTGAGGGCACATAGCAGGGCCAGGTGCCCCCATGCTGCTCACAACGGCAAAATGCATCCCGCAGCTAAGTGGTTGGCACTAAAATTGGGGGTGTCCGGCAACACAGCAGTATCCATTCACAGAGTCATTCCGCTCAACACACAGGGCTAAGTCCTCAACAGAGGCTGTGAAAGAGTGGTGATGAACATGGCCTCGTCAAAAATATTTATAGCCGGGACTTCCCTGGTGGTCCAGTGGCTAAGAATCTGCCTGCCAGTGCCAAGGACACAGGTTCAATTCCGGTCTGAGAAGATTCCAGTGGGGCAGCTAAGCCTGCGAACTGCAAGTACTGAGCCCACAGGCCTAGAGCCCGTGCTCCGCAGCGAGAAAAGCCTCCACGATGAGAAGGCCGCGCACTGCAGCAAGGGCACTCCCCACTCACTGCAACTGGAAAAAGCCTGCATGCAGCACTGACGGCCCCGTGTAGCCAAAAGGTAATTAATTAATTAATTTTAAAAAATGTATCCACTCATACACACACGCGCACCCCTCCCCACTCAACTGAACAATGGTTTCTTAGATAATGACACCAAAAGCACAGTCAGAGAGAAAATAAACTGGACTTCACTGAGATTAAAAACTTTTGTACTTCGAAGGATCCCACCAAGAAAGGGAAAAGGCAACTCACAGAATGGGAGACGATTTTTTGCAAATCTTATATCTGAAGAGAGACTTGCATCTAGAACATATAAAGAACTCCTACATTTCAATAAGAAGAGGACAGCTCATTAAAAAAGCAGGGGGTGGACAGGGCAAAGTTTATGAAGACGTTTCTCCAAAGAAGATATACAAAGCCAAAGCAGATGGGAAAGAGGCTCAGCATCATTTGCTAACAGGGAGATGCAAATCAAAACACAGTGAGATCTGGCTCCGGGACAGTTGTAATCAAAGAGGCAGATGAGAGCAAGAGTGATCAAGAGTGTGGAAAATCAGGAACCCACATGCCCTTCAGGAATGTAAAATGGTTCAGCCACTTTGGAAAACAGTCTGGCAGTCCCTCCAAAGGTTCAACACAGAGTTACCACATCCGCAACTCCACCCTGACCTAATAGAAATAGAACATGTCCATACAGGAACCTGTACATAGACGTTCCCAGCAGCATTATTCACAAAAGCCAAAAAGCGAAAACAACCCAAACGTCCACCAGCTGATAAATAAACAAAATGCATATCACGGCATTCATTAGCCACAGTCAGATACCGTGTGCTCAGGCACTCAGTCGCATCTGATTCTTCTGACCCCATGGACTGTAGCCCACCAGGCTCCTCTGTCCATGGGATTCTTCTCCAGGCAAGAATGCTGGAGTGGGTTGCCATGCTCTTCTCTAACGGATCTTCCCAACTCAGGGATCAAACCCTGGTATCCCGTAAAGCAGGAAGATTCTTTACCATCTGAGCTACCAGGGAAGACCAAGAATACTAGAGTGGGTGGCATATCCCTTCTCCAGGGGATCTTCCAGATGCAAGAATCAAACTGGGGTCTCCTGCATTGCAGGCAGATTCTTTACCAGCTGAGCTACCAGGGAAGCCCACAATCAGGTATAAGATTTGCAAAATTTTTCTCCATTTTGTGGCTTGTCTTTTCTCTTCGCTGATGGTATTGTCAAGGGTGTGGCGGGGGCGGGGGGAGCAAAACATGAGACCTGTGAGTTCAGTTTTATTTGGGGACTTACTGAGGACTATAGCCCGGGAGACAGCCTCTCTGATAGCTCTGAGGCCCTGCTCTGAAGAGGTGGGGGGAGGAGTCAGTGCACATATGACTCTGGTGAAGGGGGCACATACAATCAAGCACACATCTCAGGGGGAAGTTGCTTCTAGTCCCGAGGAGCAGGTGTCTGTTCATGATTTTAGTGCTTTCCTAGGTATGACAAGATGTGAGAAACTGGGTTAATCAAATCTCCTCCGGAAAGTACCTAACTATCTGAAGGCCTGTTCTGCCAGATTTTCCCAGAGCCAGAGGGCCTCATTCCTGATCTTCACTCTGAATCCCAGATGACCTGACCCGTACAGAGCTGGATGGTGAGTGACATTCTTTAGTTGACAAAGCCCTTTGAAGCACAAAAGTTTTAATCTTGATGAAGCTTCAGATTACCTGTTTTTCCCTTGATTGTCCATGTGTGAAATAGCTAAGAAATCATTGCTCCAAGCCAAGATCATGAAGATTTAGCCCACTGTTTCCATCTAAGAGTGCTATAATTTTTGCTCTTAGACTTAAGTCTCGGATTCATTTTGAGCTAATTTCTTAGAGTGTGAGATAGGCGTCCAACTTCGTTTGCATGTGGCTATCCAGTTGTCCCAGAACTGTTTGTTGAAAAGTCTATCCTTCCCCCATTTAATGGATTTTGCACCTTTGCCAAAATCAATTGGCTGTAACTGTGAAGGTTCATTTCTAGACACTTAATTCAATCCCATTAAAATAAAGGACTATACTTGGGCAATATTGCTCTGTTTTGATCCCTGTAGCTTTGTAGTAGGTCTTGAAACTAAGAATGTGAACCCTCCAAATTTGTTCTCCATCTGCAAGATTGTTTTAGATATGATTCTGGGTTCCTTGAGTGTGTGGATTTTGGATTAGACAGTTAATTTATACCCCGGTTCGATTCCTGAGTCAGGAAGACCCACTGGAGAAGGGATTGGCTACCCACTCCAGTATCGTTGGGCTTCCCTGTAGCTCAGATGGTAAAGAATCCACCTGCAATGCGGGAGACCTGGGTTTGATCCCTGGGTTGGGAAGTTACCCTGGAGAAGGGAAAGGCTACCCAATCCAGTGTTCTCACCTGGAGGATTCCATGAACTACCCATGTGGTCGCAAAGAGCTGGACACAACTGAGTGACTATCATTTATACAAAGAAGCCAGTGGGAATTCTAATAGGGATCACATTGGATCTATAGGTCTGTCTGGGAATTACTGCCATGTTAACAATATTATTCTGATCCATGAACATAATATGCGTTTCCATTTAATTTTTCTACTCTAATTTCTTTCAACAATGTATTGAAGTTTTAAGAGTATACTATTTGGCACTTTCTTTATCAAATGTTCCGATGTGTTTTATTCTTTTTGATGTTATTGTAAAAGAATTGTTTTAATTTTATTTTCAGATTATTCACTGCTAGTGTATAGAAATATAGTTGATTTCTGTATGTTGATCTTGTGTCTTGAAACCTGGTGAACGCATTTAGTAGTTCTAATAACTAATTTAATTAATAATGTAGTTGAGTGAATAGTACATTACTTAGGATCTTCTACAAAGAAGGTTATGTCATCTGCAAATAGAATTAATGTTACTTCTTCCTTTTCAATATGAATACCTGTTTTTCTTGCCCAATTGCCCTGGCTAGGGCCCCCCGTAAAATGTGGAAAAGAAGTCATGAGGATGGACATCCTTGTTTTGCTCCTGATCTCAGGGGAAAGCATCTGAACTTCACCACTAAATGTGATACTTTGTTGTTTAATCACTAAGTCGTGTCTGACTTTTTGCAACCCCATGGACTGCAGCACACCAGGATTGCCTGACCTTCACTATTTCACGGAGCTTGCTCAAAGTCATCTCCATTGAGTCAGTGATGCTGTCTAACCATTTCATCCTCTCTCACCCCCTTCTCCTGCCTTCATTCTTTCTCAGCATCAGGGTCTTTTCCAGTGAGTCAGCTCTTCACAGCAGGTGGCCAAACAATTGGAGCTTCAGCATCAGTCCTTCCAATGAGTATCCAGGGTTGATTTCTTTTAGTGTAATCCTTTAGGATTAACTGGTTTAACCTCCTTGCAGTCCAAGGGACTCTCAATTCTTCTCCAGCACCACAATTCTCAATTCTTCGGCACTCAGCCCTCTTTATGGTCTGTACTCTCACATGTGTACACGGCTACTGGAAAAACCAGTTTTGACTCTAGAGACCTTCTGCTTTTTAATACACTGTCTGGGTTTGTCATAGCTTTCCTTCTAAGGAGCAGGCATCTTTTAATTTCATGGCTGCAGTCACCATCCCCAGTGATTTTGGAGTCCAGGAAAATAAAATCTGTCACTGCTTCCAATTCTTCCCCTTGCGGACTTTTTATAGATGCCCTTTATCAGACTGAAGAAAGTCTTTTCAATTCCTGGTTTCTTGAGTATTTTTATCGCTAAAGTGTGTTGTATTTTTGTCAAATACTTAATCTGCATCCACTGAGATGATTGTTTTGTCATTGTTTATTATTTTATTGATATGATTAATTATATTAGTTGATTTCTGGATGTTAAAACAACCTTGCATTATTGGGATAAATCCTACCCAGTCATGGAGGATAGTCCTTTTCATATCTCACTGGATTTGGTTTGCTAGTAATTAATGGAGGATTTTTGCATGGATACTCATGCGATATTGGTCTGTAGTTTTCTTGTGGTAGGTTTATCTGGTTTTGGTATCAGGGTATTACTGGGCTGTAATCCAACCAGTCTGTCCTAAAGAATCCAACCAGTCCATCCTAAAGGAAATCAGTCCTGAATATTCATTGGAAGGGCTGATGCTGAAGCTGAAACTCCAATACTTTGGCCACCTGATGTGAAGAACTGATTCATTGGAAAAGACCCTGATGCTAGGAAAGGTTGAAGGCGGGAGGAGAAGGGGATGACACAGGATGAAATGGCTGGATGGCATCACTGACTCAATGGACATGAGTTTGAGTAAGCTCCAGGAGTTGGTGATGAACAGGGAGGCCTGGCGTGCTGCAGCCCATGGGGTCACAAAGAGCTGGACACGACTGAGCGACTGAACTGAACTGGACTGATTACTGGCCTCAGAATGTGTTGCATAATGTTCCCTTCTCTTTGATGCTTTTTTGGGGGGAGGTAAAGAATTTATAAAGAATAGGTATTAATTCTTCTTTAAATGTTTGGTATTCTACCAGTGAAGCCACCTGGAGCTGGGCTTTCCTTGTGGGAAGTTTTTATACTACGAATATCAAGTGCTTATGTCCATTCAGCTTTACTATTTCTTCTAGGGTCAGTTTTGGTAGTTTGTATCTTCCTGTGAATTTCTCCATTTCATCTAAGTTGCCTAATTTTATCAGCATACACTTTTTCATAGTATTTAAATGCTATCTTTAAACCTTTCATCTTCTGTTCATTTCTGATTATAGAAATCCAATTTACTTTTGTATATTGACTTGTAACCCTCTCTTATTAAATTGTCTAATAATTTACCTATAACATCTCTGTAAGTTGAGACATATACAATTCCATTTTATGTAGATAAAGACAAATCTGTTGCTGCATTTCCAAACCCTGTGATTTCCTTATTTTTATTGCCTTATTACATTGGCTAGGACCCCCAGTCCAATGTTGAGCAGAAGTAAAGATAGCAAGCATCTTTGTCTAGCTGCCAATCCTAAGAGAAACTCTTTTAGCATTTCACCAATAAATATGAATCTTCTGCAGATATTTTGGTGGCTACCTTTCAAAAAATTAAGGAATTTCTTTATCTTCTTAGTTTTCTTAGAGTTCTTTTTTTCACGAGTGGATATTGGACTTTACCAAGTGCTTTTTCTACGTTCATTAAAATAATCATATTTTTCTCCCCTAAACTGTTAATTTACCAAATGATGTTTCAGTTTATAATACTAAATCTACCTTGCCATTTGGTTGCTTTTTTCATATTTCATTTAGAATTTTTGCATCTATGTGCGTGACTGAGGTTTGCCTATAATTTTTCTTTCTTATATTATCCTTTTCCCTTTTTTATATCAAGTTAAACTGGTTTTGCAAAGCAAGCTGGGCCATCTTCCCTTTTTTCTCTCTCTGGAAGGCTTTGTGTAAGGACAGCATTGTTTTTCCTTAAATGTGAGCTATAATTCTCTGGTGAAGCCATCTGGTGGAGTCTTCTTTGTGGGTAAGTTTTCAGTTACAGCTTCAGATTTTTCCTTTCT
Organism: Bos indicus x Bos taurus; assembly: GCF_003369695.1. NCBI lineage: Eukaryota > Metazoa > Chordata > Mammalia > Artiodactyla > Bovidae > Bos > Bos indicus x Bos taurus. The sequence goes on along the minus strand of NC_040080.1, from coordinate 4,958,231 downwards.
GTTCGTGCCAGTTTCGGAGCATTGTCTTCTTTCTATAAATGTATCCATTGCACGTAAGATTTCACACTGAATTGGCACAGTTGTTTCCGTAGTAGCCTCTATTTAGTTTCCCAGAGCTCCCCTGGTGGCTCAGGGGCAAAGAACTTGCCTGCCAACGCAGGGGATGCGGGATCGATCCCTGGGTCAGGAAGATCCCCTGGAGAAGAAAATGGCACCCCCTCCAGTATTCTTGCCTGGGAAATCCCATGAACGGAGGAGCCTGGCGGGCTACAGTCCATGGGGTCGCGAAAGAGGTAGATACGACTGAGCTACTAAACAACAGCAACAAAGCTTCTGTAACAACTGATCACAGACTGGGGGCCTCAAATCAACACAAGTTTATTCTTGTGCAGTCTGGAGGCCAGAAGCCCAAAGTGGGTTACACTGGGCTTAAGTCAAGGTGTGAGCAGGGCATGCTCCTGCCAGGCCTTGTAAGCAGCAGGTCCTGGGCCAGTGTGCTGGCATTTCATCTACCACCATGTTTCTCATACGTCCTGACACATGGAGACGGCCGGATCGAGACCCAAGGTGGTCTCCACTGGGCTCAGGAGGCGGGGAGAGGGGGAGAAAGAGACACATCAGCTGGAGCAACTAAGCTCTACGCTGTGCTTAGTTGCTCGGTCGTGTCTGACTCTGTGACCCGTGGACTGTAGCCCAACAGGCTCCTCTGTCCATGGGATTTTCCAGGCCAGAATACTGGAGTGGGTTGCCATGTCCTTCTCCAGGGGATCTTCCCAACCCAGGGCTCGAACCCAGGTCTCCTGCATTGAAGGCAGATTCTTTACCAACTGAGCCACCAGGGAGCTCCAATTAAGCACTAGAGGAGCATTTTCCAGTGTGAATTCTGAGACATCGTAAGCCTAAAAGAAGCTCAGAGCGTAGAAGAGGATTCCATATTCTAATGAATCAGTCTGGGAGAACGTAGACTGACCGTCCTCTGACGTTCTTAATGAACACTGGGTTTTGAGAAGAATTTTGGGGGTGGGGGAGGAGGAGGCAGGCAAAGGAGTGGACTGTATTTACTCCACTGTTTCCTGGACTTATTGCTTCAGAAGCCTGTTTCCTCCCAACACCTGTCTACAGCCCAGGAAACTTAAATTTTTTTTTTAGTGTGCAGACTGGAAAGTGGATTCTTTCTCCCTTATTAGGAAGTGCTGGAGTTGGAGAAAGGAAGTGATAAAAATATAGGCAGAAATTCATGAATATGAAACAGGAAAACAATATGTTAAATCAATAGCTGATTCTTTAAAAATAAATAATACAGTAGTCAATCTCTGACCAATCTAATCATTACAAAAAGGAAAATAGATTAAAAAGAAGAAAAAGGACATTACAGTTACAGAGAGGATTTTCAAAGCCTGAGAATGCCAGCACAGTTTTATGCTGATAAATCTGAAAATCTCCATGAAATGGACAATTTTCTGTTGAAGTCCCTAAAAAGGATTTAAGTAGAAGTAAGCTGATCTGGAATTAAAATGTCATTTATCATCTCCGTTACCTAATACCAGGAATTCCAGCCAATTAAATTTAACGAGAAAATAAATCAGTAGGTGATGTTCTCAGTGAACAGACAGACCTTCTTATCTGTCCAGGGGATGCCGATTTTACTGGAAGCCCAGAAGCAAGAAACTACTAGAATCATGAATAATTGAGAGTTGTTGCCTCTAAGTAGAAAAAGAGGGTAAAATTCAGTAAGACTCAGATAGAGAACGGAAGGTGAATGTGATGCAGTTAAGCCAAGCAACAACAAGAAAGGCACAAGACCCAAGTAAAGGGAAACCCAAGGGACTCACCTGCTGGCCCAGCGGTTCAGACTCTTCACTGGGTTCGAGCCCTGGTTGGGGAGTAGGGGGAAGGCCTCAGTATAAGAAATAAAGGGAAGCCCACATCTTTGCCGTAGAGCTGGGCTGGGCTCAATGTGAGCAGCGAGGTGCAGGGTGTTGGGGATGCCCTCATTCCCAGGTGACCTTGTACTCCGTAGGGCCCTGAGACGTAGCTGCCTTAGATATGAACTTAGCTGGTGTGAACTTACTTATCGTGTATGGTTTTATGTAGCAAAACATCTGAAAGGGACACAGAAAATTCAAACAGTGCATAGAAGCCTTGGTGTTGTGGTTTAGTCGCTAAGTCATGCCCAACTATTGTGACCCCATGGACCATAGCCCTCCAGGCTCCTCTGTCCATGGGATTCTCCAGGCAAGAATACTGGAGTGGGTTGCCATTTCCTTCTCCAGGGGATCTTCCCAACCCAGGAATCAAACCCAGGTCTCCTGGAGTCTTCTCCAACATCACACTTCAAAAGCATCAATTCTTCAGTGCTCAGCTTTCTTTACAGTCCAACTCTCACATCCATACATGACTACTGGAAAAACCATAGCCTTGACTAGATGGACCTTTGCTGACAAAGTAATGTCTCTGCTTTTTACTATGGTGTCTAGGCTGGTCATAAGTTTCCTTCCAAGGAGTAAATGTCTTTTAATTTCAAGGCTGCAATCACCATCTGCAGTGATTTTGGAGCCCAGAAAAATAAAGTCAGCCGCTGTTTCCCCATCCATTTGCCATGAAGTGATGGGACCGGATGCCATGATCTTATCGACGGCTTACCTTGTGTTTTACCCTGTATATTCTGCAATGTTTAATTTTTTATACATATACATTATTTTGTACTTAATTTTATTTGAAACTGATCTCTTACATTTTATTGTTTCCTTTATACTCTACTTACACTCTATACTCTATTTTCTAATTTTCTACAATGATCATGTATTATTTTTGTAAAATGGAACAAACTGATAAACATTATGGAAAGTTAGGTTTGTGAGAAATAAAGAGTGGGTATGAGTGTCTCCCTGGTGGGCTCCTTGCAATGCAGGAGATGCAGGTTCAATTCCTGGTGGGTGAACTACGATCCCACATGCAGTGGAACAACGAAGCCTGGACACCCCAACCAAGACCCAGTGCAGCCAAATAAATAAATATTTAGGGAAAAAAATTTTTTTTAAGTGGATATGGACAGTCATTACATTTTTTGAAAAGTTACATTGGTGAGGGAAAATGTGCTCTATCAACAACTTTAAATCAAAAACACATATGAATCGTGAGTAAAAGAAGCTATTTTCCTTTCTCTTCTTGTTTTTTAAAAAGCCAAGTCAGTCCAATGTCTATGAATTAAATACATGAAAGCCCTAGGGAGTGTCTCTTGGACTCCTCAGGAAATAACCATTTCTCCTCCTTTGCCCCCTAGCTTCTGTGTGCCTGCTCGGTTGCATCCAACTCTTTGTGGCCCCATGGACTGCAGCCCACTGGCCAGGGTCCTCTGTGGAATTCTCCCAGCGAGAATACTGCAGTGGATTGGCATTTCCTCCTCCAGGGGATCTTTATGCCCCAGGGTGTGAACACACATCTCCTGCGTCTTCTGCATTGGCGGGTGGATTCTTTACCGCTGTGCCACCTGGGAAGACCCCCAGAGCTTTTACCAAACACTTATGCCTACTAATCGGCTTTTTCATCATATTATGTTCTTGTACTGGTCAGAGACTATCTTCTCTTTTAAGCCGTTCAAATAAATTTTCTTCTAACATTTCCTGCTTACGTATTCTTTAACAGAATTTTAAAATATTCTATATTCTAAAGGGAAAAGAGGAAGCCATTGGGCCACTAGTAAAGGTGAGGTTTACAGAGTGTTCACTTTTTTAACTCAATGTTTTCAGTACAGGCAAATTCATAATGTGTTCTTTAATCCAATGTAATTGATTATTAATTGACTAATGGCAATGTATGTGAGCAGGAAACTTGCATCCGAGTAGAAATAAAAATGAATTTATGTTTTCCTATAATCTTCTGGCAAAAAAAAATAATTAAAGTGTTTTATGAGTTTGAATATATGTTCAATAAAATAGAAAACATAACTTAAAAAAAAAAGCCAAGTAGTTTCAGGGTGTAGAAAATGGCAAGAGAACACCATACTCAACCTCATGATGAGGAAAAGCTGATAATCTCCAAAATCACAATTTTTCTTGAGCCCATGAGAGAGCTCAGATTATAAGGAAACGAAGGAACGGGAATTTTATACAGTGGCAACCTCTCTGTGCAGAGATGGGGATATCAGTTTCTCCACCTTCTGCTAAGCATGGAGGAAAGGGTATCACAAAGACAGGTCAAGAGAGGGACTTCCCTGGTGGTCCAGGGGCTGAGACCGCACACTCCCAGTTCAAGGGGGCCTGGGTTTGATCCCTGGTCAGGGAACAAGACCCCACCTGCTGCAACTAAAGATCCTGTATTCCACAACTAAGACCCAGAGCAGCCAAATAAATAAATAAAATTTTAAAAGACAGATCAGGAGAAAAGAGCTGACACTTTAATAAATTCTCAAATTCTCACCACTAGTGTGACCACTTAGAAGGACCGGGGACCCTACACACTGTGGACGCCCCGTTCACAGCTCTTTCCCACGGACCCTGACCTGGTGCCCACGACGGACAGTGGGGGCAGGACAGGAGGCCAGAGAAAGCTGTGCTCCATTTGATGCGCAAAACTTCAAGACCACTCTCGCCTCCTGTATCAGAGTAGGAAGTTCTCCCTACAGCGCCACCTAGGGAAGACCCACTGCTTCTGGAGAAGCAAGAGGCGTCTTCCACCTTACAAGATGCGAAAAGGAAGAGCGGATGCAACCCAGAGGAAGCAGAAGGAAGGGAATAATCAAGAGAAAAGCAGATGGAGACGGGGTGAGGAAAAGGGAACCCCCTTGCTCTGTTGGTGGCAGTGTTAGCTGGTGCAGCCACTATAGAGAAAGTGTGGAGGTTCCTCAGAAAACTAAAACAGAATTACCATATGACCCAGCAATCCCACTCCTGGGCATTTGCCTGGGCAGAACTCTAATTCAAAAAGATACATGCAGACCTATATTCATAGCAGCACCATGCACAATAGGCAAGACATGGAAAAAAACTAGATATCCATCAACAGGCAAAAGGATAAAGAAGCATACATACTTCCTTGGTATATATAAACAATGGAATATTACTCAGCCATAAAAAGAACAAATGCATTTGCAGGAACACAGATAGACCTAGAGATGAACATACTAAGTGAAGTAAGTCAGAAAGAGAAAGGCAATACTATATGGTATCATTTATTTGTAGAATCTGAAATATGACGCAAACATACCTACCTATGACACAGAAACAGAATCCGGAATATAAAGAATAGATTGGTGGTTGCCAAGGCGGGGAGGGGAGTGGAGGAGGGATGGATGGCGAGTTCGGGATTAGCAGATACAAACTATTACATATAGAATGGAGAAACAGCAAGGCTCTGTTGCTCAGAAACTATATTCAGTATCCTGTGATAAACTATAATGGAAAAGAATACGAAAAAGAATATATATGTCTGTGTGTGTGTGTGTGTGTGTGTGTGTACCTGAGTCACTTTGCTATAGAGCAGAAATTAACATGGCACTGTAGATCAACTATACTTCAATTAAAAAAAGAGAACAAAGAGCAGAAATCAATGATATGGAAAACAGAAACGTGGAGTAAATCAATGAAAGAAAAAATGGTAGTTTGCAAAGATCAGTAAAATTGATAAACATCTAATCAGAATGTTTTTTTAAAAAGACACAATATTATGCAGTAGAAGAGGGGAAAACACTTGAGATGCTATCGATTTCAATAAGGAATATTATCAACAATGCTATGCAAGTAAACTTGCTCACTTGGATAAAATAGACACATTCCCAAAAAAGACACACCCGACAAAGTTCACTAAAGATGAAACATGACTGACCAGGCCCATTGAATTGCTAACGAAACTGAACTCACTAACAAACACTTCATCGTTGTTCAGTCACTAAATTGTGTCGGGCTCCTCCTGCAGTCCCCAGGGACCGCAGCACACCAGGCTTCCCTGTTCTTCACCAACTCCTGGAGTTTGCTCACACTCATGCCCACTGAGTTGGTGATGCCATCTAACTATCTAGTCCTCTGCCACCTACTTCTCCTTTTGCCCTCAATCTTCCCAGCATCAGGGTCTTCCAATGAGTTGGCTCTTCACAGCAGGTGGCCAAAGTATTGGAGCTTCAGCTTCAGCATCAGTCCATCCAATGAATATTCAGGACTGATCTCCTTTAGGATGGACTGGTTTGATCTCCTTGCAGTCCAAGGGACTCTCAAGAGTCTTCTCCAACACCACAATTTGAAAGCATCGATTCTTTGATGCTCAGCCGTCTTTATGGTCAACTCCAGATCCTAAACAATTGAGGAAGAAATAATCTAATCTTACATAAACTCTTTCAGAAAACAGAGAGGAAGAGCTCCTAATCTTTCATGAGGTGAGCATAAACCCTAATGACAGAGACGTTGCAGAAAAGAAAATGACAGCCCAATATCCCTATCAATAACAAACACAAAAGGTACTTTAAAATATTAGCAAAGCAAATGCACCATTTTATAAAAAGGATAATACTGGATTACCACGTTGTGTTTATCCTGAGAATACAGGGTTGGTTTTGCTTCTGAAAATCAGTCAGTTTAATTCACCATGTTAACAGGATGAAAGAGAAAAATATGATTGTTTAAATTGCAGAAAAAGCACTGAACAGAATTCAACATCTATTCATGATTTTTTAAAAAAAGAACTCTCACAAAGGAGGGATGGATGAAAAGCTCATGAATCTGTTAAAAGGTATGTATAAGAAACTACTACTTAGCATTACAGCTAATATGAAATATTAACAATGCTTTCCGGGTCAGGAATAAGGCAAGACTATTTAATCCATGACTTCTGTCTAACACTGTATTAGAAAGCCCTAGACAATGTGAAAGGCGAAAAAAATAAAAGACATCCAGAATGAAAAGAGAGACATAAACTCTCTTTATTCACAGACAATACGATCGTGAGTGTAGAAAATCCTGAAAAGGTTGGGGATAACTACCAGAACTAATGCATGAATTTAGCAAAGTCACAGAATAAAAGCAAATATAAAAATGAGTTTGGGTTTTATACATTCAGTTCAGTTCAGTTCAGTCGCTCAGTCGTGTCTGACTCTTTGCGACCCCATGAATCGCAGCACGCCAGGCCTCCCTGTCCATCACCAACTCCCGCAGTTCACCCAGACTCATGTCCATCGAGTCAGTGATGCCATCCAGACAGCTCATCCTCTGTCGTCCCCTTCTCCTCCTGCCCCCAATGCCTCCCAGCATCAGAGTCTTTTCCAATGAGTCAACTCTTCCCACGAGGTGGCCAAAGTACTGGAGTTTCAGCTTTAGCATCATTCCTTCCAAAGAACACCCAGGACTGATCTCCTTTAGAGTGGACTGGTTGGATTTCCTTGCAGTCCAAGGGACTCTCAAGAGTCTTCTCCAACACCACACTTCAAAAGCATCATTTCTTCGGCGCTCAGCTTTCTTCCCAGGCCAACTCTCACATCCATACATGACCACTGGAAAAACCATAGCCTTGGCTAGATGGACCTTTGTTGGCAAAGTAATGTCTCTGCTTTTCAATATGCTATCTAGGTTGGTCATAACTTTCCTTCCATTTATACATTAGCAACAAACAATTACAAAATTAATTTTTTTTATTCCATTTAAAATATTACCAAGAATCATAAAATCCTTGGGAATAAGTTCACAAAAGACGTATAAGGACATTAACTGCAGAACTGCTGAGAAAAATTAAAGAAATTCTAAACAAAGTGAGCAATAAACCATATTCATGTATTGGAAGCCTCGACGTTATTAAAATGTCAGTTTCCCACCACTTAAATCTGTAGATTCAATTCCTTTCCAGTCAGACCCCCAGCGGGCTTTCTTAATAGAAATTGATGAAATGATTATAAAATTTATATAGAATTGCAAAGGACCTAAAATAGAACTATGATCATGGAAATGCTTTCTTGAGTATTTAAAATGTGGTTATTGTATCCAAGGAACTAAATCTTTCGTTTTACTTAATTTTAATAAATTTAAATAACCGCATGTGCCTAGTGACTTACTAACTGGAGCGCACAGATGTAGGCTTCCCACAGGGATCTTGAAAAGGAAGAACATCGGTGCAGCATTTATACACCCTGAGTTCAGAGCTTACTGCAAAGTCAAAGTAACCAAGAGGGCATGGTGCTGGCATGGGAGGAGACAAGTCGATTTAAGGAGTCCAGAAGTAGACAAATTCTATTTGGTCACTTAACTTAAACAGTCACCAAAGCAATCCAATGGACAGACAGAGTCTTTCAACAAATTATTCTAAAGCAATTAGATATTCATATGGTGGGGGGACAAATTTCAACCCCATCTCATATTGCTGACAAAATATTCATTTGAGATGAATCAGAACCTACATGTAAAAGTTAAAACCGGAAAAGAATCTTAAAAAAATAGATATATACATAGATATGGATAACTGGATCACTCTGCTATACACCTGAAATAAACACAGCACTGTGAATCAACTGTATTTCAATAAAAATTTTTAAGTTAAAATCATAATTTTTTGAAAGGAAATACAGGACACTGCGTCTTGCAGATTGACAAAAATTCTTAAGACTGGGGAGGAGCACCAGGGAATTTTCTGGGTGGTGATGTACTATACACTGATAGGGGCTTGGATAACAGTGACCCATTCGATGGCTGGATGGCGGATGCATTTTTCAAAACTCCTCAGATGGTATTCTTAACACTGATGGTTCCAGGACTTCCCTGGTGGGTCCAGTGGTTAAGATTCCGTGCTTCCAAGGCAGAGGACAAGGGCTCAATCGCTTGTCGGGGAGCCAAGATCCCAGTGGCACTCAGAGTGGGAAAAAAAAAATGATGATGCTTTCACTATAGGTGAATTAATCCTCCTCCCACAGATAAAAAGTTAACTGTAACAAATACTGAAGTCTAGTGTGTGACCTGCATGCCAAGTGTTCAGGAGTGAAGTAACCTAGTGTTTTTCACTTACTTTGCTATGCATTAAAAGTAAGATGTTGAGGATGGATGGAAGAATGGATGGACTTGTAGTAAAGAAAATTCAGCATAGTGTTCCTTGTAGAATATAGCTGGTGGATATTTGGATGTTTATGGTACAGTTTTTTTTTTTTCAACTTTTTTGTATGTTTGGTATCTTTCATAAAACATCAGGAGGGAAAATACATTCATGGCTCACAAAGATAGGCTCAGGACCATCTCAATTCAGGTAAACGTAAAGAAAGACTGTTATGGGATACTCTTACCCACCAACCAGAAGAGTTGAAATTAAAATGACTGAAAACAGCACGTGAAGAGAGGAAGCCAGACCAACGAGAACTCACACACACGAATGTAAAACGGTGTGACCATCCTGGAGGCAGTTTGGCAGTTTCTTGTAAAGCGATACAGAGTGCCTATGAGCCAGCAGTTCAGCTCCTGGTATTTACCCAAGAGAAATGCAAACAAGTACACAAGAAGGCTTTTCTGGGGATGTTCATAGCAACTTCATTTGTATTTGCCCAACCTGGAAATAGCCTGCTGCTGCTGCTGCTAAGTCACTTCAGTCGTGTCCAACTCTGTGCGACCCCATAGATGGCAGCCCACTAGGCTCCCCCGATCCTGGGATTCTCCAGGCAAGAACACTGGAGTGGGTTGCCATTTCCTTCTCCAAAGCATGAAAGTGAAAAGTGAAAGTGAAGTCGCTCAGTCGTGTCCGACCCTCAGCAACCCCGTGGACTGCAGCCCACCAGGCTCCTCCGTCCATGGGATTTTCCAGGCAAGAGTACTGGAGTGGGGTGCCATTGCCTTCTCTGGAAATAGCCTAGATGTCCATTAACAGATGAATGGTGAAACAGCCAGGGTCCATCTACAGAATGAGTGGACTGTTAATCAGCAGTAATGAGTAATGAATGGCCAATACTTGCACCACCATTGTGGTGTTGGAGAAGGCTCTTGAGGGTCCCTTGGACAGCAAGGGGATCAAACCAGTCAATCCTAAAGGAAACCATTCCTGAATGTTCCTTAGAAGGACTGGTGCTGAAGCTGAAGTTCCATTCCTTTGGCCACCTGATGTAAAGAGCCGACTCATTAGAAAAGACCCTGATGCTGGGAAAGATTAAAGGCAAAAGGAGAAGGGGTTGCAGAGGATGAGACGGCTGGATGACATCACTGACGCAATGGATACAAGTTTGGGCAAACTCTGGGAGATACTGAAGGACAGGGGAGCCTGGTGTGCTGGGTCACAAAGAATCGGACAAAACTTAGCAACTGAACAAAAATAAGTACCAACATGGATGGATGTTAAAACGCCCTAATAACAAGAAACGCTTAAAATACAAGGGAGTGCATGCTTCATGAATCCATTGATGTGAAATTCCAGAACAGTCAAAGCGAATCTATGGGCACAGATATTAAAACAGTGGTTGCCCAGCAGGCGTGGGGAGAGATTGACTGGCAGGCGGCACCAGGGAACTTTCTGGAGTGATGAATGTGTTCCACATCTTGATTTAGAGGGGGTGACATGCGCACACACATTTGTCAAAGCGCACCCAAGTATGCACTTAAACTCTGTTCGCTTCACTGTATGTAAATTATATCTTGACTTTTTTTTTTTTTTTAATGGAGCCAGTCTGGGAAGAACAGCTACACAAATTATATACCTCAATGTGAGGAAATATTATGAAGCGGTTAGTTTGTTTTCAAATAACCTTTGTAAGAGCGTGATAAAATGTGTGTCGTATTAAGTCAACTTTATGGAGAACGCAGAAGCGTTATTCAGTGTAATCTCAAGTCGGAAAAAAAAAATAGTTCCTTGAGTCTAAGACACTATAGGTTTTAAGACGTACAGGGATTTGCATAAAACTTTTCCTCTTCAGCACCACAGTCAGGCTTGAGTCTAAGCCCCCTTCTCTCTTTTCCTTGGGGCTCTGCTGAGTCTCAAGCCCTTCCAGAGACCACCTTGGACCCTATCTGCCCCCTCCTTCGTATGAGGTACACATGGGTTTGTTGTTCTCGTCCCCCACCCTCCAGCAAGGAGGAGGACTCCGCAGGGGCCACTGTGTCCTCTGACTTGCTCACCCTTGCATCTTCAGCTTCTAGCACCGTCTCTGGCAGACGGCAGGTACACAGCAGTGTGCTATCTGGTCCTTTGCTCATTCAGATTCCAAAGGTTCTTCTAAACCCTTCCGGGCAGTCGGCGTGCAAAGGGCCGACACACTGTTTTTCATGCCCTGAAGCTCCTGTAGGGTTGAGAATACCAGAGTTTTCTCTGCGTTTCCTGTTTTGTTATTTCATAGCTTTGTGGGGTTTTCATCCTTTTAGTGAATTAAGTGGAATTGGTTTATTGAGGCATCTCAACTCATTGGGAATAGAAATAGCAACAATTTTATTTCTTCCAAACTCCAGTCCAGAGGGATCTATCAAACCCCTTCCCACTAGGTGTGCGGTTCCTGAATGATATCTTGGCCACATTCCGAGGCTTGTCATTTTTGTTTGTAGAACGGGCGCTTGTTAAAACTAAGCATCTGCCTGTGTGCGTGCGTCTAAGTCCCTCAGTCGTGTCCAACTCTTGCGATCCCATGGACTGGAGCCCCCCAGGCTCCTCTGTCCATGGATTCTCCAGGCAAGAATACTGGAGTGGGTCGCCATTTCCTCCTCTGTAGGATCTTCCCAATCTAGGAATCGAACCTGCATCTCCTGTGACTCCCTCATTTCAGGCAGATTCTTCACCGCTAACACCACCTGGTAAGTACCTCTGGGGAATATTCGGCTCAAATGCAATTCTGGGTGTGTCTCGTCCCCTCTCCCCAGGGCTAGCCAGAGCTCTCTGTGACCCCAGAGGCTTTGGAGGGACTAACTTCATCTCTTGGCTTCACTCTTGGCCTCCCCAGGCCACACTGGCTCCTGTGCAAGGCTACTCAGGTGAGGAGGACTCAGGGCTCCTGGGGATGCTGCGGCCTCTCTGTGGCCCCCACTCGGCACTGAGTGGCTGGGGGGCTCACCCCTCCTCAGACCATCGGCCCCGCTTCACGCCCCCACCTGCCACAGCTGGGTGACCACCACCCAGTCACGCTCCAGGCCCCAGGCCTGCCGCCTGGTGGGCCCCGCCTTTGGGGGACCCTGGCAGAACTCCCCCAAACTATGGCTTGGAGCCTCTGTCCTGCGGGCCTGCTCCCCTCACTGTGTGTTTGCCAAGGTCACCTTGACTATCAGCAGGGATCCAAGGGTCGAAGGAGGAAGAACACAGACCAGCCCTCCCACGGGCATTTCTGCACGTCACTGAGCCCTGCTGGGCTGGAGAGGAGGCTGGGGAGCGTGGTCCAGCTTTTTGCCCAGTGAGTGAAAGTCGCTCAGTCTTGTCTGACTCTTTACTGTCCATGGAATTCTCCAGGCCAGAATACTGGAGTGGGGAGCCTCTCCCTTCTCTAGGGCATCTTCCCAACCCAGGGATCGAACCCAGCTCTCCCGCATTGCAGGAGGATCCTTCACCAGCTGAGCCATCAGGGAAGAAGAGAAAACTTGGCAAAGAAGCTGCCAGCCTACCAGTGCTCTGTGTTTAGGGCTGGTAGGGTGACCCAGCTAGGCCGTCCGCACAGGTGTGGGGCTGACGGCCTGTCAGCCGCTCTCCAAGTTCAGAACACAGGCTTTCTCTCTCGTGTGTGGTCTTGGCTCCACCAGGGAGAGCCCAGCTTGATGCCCCCGGACAGTGCATGCCTAGAGGTGACCGTCACATTTCTTGACAGCAAGAGGCTTCAGCAGAGGCCGGGAGCCTGAGGCAACCGCTGGAAACTCACCGGCTGATCACAGAGGCCTCCCGTATTTGAGACTGCTCAGATAAGATCTGAGAGAGTCGGCAGGCTCTCTCTGCTGGTTTAAATGTGCTGCTTAAAGTGTGACTGGCAGATTTCTGGGGACACAATACCATTTGGGAGGGCGTCCCTGGTGGCTCAGAGGTTAAAGAGTCTGCTTGCAATGCGGGAGACCCGGGTTCGATCCCTGGGTCAGGAAGATCCCCTGGAAAAGGAAATAGCAACCCATCCCAGTATTCTTGCCTGGAGAATCCCATGGATGGAGGAGCCTGGTGGGCTACAGTCCACCGGGTCGAAGAGTCGGAGATGACTGAGCGACTTCACTTTCACTTTCAATACCATTTGGAATCCACAACACTTCCCAGCTACCTCGAGAGGCTCCGGAACCCAGGGAAGGTCCACGGAAAGAGGCAGGCTGGCCCTCGTAAACCTCTCAGGACCAGCCTTCCGGGGCCAGCCAGCGCTCTAGATACTTCCAAACAGAAGATGCTTCAGCACACAGCAGGTTGGCCACTCGGGGCATAGATTTTTATCCCAACCCCAAACCAGCCACCAGTCAGAGAGGAATGTTGGTTGAAATGCCCCGGGCAGGGCCTTCCGAGGGCAGAAAGAGCAGAGGCCACCCACCCTCCAGGGCGCTGGCCTGTACGGGACTGGGCAGCCCTGTGCCTGTACCGGGAGGTGGAGCACAATTTAGAATCCATTTTTATGTTCATCTGGCAAGAATAGCCAAGAAAACCAGAAGGGGCAGATCCCCCCAGTAGAGAGGAGCACAAAATATAACACAAAATCATTTTTCGGTTTTATTTAATTCTGGCTGGGCTGGATACTCCACTGCTGCGTGGACTTTTCTTCTCTAGCTGTGGCCCGGGAGGGCTCCCCTTCGGCGCAGTACACAGACTCGCCTCACTGCGGTGGCTCCGGTTGTTGCAGAGCACAAGCCCTAGGGTGCACGGGCTCCTCAGTCGCAATTCCCAGGCTCTAGAGCACAGGCTCAGCAGCTGTGGTGCCTGGGCTTTAGCTGCTCTGAGACGTGGGGCATCTCCCCAGAGCAGGTAGCCAACTCGTGTCTCCTGCATTGGCAGGTGGATTCTTTACCACTGAGCCACCTGGGAAGCCCCGAAATCATTTTTTAAAAGGCGGTTCTGGGGGAAGAAAATGGATCATCAGATATTGGGAAAGTTGGCCCTCTGATAGGTAAGATTTTCAGATGGGATGAAGAAACACACGAATGAAGCAGAGAATGAAGTTAAAATAGATGAGAGTAGATGAGCTCGGGTTATTGGCTTAAACACGGAGAAGTCAAGTCAGACCTTCACCTCGCACTACAAACCAACTCCAGAAATGTCTTTATTAATTCTAGATGGAAACAAAGACCTTAAAGCAGCGAAGGAAACCACAAAGAACAGATGGAGGTGTTTGCAGGACGGACTGTTCTGTCTCTTCTTGCACCAGAGGTTCTCAAAGTGGGCGGGACCTCTTCCGGGCCTGGGAGGCACTCCTGTTTTCATAATGCTACCAAAGTATCTGGGCGTTTTCCACTCCTACTGTCTCCTGAGTGTACAGCGGAATTTTCCAGAGACTACATGATGGGTGATCTTGCAAAAGATGAAGAGCAGGGGCAGGTCTGACGCCCCAGCTGTCTTCTATTAAGCCAGACATGAAAGAAATTTGCAAAACCATGAAAGAATTTAGTGAAAACTGCACCACCCCTCCCCCCATTTTTTTAAAAACAGTTTTCTTTAAAATATGCTGTTTATGTGGTCAGGTAATGAGTTTATCTTCTAAATAGCATTTAGAAACATTCTCCATCTTAATTTGCGATATAGTAAATACTGATAAAACCTATATTAGAAGCTCTCTGGGGTCCTAAAGGATTTTGAATGAGTGAAGGGATTCTGGGGCCAAAAGGCCTGTGAGCAGTCCTGGGTCTGTAAGTGCTTCGGTGGGGTCCCAGCACTCAGCACATCCATCCATGTAACGGTCCCACAAATGCTTGTGGCATACCTACTGTGTGTCCTAACACACCGTTACAGGTGCAGGGATACAGCCATGAACAAAAGGGACAAATGTAAGCGCCTGCATTGTGTTAGTCTGGTGGGCACACGGCCCAGTGAAGGGACAGACTGGCTATGTATCAGGTTAAAATCTCAGCAATAAAAAGCCGGAAACACGTGCAGCGAGCACAACACACAACAGGTTAATATCTTTAATATGCAACGAGCTCATACAAACGTATCAAATGCCAGTAGGTAAGAGCAGAGGACACGACAACGCACAAAAGAAATACAACTGCTTAACGTGAAAGATGTTCTAGTTTGCCAGAAATTAAAAAAAAAAAAAAGAAATGCAAACTAAAATACAATGCTATTTTTCCATGACCAGATTGGCAAATATTTAACCAGGTGAGAACACTCAGTGCTGCAAGATGGTGGACGGGCACATTTATCCCTGCTGGTGGCCGTGTAAATGGACACAAACATTTCTGGAAACTGTCAATAAGTAATCAGAGCCTCGAAGGTTCTTATCTTCTTTAATTCCATCACCCCACCTCTGAGGATCTATCCTAAGGAAATAACTTGAATCGGGGAAAGCTTTACGCACAAAGATAGTCGTCGATTTCCAATGGTGAAAAATGAGTAAGAAAGAGCATTGGTGATCAACCACTGGCACTGCCTGATGGGGGAGTACACAGCCATTTCAAAATGAACTGAGAAAGTTGCCCGTGACCTGAGTGAGAACAGCTACACAGGACCGTGTTACAGAAGGTGGCACCCCAGTGTTATAGAAGCAGAGGAACCATGACTGGGGTGAGGGGAGACTGGAAGGAGAGACGCCAAATGTTAAAACTGTACATCTTTCTACTCCATTTTCCAAAATTTCTATCATGTGTAGGTTGACTTTGATAATGAGACGAACTAGTACGTGGTTACTTATGAAAAAGTTAGTGGTGCTGCAGCAAGGGGCTGGCAGTAGCCCCCGCCCCATCTACTGTGTCTGTGCTGTGCCCGCCACACTCAACACGCGGACCCCACAACTACACCAGTCATTGGCTCTGTCCACCTGCGCTGGGTGATGGGATTTTCCTAAACCCCAGCCCTCTCCCCACACGGCCAAGCTTTCGTGCCTTCTCGAGTCCAGCTGTGTCTTCATCTCTAAGCCCCTAACCTAAGGCTTCTCAGGTAGAGGAGATCCAGGCTTCCCGCTCTGGCTGCAAGATGGACAGGACCTCTGCTAAGTTCTCTCCCTCTTCCCGCCCAAACCCCAGCCCTGGAAGCTGGTTGGGGTGTGTGTGCTCTTACACACTCACAGGGCTGCTCCCTTAAAGTAATCTAAGCACCTACCCAGCTCTCCCCACATCTGTTCATCCTTCTAAAGGCCAGAATCGTGGTCCAGCAGTTGGTTCTGTCCCTCTTGACAACAGCAGCTTGCGCATCAGCAAAGTCTTACCTGCATTTCACACGGCAATTTTGGGCTCTGTGTCACGACTCCCTCATTACATACTCACCTGGGACCAGGGACACAGGTCTTGGTTTTTTCCCAGAAGTCACCGAAATGCTCTGGGACATTAAGTTAATCCCAAGGTCGCACGATACAGCAAGCCAGAGGTCGCCCCTGCTAACTCTGATCGCAAATAGTGCCTGCTACACTATGAATCTTCCTTACCAGATGGGGTGACGTGGAGACCAAGGAACAGTCACAGGTAGTCCAAGTACCGTGAACACCGTGAAGACATAAACCCTTCCCTCACATGCAGTTAACACTACTAACTGCCTGGCCCTTTTATAAAGCAACATCTGTTCTCTTAAATTTAGAGAAATTATAACCCCCAAATATGTACAGAGCAGCTCTCCTCCGCCACTGCCTTCTCCAACTTGAGCCTCTCAGCCATGTGTTCTTGCTCTGGGCTGCATGGAGCGTGGGTGTCCTCTCCAGCTGGGGATGAGGGTGTCTTCCACTAGAGCCACCGGGGGCTCCCACCATGGGGCTTCTTCCAAATCCAACCCCAAGCCTCACATCCACTCCGGTTTCCGAGGTCGCAGGAGGCAATCAAGAAGGCCACAGACGTCCAACAGCACCTGTCCCCAACCTGTAACCGTGAGCACCAACGGCTTGCCACACCTCCAAGCCAAGCGAAGCTGGGGCAGCAGCCAGGGCCGGGCACAAGGACCCACATGCAGAGGCAGGCCTCAGCCTAGCGAGGCACAGCGGCTGAAACAAGGCGCGGATGCGAATGCAGTAGGACTTCTGAATGCCACCTGGGAAGACCCCAAGGTTGGCAAGCAGTTCCTGCCCTGCTCTTGGGCTGGGTCTCTGCCTTGGCTGGGCCAGGCCATGTGGAAACCTTCAAGGTGCCAGCTAGCCCTGCAGGCCCCCTCTCCTGTGGGTGCCACCATACCCCTTCAGCTGTGGGTACCTCTACTTGGCAGGCAGGCAGAAGAGAGCAGGAAGTGCAAGGGTCTGTGCACCCCCCACCAGAGAGCCCATGTGCCCCTGAAGAGTGGTCCCCCTATGTCTCCCCCACTTCATGCTTAATGAGCACCATGGTCCCGCCTGAACAGTCTGGCCGGAATCTAGGGGGGTCTGAAGCCTACGTTCAGGCAGTGGTTCAGCAGGGCAATTGGGCTAACAGAGTTTACGATGAGGGGGTGGCAGTGGTCCGTGAACTCCAGCAGCCATGGAACCACCTTGACTTTGCAGGCAGTGGACTTTCAAGAACACAGTCACTCTCCCCAGCATCATTGAATTGCTCAGAAGGGCATGGGTCCTAGGAGACAACCTCTGGAGGTCCCAAGATGCAGGCTTATAGGGGGGAGCCCAGAGGTTATCCTCCTGCAGTCAGGCTGGGACCGATAAACCCAGGGAAGGATGGCCCATTTCCCCACAGCCTGGGGGCAGGGTGTCATTGGTATCGAATAAGGCAGGAGCAACCCAGGTCAAAGGGCCTGGCCAAGCCTCGTTTAGAAAGTGACTCTGGGCTAGAAAGCACAAGGCCACCCACCACTCGGAGGCATGGCTCTGTCTCTCGGAATCAGGACCCGAGCGCCAGCCCTGCGCTGTCACCACCTTCGGACCTGGGCAGCCCACTCCTCTTTTCCTTTGCAAATGCCAGCACCGCCCCGGCTGGGGTCAGACAGGCAGACACCCCCTTGCCTTAAGGGCTCCATGATGTGTCCAGGGGAGCTGGGGCTCCCAGCCCTGAGTCCAGGTTTTCTGGGACAGAGGCTAGATGTCTGATGTACAGCCCAGGGCTGGGGAGGGCATGCTACCGAGGCTTTGGAGACCTAGAGACCGTGTGTGTGGCTCCAGGAGCTGAGGTGAAGGCCACACGCCCCTGCGTGGAGAAGGGAACAGGTCTCAAGCCAGACAGGCCCACCTCCAGGTGAGGGGATCAGAGAGAAGAGGGGGCTGCACACCACCACTGACTCCCACGGGGACCAGGGCAGCAGAGTGAGCCTCTTGAGTCCATCCCTCAGCCTGCCAGGGGGCCTCAGGCACAGATGGACACGTATGTGGAACTGCCCAGTGATTCCAGTCACACTGAACTTCTGAGCAGGCAAGTTCCAGATTCCCCCCAACCCCGGTGCTATCAAAACACTGGCAGCTAAAGCCAGGCACTGATGGGGGGTGGGTGTGGCCTCTGGAGGCACTCCCCTAAGGCTGCACTGTCCATCTTCCCAGGGGCAGCAATGGGGCACAGTGACTGCCTACTCCTGTGCAGAGTGAAGCTGGCCCCCTGAGAACCCTGGAAACTCACTCCCGGCAGTGATCACTCGGACACTGACAGCAGAGATGAGGCCCCTACCTGCTACACTGGGCCCTGGAGAGGCTGGCAGCACTTGAGACTCCCCTCTCCAGGTCAAGCCACCTGCCTGGCCAAAGAGGCTTCTTTTTGGCACCAGCAAGCTCACAGGGCGATCAGGTGGGGAACTGCCCCAGGGCCTGCAGAGGGTGGGGGGGCTGCATCCGTGAACCTGGTCAGGCTGGGGAAAACGTAAGCTCAAATGGTCCCAAGTGTATTGTGAGTGAGACTAACCAAGCAGCGGAGCTGAGGCCACTAGAAGAGCTGGAATTGCAAGCAAGAGAAAGGAAACATGCGGTGGAGGTCCCAAGCGAGTACGTGATGCCAGGAAGCAAGGTGGATCACAGGGTGCCCCAGAGTGATGACAGGAGATGTCCTCATGGAGCAGGTCTACAGAGGCAGGAAGGGACGTCTTCAAACAAAGTGATGCTGTGGTATGGACATTTCTTCTACGCAGCAAAGGGGGTATGCTACCTGGATGGCTGCAGATGCGACCAGGATGATGGCCGATTCCTAAAGGTTCCGAGCTCGGGTGGGCAGGGCCGGGGCTGGACTGGTCCCACTGGAGGCTGGGTGCACCGGGCAGGGCGCTGTGCCGGTGGCGGCCAGCTGGCGGCAGAGGGTCTGCCGTTCCCGCATGGCTCGATTGGAGGCCGAAGTTTTTCTGATCTGCGCGCGCCGGGCGTGCCGCAGCGGAGACTTGTAGGTTCTCCGCAACTCGGCCAGGAATCCCTGATAGTTGTTTCGTAAGGGGCTGTCGGGTTGCATGTGGGGGATCGCCCACTTCTCCGCCTCCCCAGTGAGCCGGGACACGAGGAACGCCACTCGTTCGGCCTCCCCGGGGAAGCGGGAGGCCTGGAAGATCATGAATCTGTCCATCTGCATCAAGAAGCCCGCCAGCTGGCCGGGGTCTCCGGAAAAGGGCTCTGGCAGCGAGGTCGGAGGCGTGGTCATTGGCCGAGTCCCATTGGAGGTAATGGCCGAGATGGGTGGGGTGATCTGCAGCGCGCCGGGAATCCGAGCCCGGGTGCGCAACAGGGTCAGCTCCGCCATCACGCTCTCCAGCATGTTGGTGAGGTTGGCCTTCTCTGCGCGAAGGGTCGAGGCCTCGCGCCTGAGCGCCGAGTTGGTGAGGCGCAGCGAGGTCAGGGTGTCGATGACGTCGTCCATGGGGGCACTAGGAGAAGCTGCAGAGGCTGGGGTTTCAGCTTTTGAGGTCTGGGGTTGGACCATGTTGGCCAGAGGTCAGTGAAAGGCTGAGATTGACAAAAGTGGAGAAGGTGGTGGTGACGGGGGGTTGGGGTTGGGTTGGGGTAACCCAGAACCTGAGCACCTGTGATGCTAAAATTGGGTAGACCCAGAGAGCAATCAGGTTAAGGGTGGGGGTTCAAGACTCAAGCGTGGCCGAGAAGACCCAACAAGAGGGCAGGGCAGACGGACCCAGAGATGCGCACAGCCCCGGGCCAGGCAGGGGGTGCAGGCCCTCGCGGATCTCGAGCTCCGGATGTCGCTCCTGAATCGCCGCGCTCACAAGGCCACAGTGGGCTGCAGGGCCCTGAAGGATGAAAACACGGTTTAAAAAAAAAAAGGTTTCGACTGCGGAAAGGGGATTCGAAGGGAGGGAGGCGGCGTGGGAGGGGCAAAGGGCGGGCGGCGAGGCGGGCGCCCCCCCGCCAGAGGACCGGCGCCCACATGGGGCAGAACAAAGGGAAGAAGCTCTAGCGGCGGCGGCGCCGGGGGGCCGAGGGCGGGCGGCGGGCGCCTACCTGGGTCTCCGCGGCTTCCTCCGCGGCTCCGTCTTCCCGGGCCGGCCGCCACCAAGATGGCCCGATCGCCGGGATGCGGACTGGCCGATGAGTCACGGCGGCGGCGGCCCGCCGGAACTGCTTCCCGGTCAGGTCAGGTCGAGGCGGCGGCGGGAGGCGGGCGCGGGCAGCTTCTGGCGGGAGCACGAGCCAGGCTGGGACCGAGGCCCGGGTCGTGGCGCGGGCGGGGAGCGGGCACCGCGGAGGTGTGGGCGGCAGGCGGGCCTAGCGAGGTCCCTGCTTGTTGCCATGGAGACCACCAGCTCCCGCGCGGCCCAGGTCCCGCCCCGGAAGTGACGTACAGGCCTTATGGCTTTCCTCAGTAGCCAATCAGTGGTGAGTGTGGTTACTGACGTTTTGTTATTAGAAGCGGTGTCTTCCTTTGAAATTCTAAGACTGCTAGTAAAGCTGTGTGTGCATAGGTTGTATTTATTCTTTTAAACGAAGCTTGCTTTTCATATATATATTCTTTTAATTCAGCCGAGAGTTTTGATGAATTTATTGTTTCTAACGTGTAGCCAGGTAAAAAGTAAATGATATACACCAATGAAGTACATTGTCCTGTTGACTTTTATATAAAAAAGTGGCTGCTATTTTTGGAGTGATGAGAGAGCGCTGTTGGACAAATTTGTACTTGCCTTTCGTTTTGTACTAACTTCAAGAAAATTCAGTGTAGTATAGATCCATTGTAGACAATTTTGATATCAAAGAAGTCTTTTGAAAAAGTTTATATATGAGTCCCTCCACCTGAGAGAAGAAATAATAATATTTTTGTAGTTCCATCGAATCATTTTCTAAGATGTAGTATATTATAAAATATTAGTAATTATTGTGTCTTTTGAACTGTTTTGCGACCTTAATAGCACACTGAATTTTGAACACTGTTCATTAAAAAGCATAGTTTTCAACTACTGCCTATGTTCCAATGAAACCGCCTACCCAGTTTATTTGATAGACCCCTTTTTGAGAGTTCTTGATCTTATTTTCCATGTGGAAGTTTTATAAACCACGCTTGTATGCGAACCTCAGCCATTTTCTCTGCCAGCCCCACCAGGGTAATTGTCAAGGAAAGACAATACTGGGCCAAAGTGGATGAGCTATTTGATTCACTTCACGATGCCTTTGGGGCTTCCCACATGGCACTAGTGGTAAAGAACACACCTGCCAAAGCAGGAGACATAAGAGATGCGGATTCCATCTGTTGAGTCGGGAAGATCCCCTGGAGGAGTGCATGGCAGTATTCTTACCTGGAGAATCCTATGAACAGAGGAGCCTGACAGGTTGCAGTCAATGGGCTCAAAAAGAGTCAGACACGACTGAAGCGACGTGCACACACGATGTATGCTTTTCCCACTTTACTGTTGTTCAGTCACTCAGTTGTGTCCCACTCTTTGCAACCCCATGGACAACAGCATGCTAGGCTTCCCTGTCCTTCACCATCTCCTGGAGTTTGCTCAAACTTATGTCCATTGAGTCAGTGATGCCATCCAACCATTTCATCCTCTGTCATCCCCTGCTCCTCCTGCCTTCGATCTTTCCCAGCATCAGGGTCTTTTCCAATGAGTCGGCTGTTCCCATCAAGTCGCCGAAGTATTGGAGCTTCAGCTTCAGCATCAGTCCTTTCAATGAGTATTCAGGACTGATTTCCTTTACAATTGACTGGTTTGATCTCCTTGCTGTCCAAGGGAGTCTCAAGAGTCTTTTCCAACACCACGGTTCAAAAGCATCATTTCTTTGGTCCTCAGCCTTTTTTATCATCTAACTCTCAGATCCATACGTGACTACTGGAAAAACCATAGCTTTGACTAGAGGGACTTTTGTTGGCAAAATGTCTCTGCTTTTTAATATGCTGTCTAGGTTTGTCAAGAAGCAAGCGGCTTTTAATTTCATGGCTGGAGTCACCATCTGCAGTGATTTTGGACTCCAAGAAAATAAAGTCTGTCACTGTTTCCATTGTTTACCCATCTATTTGCCGTGAAGTGATGGGACCAGATGTCTTGGTCTTAGTTTTTTGAATTTTGAGTACTGAGCTGATTCTAAATGGTCAATTCAAGGCTGGAGCATGGATGGAGAGAAAAGACACCCACCATGCCAGTCTTTCAAAGACATCGTCTTCAAGGAGGCTAAACAACTGGCAGCCACTTGCACGCTTTGGCAGACCTGGGGCAAAGTCAGCTTCGCTCATTTCTTTGCAGTTTATGCTTCTATGAAACAGGAATTGGGACACGATGGTGTCCATACTCAGTAAGGATAGTCTAGCTGTGCCCACAACTGTGTACCCAGGGTGACAAAAGGTGCATTTTTGTGACCAGCTGAAAGTGTCTAGGACATAAAGTAAGGGGAGAAAGTAAGGACACAGCGTTTCCTTAAACTGCTTCTGTGAACTCTCCCACATCACATGGAGGCAGGAGCTGTGCTCATCCTAACTGAGGTCAGTGATTTCAAATGCAGAAATTATCCTGTGCCCCTTTACCACCCCCTACTTTTTCCAAACACACAGAGGAATCCACTCCTGTGAGTCACCCCACCAGTTTCTCTGCCCTCAGTGCTTGGGTTGCACCTCCCCAGGTTACAGGATGCTGTGCATATGAGTGAAGTGTCTGCTGTACTTCCAGGTGTGGCTGACACCATCCATTTCCGGGGTCCAGCCCCAGCTGATCCAGGGTATTCGAAGGAGAGACGGCATCGGCAAGGATCAGGAAACAACTGCTTAATTAAACGTTAATTAAGGATATAAAGAGTAATAGAATGAGGATAGCTCAGTGAGGAAATTCAGTGGAGAAAAGCGGCTGAAATAAGGATAGCTCAGTGAGGAAATTCAGTGGAGAAAAGAGGCTGAAATAAGGATAGCTCAGTAGGAAAATTCAGTGAAGAAAAGAGGCTGAACAATTCAGCCAGAAGATAAGAGAAAGAATGACATGGGGAGACCAAGCTTCGGTGAACAAGGCCCGCACTTTATTTTCCAAAGTAGTTTTTATACCTTAAGTTGTGCATAGAGGATAATGGGGGAAGGGGTGGAGTCATGCAAGGACAGCAGTTCCTGGTTGGTCAATCGAAGCCAGGCTTTCAAACTTATCATATGCAAAAGTTCAGGTGATTTACATCATCTTCTGGCCAGGAGGCCTGTTAACATTTTAAGAAACTTATTTTTCTCTAAAGGTGATTATTCCAAAGTCAGGCACCAGCCTCCAAAAAAGCATTGGACAAAGCTGCATTCCTATAGGGCAAAGGTGAGGAGGGCTCAATCAAGAAAAGAATTAACTCAAGGGTCCAAGGTTACAAACATTGAGGCTACTACTTACATTTCTATACACCCATTCTATCAATCAATACACTGCCAAGGACACAGTAGGTAAGGGGTATGGAGACTTAGCAGCAAACATTGGCTCAATAAGTGAAAAACCCTTCACCAATACAATTTCTAATCAATCTTTTAACTACTCAAAGGAATCTGTGTTTAGACAGTTTAGAACATCTCCTGCCTCTCACAGTTGGGAGGCTCTGAACAATCACATGTGGCCGGAAAAACCTATTCAGGCAGGCTAGAGGACTTCCAAAGGAGTTTGTAGGTTGAAACACTGTCACACCCAGGAATTGTTAACTGGAGCTGTAAGCTAACTCTTTTTGCAGAGAGAGGTAGTGGGGGACAGCTCCCTGTAAAGTCAGAGGTGTAGGTGAGAGCACAAAGCAGAAAGTAGGCAGACTCTGGTTTTGGGGGTAGATGCTCGAGAATTTCTAGGGGGACTCCTGAGGCTCGATCCCGCCTTTGCATATGCCAAGCCTCCTTCCTCATGACCTTTGTCATGGGTGGAGCTCCTCACGCTGGCTCCCGGCAGTGATAGAATTCCAGTTGAGCCATTCCAGATCCTGAAAGATGATGCTGTGGAAAGTGCTGCACTCAATATGCAATATGCACTCAATATGCAATATGCCGGCTCCCTGCAATCCATCTTAAATTCTCAGGTGCATTGAAAATAAGGTGCACCCTGATTTGAGAAATGACCAAACGTGAACTCTAAGGAATATATCATTTATTTGTATTTCATCTATGTAAAATAGGACATAAAGTGGCATTGAATAAATAGAGCTAAATAAAATGAAAATAAATATTAAAATAAGACAAACAAGCAGAGCATTTGACTTCAGATCCAAATAATACTATGACTCATGCTCTGAGATGCTGCTCTCTATTGCAAACACAGAATGACAATAAACTATACAATAAGAGTATTGAGAGGATCTAGATGGCCTCAAAAACAATCTGAACTCCACCATAGTCCAGAAACACAAACTGCTGAGAATTGACAAAGCCGTGGGCCAGCTGGGCTCTGAATCCCAAGGCATAATGGGGACACAAAGCTGGTAACAGAGCCAATGTTACTACTTGAATCAAGGGGAGAGAGGGATCACCCCTCTATCAAAGGGGAGTCTGAAATACCTGCTTCAGCCGTTTCACGGGGCAGCACCTTCTATGAAAGTATGGCCCTGGATCTAGGAAGAACAACCAATATCATTACTTTCATTGAATACAAGGAGACCCCAGAGGGGCAGGAATTGTGAACCACCAGTATAAAACACGTTTCTGTACTGCAAGCCAGGTATCACTGGAGTGGCCCCAAACTGCTTCACCACGGAGACAGGGGGCTCCTCAGAAGGAAAAGGGTTGAGTACACAAAGAGGGAATGAAAATGAAAGGTATCCTTTTACCCAAAATTCAGCCTTAAAGTCAAAACTCTGAAGTCCATGAAGACATCTAATGCTAAGAATAATAGCCACCAAGAATCAATAATCATAATATGAATTGACTCCAGAGGAATTTAAAATAATAGAACAGTCTGGGGGAAAAAAAAGACTTTAAATAAGCATATTTAGGCTCTTCAATGAGAATAACGAAGGAATAACATTTGTGAAAAGAACAGACACTGAGAGTTGGGGAAGGTAGAAATGTAACAAGATGAGGTGGCTATTATAAAGTACCTTTTTAAAAGAAATATAGTTAATTTCCATTTCTGGGGAGATGGAGTTCATTCACCCTTCTTTATTCTTTCAGCAAAGCACAACTGAAAACAGTTTTTTTTAAAGTCAAAAAGATGGAGAGAAAAAGGCATTTTTGCTATGTTGCTCAGGACCCAAGAAATGACACAATAGTGGACTCTTTGAGTATTCTATTGCATCGTGTATCTCAGATTTACCATTAAAGAAGCTAGCAATCTGGACATGCCAGACAAAGAACAAAAAGAAAAAAAGAAAGTTCCTCCAAAAAGCCTGCTCTCTCAAGCCAAAGAATGAGGAAACAGACAGCCTATGGAGACGGAATACTTTAAGACAATAACCACTCTATGCCAGCCAAGTGCTCCCGCAAAAACAGTGGCCCCACCACCACTCATGCCAGCAAAGGCTAAGTGAGGGACCTAGACTTACCTTTGCCAGCTAAAATCAGGTTCCTCACTCCACACCCTGGCAGGGATAGTATCAGAATTTGATGGCATACATTAATCTGCACATCCAAGAAGCTCAACAGATTCCAAGTAGGGGACACACAACCACCGAGACGCATGGTCATCACACTCTTGAAAGTTAAAGAGAGAACTTCGAACGCAGCAAGAGAGAACAAAATGACTCTATATAAGGTGTCATCAATAAATTTCTCTTCAGAAATCATGGGAACCAGAAGGCAATGAGAAGAGAGATTCAAAGTGCTGAAAGAAAAGTTCTATCAACAAAGAATTCTATAGCCAATGAAACTACCTTTCAAAACTGTAGGGGAAATTAAGACATTCTCAGGGAAATAAAACTAAAGAGAATTCATCACTAGCAGACCTATCCTACCGCAATAATAAAGACAGAACCTTCAGACTAAATCGAAAGGGCATTTGACAGTAACTGGAATTCACATGAAAGATAACAAACCCAAGTAAAGATACCAACATAGGTAAATAAAGAAGCCTATGAGTTTATTTTTGTTTATAATTCTTTTTTTCCCCCTGTATTATTTGAAAGACAACTGCATAAAGCAACAATTATAAATAATGTTAATGAGCATACAGTATAGTAAAAATGTAATTTGCGTAAGATCATGGCATCTGGTCCCATTACTTCATGGGAATTAGATGGGGAAACAGTGTCAGACTTTATTTTTCTGGGCTCCAAAATCACTGCAGATGGTGATTGCAGCCATGAAATTAAAAGATGCTTACTCCTTGGAAGGAAAGTTATGACCAACCTAGATAGCATATTCAAAAGCAGAGACATTACTTTGCCAACAAAGGTCTGTCTAGTCAAGGCTATGGTTTTTCCAGTAGTCATGTATGGATGTGAGAGTTGGACTATGAAGAAAGCTGAGCACCGAAGAAATGATGCTTTTGAACTGTGGTGTTGGAGAAGACTCTTGAGAATCCATTGGACTGCAAGGAGATCCAACCAGTCCATTCTGAAGGAGATCAGTCCTGGGTGTTCTTTGGAAGGAATGATGCTAAAACTGAAACTCCAGTACTTTGACCACCTCATGCGAAGAGTTGACTCATTGGAAAAGACCCTGATGCTGGGATGGATTGGGGGCAGGAGGAGAAGGGGACGGCAGAGGATGAGATGGCTGGATGGCATCACCAACTCAATGGATGTGAGTTTGAGTGAACTCCAGGAGATGGTGATGGACAGGGAGGCCTGGCATGCTGCGATTCATGGGGTCGCAAAGAGTCGGACACGACTGAGCGACTGAACTGAACTGAATAGCACAAAGGAGGTCAGGAGGAGAAAGAGCTCCTTAGGAGCGACGTTTTCAAAACTATTTAAATTAAGTTGGTACTAATCCAAACTAGATTTTGATAAATTGGGATGTTAATTGTAATCCTCAAGGTAAACATTAAGAATTCAAAAAATATGTGAAAGAGAAGACAAAGGAATTAGTATAGTAGAAAATATCTATTTTATATGAAAGAAGGGGATAATGGAGAAATAGAGGAACAAAAAATAGGGCATATAGAAAAAAAAAAGCAACAAAATGACAGGTATAAATCCTGTTATCAGTAATACATTAAATGTAAATGGATTAAGTATTCCAATAAAAGGTCAAGATTGGCAAAGTGGATTGTTTTAAATGACCTAATTTGATATTATCCACAAGAGATACACTTCAGATTCAAGGACACAAACAAGTTGAATAAAAGAATGAAAACTGATATGCCATTCATAGTAACCAAAAGAGAACTGGAATGGCTATACAAACATCAGACAAAACAAATTTTAAGACAAAAAATTATTACTAGAGGAAAAGGATATCTTGTAATGATAAAAGGATCTATTCCTTAAGACAACAATTATGAATATATATGCACCTGACCACAGAGCCTTCAAAAATCGATATTTATCTATAAAACTATAGTAATCAAGATTGAATGATCTGGCATAGTTCAAATGAACAGAATTGAAAGATCAGAAAGAAATCCTAACATTTATAGTCAATTTATTATATATCAAAGAGGGTGATAAAACAATTTAATGACCAAAGAATAGTGTTTTGTGAGACTGTGTATTTATAGCAAAGAATGAATTTACACCTCCTACCTCACAACTTATACAAAAATTAACCCAGATGGATCAAAGACCTAAATGTAAGAGCTAAAATTGTAAAGCTCTTAGAGGAAAACTTGGGAGTTTTCTTTCTGAGCATAGGTTGAGAAGTTTCTTAGATATGACACCAAAGCAGAAGTTGACAGAAGGAAAAAAGTAGATAAATTGAACTTTACCAAAGCTTAAAACTTTTGTGTTTCAAAGGACACTAGCAAAAAAGTGAAAAGATAGCCCATAGAAGGGGAGAAAATATTTGCAAATCATATATCTGATAAAGGTCTAATAATCCAGAATATATAATGAATTCCCATAACTCAATAATGAGAAAGACAACCCAGTTTTTTTTTTTTTTAATGGAAAAGTATTTGAATAGCCTTTTCATGGATCACAGCCTTGTAGTGGCGATAGGGCTTGCATAACTCAATGAAGCTATGAGCCATGTCCTGCAGGACCACCCAAGACAGACAGGTCATGGTGGAGCGGTCTGACAAAACATGGTCCACTGGGGGAGGGAATGGCAAGCCAACTCCAGTATTCTTGCTGTGAGAACCTGAAAAAGGCTGAGTGCCAGAGAATCGGTGCTTTTGGAATGTGGTACTGGAGAAGACTCTTGAGAGTCCCTTGAACTCTCAAGAGTAAGGAGATTAAACCAGTCAATCCTAAAGGAGATCAACCCTGAATATTCGTTGGAAGGACTGAAGCTGAAGCTCCAATACTTTGGCCACCTGACATGAAGAGCCAACTCATTGGAAAAAACCCTGATGCTGGGAAAGATTGAAGGTGGGAGGAGAAGGGGGCAGCAGAGAATAAGATGGTTAGACAGCATCAGTGACCAATGGACACAAATTTGAGCAAACTCCAGGAGATAGTGAAGAACAGTTAAGCCTAGCGTGCTGTAGTCCGTGCGCTCACAAAGAGTCAGACGCAACTTAGCAACTGAACGATAACAAGAACAACAAATTTAAGTAGACATTTCTCTAAAGAATGGAGAAGGAAGGGGACACCCCACTCCAGTACTCTTGTCTGGAAAATCCCACGCACGGAGAAGCATGGTCGGCTATGGTCTATGGAGTCACAAAGAGTCGGACATGACTGAGTGACTTCACTTTCTCTTTCACTTTCTTTCTCTAAAGAAAGGGCCCATAAACCCATGAAAAAATACTAAACATTATTAACCTTTTAAAAAAATCATTAGCCAAAAAAAAAAAATTAGCCTTTAAAAAAACATTATTCTTTAAGAAAATGCAAATCAGAACCACAATGAGATATCACTCTACACACCCGAGTATTGCTATAATCTAAAAGATAGACAATAACAAATGTTGGTGAAAATGCAGAAAAAGTGGAACTCTCATGCGTTGCTGGTGGGAATGTAAAATGGTGCAGCTACTATGAAACAGTCTAACAGGTTCTCAAAGCGTTAAACATAGAGTTTCTATATAACTCATTAATTATGCATAATGCCCAAGACAATTGTCAACATGTGTCTCCATGAACATTTGTACATGAATGTTCACAGAAGCATCATTCATAAAAGAAAAAAAAAAAAGAACCACCCCACATGTTCACCAGTTGATGAGTGGATCAGCAAAATGTGGTATCACAGCACAATGGAGTATCCATCAGTCATAAAATGGAGAGAAAGAACTCTTGTCCCCCAGTGCCATGAGAGGTTGGTTCCAGGACCCACTGATACCAAAAATCTGTGGGTGCTCAAGTCCCTTATATAAAATGGCATAGTATTTGTACATAACTTATGCACATCCTCCTATATACTTTAAATCATCTCTAGAGTCTTATAGTACCTAATACCATATAAATGTTATATAACTAGTCATGGATACAATGTAAATACTATCTAAATAGCTACCATACACAGAATTAAAGATTTGCTTTGGGAAATTTTATGAAATTGGTTTTCAAATATTTTTGATCCACAGCTGGTTGAATCTACAAATGCAGAACCTTGGACACGGAGGTCTGATTCTACTGATATGTGCCACCGTACTGATGAACCTTGAAAGCATTATGAGAAGCGGAAGAAGTGAGACAGAAGGGCTATATATTGTGTGATTTTATTTGTATGAAATGTCCTCAGTACACAAACCCAGAGAGACAGGGGAGAGTCCTGGTTTCCAGGGTCTGGGGAGAAGAAAAATAGCAGTGACTGCTGATCAGGGGACAGAATTTCTTTTGTGGGGTGATGAAAAGGCTGGGGTCAGTGTTGATGATTGCACAGCCTTGTGAGTATACTAAAACCCACTAAATTATATACTTTTTAAAGGCGTTTTTTCTTTGGTTTTAAATTTTTATTTATTTGACTGTGTTGTGTCTTAGCTGGGATCTTTGTTGCGTCATGCGGGATCTTTTTCATGCAATGCACGAATGATTTGTTGCATGGGCTCCAGAGCGTGCGTAGGTGTAACACACGGGCTTGGTTGCTCCACAGCATGAGGGGTCTTATTTCCCCAACCAGGGATCAAACCCATGTCCCCTGCACTGCAAGGCATACTCTTCATCATTGGACCACCAGGGAAGTCCTCTAGAAGGGGATTTTATAGTATGTGAATTATGTCTATTAAAAAAAAAGAACCAACTGGCATTCATGATCAAAACTCAAAGAACAATGAACACAGAGGGGAACTTCCTCAACTTGATAGAGAATTTCTACAAAAACTCAATAGCTAATTTTAGACTTAATGTTCAAGACTGAGAGCTTTTCCCTCAAGAATGGGAACAGAGCCAGGATGTTCCCTCTCACTATTTTTATTCAATAAAGTGCTGGGAGTTCTAAGAAAATAAAAGACATTCAGATTGGAAAGGAAGAAATAAAGCTGTCTCTACTTCCAGTTGGCGTGATGGTCTACATAGAAAATGCTAAAAGCATTTAACAAAAACAACAATAACAACCTCTTAGAAAAACAAGTGAATTCAGCAAGTTCACAAGATACAAAGTGAATATACAAAAATCAATTGTATTTTGTATTAGCAATGGACACAAGGACAGTAAAATAAAAAATACCATGTGCAATCACTCAAAAAAATGCAGATGTATGTCTAACAAGATAAGTGAAGGTTTTGTTTGCGGAAAGCAACAAAACAGTGATAAAAGAAAATTTTAAAGATTTAAACAGAGAAAGAGACACACTATGAAAAGATCTAGAAAAATCAACACAGTAAAGATGTTGATTCTCCCCAATTGATTTGCAAGTTTAACACAGTATCTATCAAAGCCCAAGGAAGATTTTTTTGTAGATATATAGGTTATTTTAAAATATATATGGAAAGGCAAAGGAACTCACTAAAGGAAATAGCTAAAACAATTTTGAAAAATAATAAAATGAAAGATATCAGTCTACCTGATTTTAAGACATAATGTAACTTGTATTATCTTGGTGGAGGAATAGACACATAGATCAATGGAATAGAACTGAGAACCCAGAAACAGACTCTTAAAAATATGTCCAAATGATTTTTGACAAAGATGCAGAAGCAACCCAATGGAGGAAAGACAGCCTTTTCAACCAATAGTGATGGAATAATTGAACATTCATTGGTTTAAAAAAAAAAGAAAGAAACTTAATCTAAGTCTCACATCTTTGACACAAATTATCTTGAAATGGAACACAGACAAATTAAAATATAAAACTATAAACTTTAAATAGATGAAGTCTTTATAGTGTAGGGTAAGGCAAAGAAATCTTAGATTTGACAACAAAAGCTTGGTTCATAAAAGGACAAATTGATAAACTGGGCTCCATTAAAATTTAAAATTATGCTCTGTGAAAGACTGTGTTAAGAATATGAAAATACAAGCTAGAGATTGGGAGAAGATGGTCTACAAAAGACTAGTATCTAAAATATATAAAGACTTCTCAAAACCCAACAGTAAAACAACAAACAACCCAATTAGAAAATGAGCTAAATTGGATAAAGAGGCATCTCACCCAAGAGGCTATACAGATGGCAGATAAACCCATGAAAAAATACTTACCATCATTAGCCACTAGGGAAGCGAAAATCAAAATCACAAAGAGATTCCACTACACACATATGTGAATGGCTAAAATAAAGAATAATGGCAATGCCAAATGCCAGTGAGGATGCAGAGAAACTGGGTACATTCCTGACGGGAATGCAAAGTGGTCCACCACACTGGAAATCAGTGTGAGAGTTTCTTTTCAAAACTAAGAGTTCAACGACTGTACAACCCAGAGATTGCATGGCAGACATCCATCTCAGAAAAATAAAAATGTAAGGAGGTATTGGGGTGGAAGGGAAGTGGGTGTGGCCATCTTCTGTATCTTGACTCTATCAAGGTCAGTATCCTGACTGTGATGTTGCATCATGGGTTTGCAAGTTGCTACTGTTGGGGGAGCGGAGCAAAGGATGCATGCGTCTGTCTCTATTATTTATTATAAATGCATGTGAAGGGGTTTTGCTGGGGAGGACATCACTGAGAGTTGAGGGGACCTTTTCCATACCTTCTAATAGAATGTCCAGCTGGCCCTGAATGTGATCTTGGAGTTCTGGGGAAAAGGTCTATCGAAAAGTTATTTACAGAGAGTGTTTAAGACTAGGAAGAGAGTGTAAACAAAAATGAGCAAAGGGTCAAAGGCTGTGCAGGGCATGATTTACAAGTGCAAGAAATGAGAAGGACCTGCTGGAGTGGCCAGAAGGGAAGAATGAAACCGTGGAACTCAGAAGCCAGGAACTGGCTTCCAGAGAGCAGGAGGTGAGGCTACGTTGTCAAAGTCTGCTCATGGGCAGCATCACCGTTCAAACTGGGATGCTCTTGAGAGCTAAACAATTTGATGAAGATCCTTAAGTGAATGCACTTTCTGAAACACTACTTATGGCCCAATGAATTAGTTTATTATACAGTCTCTGACTATGGCCACGTCACTGACATTTTTCTGAAGAGGCTCCTTTTTCTCCCCTCAATATGGTCTTCTCATTCTTTGTTTTGTCATAAAATTGCTTGCAGTCTCACTCAAAGTTGCATTCTGTAATGATAAATCTGTTGACATTTTCAACTAACTTCTTTGTTATTGATGTTCAGCCATTAAGTCATGTCCAAGTCTCTGTGACCCATGGACTGCAGCATGCCAGGCTCCTCCGCTCTCCACTATCTCCTGTGAAAGTGAAAGTGAAATTGAAGTCGCTCAGTTGTGTCCGACTCTTTACGACCCCATGGACTGTAGCCTACCAGGCTTCTCAGTCCATGCGATTTTCCAGGCAACAGTACTGGAGTGGGTTGCCATTTCCTTCTCCAGGGGATCTTCCCAACCCAGGGTTTGAACCCGGGTCTCCCACATTGTAGGCAGACACTTTACCCTCTGAGCCACCAGGGAAGCCCTATCTCCCATAGTTTGCTCAAATTTGTGTCCATTGAGTTGGCGATTCCATCTAACCATCTCATCCTCTGCTGCCCCCTTCTCCTTTTTTTGCCTTCAATCTTTCCCAGCATAAGGGTCTTTTCCTTCTTTGTAGACTAGATTTTAATTGAGAAAATCATCTTCCTGTAGGTGCAAAGGTACGATGTAAGCTCAAAAAAACTCTTGTAAATGGAGGATGTTCTCAATTCTATTTTTCAATTGACATGTATAAATATTCCAGTTCAGATACCTCCATGGGTTGTCATTTTTGACTCAGTTTTGACAGAACAGGCTGCCATTTTGTGACAAACATTTTCATAAGCCAAAATATGTCCCCCTCGAAATTCGTTTATTATCCTTTTGAGTAGTTCATCAAATTTAAAGGCTACAAAATTGTAGGCCTTCTTGAGTTCCTCCCATTCCAGTACAGACTATAAATTTATCCAATTAAAACTAGCAATCTCACCAAACGATTCTTCCTACATGTTGAGATATTCCAAAAACTATCATGGGATGTGAAAATCTACCCTTGAACACCGTTGGAACTCTCAGCACCAAATTCCTTCAGCCCCTCCCTTGCTTTTGTACAGCTGAATTTCAGCATTTTCCCATTGGCAAGGGTTGATTCTAATAATTACAATTTGCTAAAGCTTCAAAGCTCAAAGATTCCTGGCACCCATTTAATGAATACTTTGATTAAAGATCTCCAACAGATTTTGAACACAGCGTAACAAAAAATTAGAAAGCTCCTTCACAGAAAGTTCAATCCCTTTCTAAGGCCCTAGGATGATGTACAAAGTGGTTGATATTGAGGTGAGCTTTATGTTCAGGCATGTTTGACTCTTTGGGACCCCATGGACTGTAGCCCATGAAGCTCCTCTATCCATGGGATTTTTCAGGCAAGAATACTGGAGTGGGTTGCCATTTCCTTCTCCAGGGGATCTTCCAGACCCAGGGGTCGAACCAGCATCTCCTGCATTAGCAGGCAGATTCTTTACCCCTGAACATTTCAAGGGTCAGATTACTGACTGCAGAAAACTCAGAAAGGAAACCTCGGGAGTCTGAAGGCTCTTTTTGTATTAGTACTAACTTTGTCACCAAAAAATGTATAGCCTAATTTCTCTAATGGTGTATATAAAAATATTTCTCAGGGTCGACAGCAACAACCTCTATCTGATGGATAAAATATCAGGGATCATTTGGATGCAACTGAGAAGAATGCATTCACTGCAACCAATCCCAAGTACCTCTATGCTCCACTGGCTTTTTCATTTAACTAAAACATGTCTTTTCCTCAGGACACTGTTATAAATTATCTCCATTATCAAACTCTCCTCATTTACCTGGAATGAGTGTATCTTCTGTTTTCTGCTTAGATTCAGGCTGATACCAGTCCCTTCAGGAAACAATTTGGCATAAATCCAGAAAGGCGAAAATGGACAAGCTAAATTCCAGTTGAGCTATTTCAAATCCTGAAAGATGATGCTGTAAAAGTGCTGCACTCAATATGCCAGCAAATTTGGAAAACTCAGCAGTGACCACAGGACTGGAAAAGGTCAGTTTTCATTCCAGTCCGAAAGAAAGGCAATGCCAAAGAATGTTCAAACTACCACACAATTGCACTCATCTCACACGCTAGTAAAGTAATGCTCAAAATTCTCCAAGCCAGGCTTCAGCAATATGTGAACCATGAACTTCCAGATGTTCAAGCTGGTTTTCGAAAAAGCAGAGGAACCAGAGATCAAATTGCCAACATCCGCTGGATCATCGAAAAACCAAGAGAGTTCCAGAAAAACATCTGTTTCTGCTTTATTGACAATGCCAAAGCCTTTGACTGTGTGGATCACAATAAGCTGTGTAAAATTCTGAAAGAGATGGGAATACCAGACCACCTGACCTGCCTCTTGAGAAACCTGTATGCAGGTCAGGAAGCAACAGTTAGAACTGGACATGGAACAACAGACTGGTTCCAATTGGGAAAGGAGTACGTCAAGGCTATATATTGTCACCCTGCTTATTTAAATTATATGCAGAGTACATCATGAGAAATGCTGAGCTGGAAGAAGCACAAGCTGGAATCAAGATTTCCGGGAGAAATATCAATAACCTCAGATACGCAGATGACACCACCCTTACGGCAGAAAGTGAAGAGGAACTAAAAAGCCTCTTGATGAAAGTGAAAAAAGAGAGTGAAAAAGTTGGCTTAAAGTCAACATTCAGAAAACGAAGATCATGGCATCTGGTCCCATCACTTCATGGGAAATAGATGGGGAAACAGTGGAAACAGTGTCAGACTTTATTTTTTGGGGCTCCAAAATCACTGCAGATGGTGATTGCAGATATGAAATTAAAAGACGCTTACTCCTTGCAAGGAAAGTTATGACCAACCTAGATAGCATATTCAAAAGCAGAGACATTACTTTGCCAACAAAGGTCCGTCTAGCCAAGGCTATGGTTTTTCCAGTAGTCATGTATGGATGTGAGAATTGGACTGTGAAGAAAGCTGAGTGCTGAAGAATTGATGCTTTTGAAGTGTGGTGTTGGAGAAGACTCTTGAGAGTCCCTTGGACTGCAAGGAGATCCAACCAGTCCATTCTAAAGGAGATCAGCCCTGGGATTTCTTTGGAAGGAATGATGCTAACGCTGAAACTCCAGTACTTTGGCCACCTCATGCGAAGAGTGGACTCATTGGAAAAAACTCTGATGCTGGGAGGGATGGGGGCAGGAGGAGAAGGGGATGACAGAGGATGAGATGGCTGGATGGCATCACTGACTCGATGGACATGAGTATGGGTGAACTCCAGGAGTTGGTGATGGACAGGGAGGCCTGGTGTGCTGCGATTCATGGGGTTGCAAAGAGTCGGACGCAACTGAGCGACTGAACTGAACTGAACTGAAGGCCCTGCCTTCAAATTTCATGCTCAAGTGCTATTTATTCAAATTTGAAGGTATTCTGATCAGAGGCAGATCCAGTTTGTGGCCTGTTTTCATAAATACCCATGTGTGTTTGAAAGAATTTGAATTTGACAATTGTCTGGTGTTGAAATACACAAACACATATGTACTTTAGATTAAGTTCAGTCAGTCAGTTCAGTCGCTCAGTCATGTCTGACTCTGTGACCCCATGGACTGCAGCACGCCAGGCCTCCCTGTCCATCACCAACTCTCAGAGCTTGCCCAGATTCGTATCCATTGAGTTGGTGATGCCATCCAACCATCTAATCTCCTGCCATCCCCTTCTCCTCCTGCCATCAATCTTTCCCAGAATCAGGATCTTTTCTAAAGAGTCAGTTCTTCGCATCAGGTGGCCCAAGTATTGGAGCTTCAGCTTCAGCATCATTCCTTCCAAAGAGTATTCAGGACTGATTTCCTTTAGGATGGCCTGATTTGATCTCCTTGCTGTCAAAGGGACTCTCAAGAATCTTCTCCAACACCACAGTTCGAAAGCATCCATTCTTTGGCACTCAGCTTTCTTTATGGTCCAATTCTCACATCCATATATGACCACTGGAAAAACCATAGCTTTGACTAGATGGACCTTTGTCAGCAAACTAATGTGAGAATTTTGGAGTTCTCGCAGGAGAAGATGAACACACGTCCTCTACTGTGCCATCTCTCCAGATAAGTAAATTGTTCAGTGATTTTATTATTTAGCTATTCTCTATTTTCCCTCAAATATCCTCAGCTTAATCTAACCATTGCTGAGAGAAGTCTCCTAAAATTCCCCAGATGGGTGGATTTGTCTCTTTGTAGTCCTGTTAATTGTCGCTTTATATGTTGTGTTGCTCTACTATTAGGTACATAGAAAATTTTAATTCTCACATATTCCTGGTTAATTGAGATGTTTATCATTATAAGCAGTACCTTTAATCCCAGGCAAAATGTTTTACTTTGAAATAAATTGGTCTGGTGTCAACATAACTAAAGCTTTCTTTTATGAGTGGTATTCCATTTTTTAATGCCCTTACATCTTAGGTATGCATGCATGCATGCTCAATTGAGTCTGACCCTTTTGTGACCCCGTGGATTGTAGCCCACCAGGCTCCTCTGTCCACGGAATCCTGCAGACAAGAATACTGAAGTGGGTTGCCATTTCCTCCTCCAGGGGATCTTCCCCACCCAGGGATGAAACCCTGATGTTTTCCAATTGTCTCACCAATTCTGCCTTTTTCTATCTTTCCTTCTTTTCTCTTAGATACAGTCCTTTTTCCTCTTTCCATTTTCTCCCTCTATTAATTTGGAAGTAATAGTCGTTTTTTTCTTCCTTCAGTCATTACCCTAATAATTTTAATAAGGAAATTTGAGATTTACCACAATCTTTACCTTTTTCTAAACTGCACAAGAAACTGAACCATTTTAACTGTGATTGATCATTCCTCTCCTGATCTATATTATTGATGGATAATACAAACCTGGACAAAATTTACAACCCCATGAAATGCTGTTTTTCTGTATAATCAGTTTTGTTTAGACTTGCCCAAATATTCCACACCATCTTGGCTCATCATTCTTATTCATATCGCCTTCCATTGAAAAGCACTTTCTTCAACTTGAATTCTCTCTAGTGAAGCTCCAGGGGGGCTAATCCTTGCAGTTTTTAAATGTTCAGAGATGTCTTTATTTTACCTTTATTTATAAGAGGCATTTTTGCTGCAGAGAGAGTCCATTTCTTCCTTCATAATGGAGGAATGGTGCCCCACTGTCCTCAGACCACGATTTGTGTTCCTGAGAAGCAGCCTTTCTTCTCATCGCCCCTGCTCCCTCCCTCCTTCTCCCCGTCCCTGCTGTGTTCCCACTTGGCCTGAGAATTTCCCTTATCTCTTCTGTTTGGAATTGATTGGGTTTCCTGGTTTCAAGGATTGATGTCTCACATTAGTTCTGCAAACCTGTCAATAAACATCTCAAGGACTGCTCAGCCAGACAGCCTACTCTTCTGGAACACAGCAGCCAGGCTGTTATCCTTCCCCATCTGGGACTTTGGTCCATTATCTGCATGTCTCAGCCTCCTTCACGTTTGCATCACTCTCCCCACTGCACCATGTTGAGGACGATTTTTCCAGGTACCCTTCCAGCTGATTAACCTTTTCT
Source organism: Bos indicus x Bos taurus (assembly GCF_003369695.1). NCBI lineage: Eukaryota > Metazoa > Chordata > Mammalia > Artiodactyla > Bovidae > Bos > Bos indicus x Bos taurus. Next base: position 4,919,798 of record NC_040080.1, on the reverse strand, counting down.
ACTTTTCTCTGCTGTATTGAAGGCTGTGGCATATTTATTTCTAGACAATGTGCAAAAATCAATTGTATATAGATTAAAAGATCCAAAAGGGAGTAGCAAAGTTCTGAAACCTTTAGAAGAAAATGTAGAAGTACATCATTTTGGCCATTTAGGGAGTTTCTGCTAAATGAGGCACTAAAACTCAAGTTACAGGGAAGTGATTGATAAACTCAGTTCATTGAAATGTTACACTCCTTCTCACTCACAGACACACACAACACATGCAGACACACACACACACACACACAGCATGAAATGAAGGCGAGACAGAGTGAAGATGGGAGAAGATAATTGCTTAAGTTATAACCAGGAAAGATTAGTATCCAGAACGTATGGAGAATGCCCACCACTCAATAAGAAAAAGAAAATCATTCAACAGAAACATGAGGAAAGATGAAGAGGCAGTCTTTAAACGGAGAAAACAAAAGTGCCAGCAAATAAAGAAATGTTCAACTTCACTAATGTCGGCGAAAAATTAGTCAGTTGGTCTGAGGAAGAAATGAAAATTTTATTCAAGCCAAATCAAGGCTGATAACCCAGGAACAACATCTCAGAAAACTCTGAGAACTGCTCTGCCCTTAGGAGTCAAGACAGAGTCATGCAAGTTTTTTAAGACGGAGACTTGTTAAATGATGTATTGACAGTTGACATGATCCAGATCTAAACGTCATCGTGGCCCCTTTCAAGATCAAGAAGGAATGTTATCTTTAAGGAGCTGTCGTGTCGACACTGGGAGAATGTTGCTCTTCACAGTGGAGCAGGTATTTCTGCCCATGGGAGGGTTTCAAGGCGCTCACTAGCGAACAGACCCTACAGCAAGGGAAGTAAAGGCACTCAGTCGTGTCCGACTCTGTGACCCCAGGGACTGTAGCCTACCGGGCTCCTCAGTCCGTGGAATTTTCCACACAAGAGTACTGCAGTAGGTTGCCATTTCCTTCTCCAGGGGATCTTCCCAACCCAGGGATTGAAACCGGGTCTCCCCCAGTGCAGGCAGACGCTTTGCCGTCTGAGCCACCAGGGAAGCCCTGTGGGAGGGTTTGGTTGATGCCTAATACAGGTTCACAGTGCAAGTAAGGGGGTGAGAGGAGGCTGAAGACCAGAGACATTTTTTGTGTTTAAATTGTTCTTGTCTTGTCATACAATATGAATTTTATACTAGCAGTCAAGAAAACAGAAGTTCAACCCACAGTGGATCACCATATTCTCGTACCATCTCTGAGCGTTCCTGTGTAGTCCTCTGCTCAATGCTTTTGTTTGTATCTAAGTTTTACATGAACATAGATTAGAGAATCAAGTCCTTGTGCAATGAGTTCTTCCTCAACGCAACAGTCCTTGCCAGATACCTGATTTCCACTTCCCCAAGATATGGACTCCTGCCTCATTCGTTTACACTTGCTTTAAGTCTATCAATGACACTGTTTGTTCATTATTGATGACAGTACTTAGATTTAGGTATTCTCCATCAACTTCCCATCCTGGAAGATGATGATGAAGTTTCCTGTCATGGCGGCACAGCCCACGCAATCTCCTCTCTCCATCTCCCCACCTCCCTCCCCACCTCACACACACATGCATGGTGCACACACATACACACATATACACACACGCGCGTGCACACATACGTGCACACATGTACACACGCACACACATACGTGCACATGCATACACATGTACACACAGATATACACATATACACACGGATACACACACATATATACACACGCGCACACACATGCACATGCATACACATGTACACACAGAGATATACACATATACACATGGATACACACACACACACACGTAACACAAGCTCTGTGTGCTCCTCTCCTTCATGTGATTGTGATGAGATCAATATGCATGTGTCCGTTTTCCTTCCTGCCTCCCAGATCTCATTTCAGTCGTTTTTTCTCCCTTTCTCTTTGTCCTCCTGAATTAATACCTCTTCAAATCCACATTTTTCACTGCCACACCAGCGGGTTTGAAGGAGGGTAAGAAGGAGAGTGGTGTTTCACAGACCACCTCCAGCATCTTCATCTCCGTCCTCATGTCTTCATCTGCTTTTGTCTTGTTGGCTGTAAGCACGATGCTGCTATCACCCTGACACAGGAAATCGTTCAAAGTGTAAGTGTTTCTGAAATGAGTGAATCCTTCCTACAATCGGTGTCAACGATCTGCCCCACCCCCAGGCTTAGAGTGGGGCATAGAGTGACCACTGCCTCACTTTCTCCAGGACTCCGGGGTCCTGGGATGCAGGACTCTCCATGTTAAAACCCGATGATTCTGTTCCTGGTGCTCAGAGGTGAACTGGTTGCAGAGGTGTGACCCCAGCCCGTCCTTGTCACCTAGTTCGTCTGTGGACATTGGTAGCACAACAAACATTTAACTTTGAACCTAAATATGCACACTTGATTTCACTTTAATTTTAAAAAAACTGTTTTTGGTGCACCGTGTGTCATACGGGATCTTAGTTCCTTGACCAGGGATGGAACCCACAGCCCCTTCTGTGGAAGGTGAAGCCTAACCACTGGACTGCCCGGAGGTCACTCCTTTTTTTTTTTTTGATGAATGAAAGTAAAAGCGTTCTGTTTTTCTTCTCAACACTCTACTAAGGGAAACTCTGCTTCCTTCTATGCCTCTTGATATTCTAGCCTCCAGACGTGTGGGGTTTTCTCTCCTCACCAAGCAGTTTTCCAGTTCTCTGTAGACACTGGATGGATGCACCAGAATTTACCCAGTTCTGACACTGAGAAGGGAATGGCTACCCACTCCAGTGTTCTTGCCTGGAGAATCCCATGGACAGAGAAGCCTGGTGGGCTACAGTCCTGGGGGTCACAAAGAGTCAGACACAACTGAGCAACTAACACTTTTGCTTTCTGACACTGTCTACCCAGAATTAGCAAGACCCCACAAGTTAAGGGCTCAGTCCCACAAGACTGCCCCTACTCTCGAGATGCTTAGTCGCGTGTCTCAGGCTGTCACCTATGCTTCTGACTCGATTTAAGTCAGAGGTTCCCATGGCTCCTTCCTCAGTTCAGTTCAGTTCAGTTGCTCAGTCGTGTCTGACCCTTTGCGACCCCATGGACTGGCACATGCCATCCATCCCTGTCCCTCACCAACTCCCGGAGCTTGCTCAAATTCCTGTTGGTGATGCCATCCAACCATCTCATCCTCTGTCGTCCCCTTCTCCTCCTGCCTTCAATCTTTCTCAGCACCAGGGTCTTTTCCAATGAGTCAGTTCTTCGCATCAGGTGGCCAAAGTATTGGAGTTTCAGCTTCAGCATCAGTCCTTCCAATGAACACCCAGGACTGACCTCCTTTAGGATGGACTGGTTGGATCTCCTTGCAGTCCAAGGGACTCTTAAGAGTCTTCTCCAACACCACAGTTCAAAAGCATCAATTCTTCGGCACTCAGCTTTCTTTATAGTCCAACTCTCACATCCATACATGACTACTGGAAAAACCATAGCCTTGACTAGATGGACCTTTGTCAGCAAAGTAATGTCTCTGCTCTTTACTATGCTGTCTAGGTTGGTCATAGCTTTTCTTCCAAGGAACAAGCATCTTTTTAATTTCATGGCTGCAGTCACCATCTGCAGCAATTTTGGAGCCCCCCCAACATAAAGTCTGTCACTGTTTCCATTGTTTTCCCATCTATTTGCCATGAAATGATGGGACCGGATGTCATGATCTTAGTTTTCTGAATGTTGAGTTGTAAGGCAATTTTTTCACTCTCCTCTTTCACTTTCATCAAGAAGCTCTTTAGTTCTTCTTTGCTTTCTGCCATAAGGGTGAAACTCCTTCCTCAGGTCTAATAAGTTGTTGGAAGGGCTCACAGGACTCATAAAGCAGTTTACTTCCTAGATCACTGGTTTACTATAAAGGACACACCTCAGGAGCAGACAGACAGCAGAGATGCACAGGGCGAGGTGGATGAAGGGACACAGAACACCCATGCCCTCTCAGGGTGTTGCAGGAGGAAGTCAATTCTGACTCCATGTTGGAAACTGTTTCTTTGACTTGCTTTTCATTGCTTTTATTATTATAATCATACTCTGTGGTGTGCCTGGAGGACCCTGCCCTTCTCAGTTCAGTTCGGTTCAGTCGCTCAGTCATGTCTGACTCTGCGACCCCATGAACCGCAGCACACCTGTCCTCCCTGTCCATCACCAACTCCCGGAGTCCACTCAAACTCATGTCCATCGAGTCGGTGATGCCATCCAGCCATCTCATCCTCTGTCGTCCCCTTCTCCTCCTGCCCTCAATCTTTCCCAGCATCAGGGTCTGCCCCTCTGCTGGGCTGTAAACGAAAGTGTCTTTGTTCGGCTCCTGGAGGGGTAGCTTGTCCCTGCCCACCTGTGAGCAGACGAGATGAACACACCCCTTCCCAAGGCTGGCCATCCCCTTGGAGATATTTTGCGAGACTGAAGGCCCTTTCGCTTTGCTTCCTGACTGCCCCTCCTTCTCTGCTCTGCCTTTCGACTTTAGTTCCTCGCGGCTTCCCTCCCTCTGATCCATAGAAGAACCTGGCATCCAGGCCCCAATAAGATGGTTATTTTGAGGTGCTAGCCTGCCATCTTCTCAGTCTGCCGGCTCCCCAATTAAACTCTCTTCTTTGCCTCAACACCTCCTCTCTTGGATTCACTGGCCTGTCACGCGGTAAGCAGGGCAAGCTTGGAACTGGTAACAAGGACACCACCCTCCCAACGCCTCCACGTGTTCAGCCACCTGGAAGTTCTCAGAAGCCCATACTGTGGGGGTTTCTATGGGGCTTCATTATGTTACTGAGTCCAAACTCGCCCTGCTCATCGCACAACAGGCCAATGAATCCGAGAAACGAGGTGTTGAGGGAAGGAAGACTCCAATCGGGGAGCTGGCAGACCGAGAAGACGGCAGGCTAGCACCTCAAAATAACCATCTTATTGGGGCCTGGATGCCAGGTTCTTTTATGGATCAGAGGGAAAGAAGCGGCGAGGAGCTAAAGTCGCAAGGCAGAGCAGAGAGGGAGGGGCAGTGGGGAAGCAAAGTGAAAGGGCCTTCAGTCTCGCAAAGCGTCTCCAAGGGGATGGCCAGCCTTCAGAAGGGGTGTGTTCATCTCGTCTGCTCACAGGTGGGCAGGGACAAGCTATTTCTCCAGGAGCCGAACAAAGACACTAGTTCACAGTCAAGCAGAGGGCAGGGTCCTCCAGGCAGTTCAGTTCAGTTCAGTTCAGTTCAGTTCAGTTCAGTGGCTCGATTGTGTCCGACTCTTTGCGACCCCGTAGACTGCCACATGCCATCATCCCTGTCCATCACCAACTCCTGGAGTTTACTCAAGCTCATGTCCATTATTATTTTTCTAATGAATAGCAGAAGACACTCTTTTTGCTTTTGTCTTTTTTATCACTTAGGAAACACCAGGGCTTTTAGGAGCTCTGTGCCAGGAAGTAGTGTGAAGACCAAATATATATTTCTTACTATAAATCCCAGCACTACAACAGGATGAGATGATGAAGCTTTTAAAGCAAAAGTTCCCTTCTAGCTGGTTTCTCCATATTGCCTGAAAAAAATCATGAATGAAATAAAGCCTCATGCAGAGCTGTCCACATGGCTCACGCTCAACCACAAGTCAATGCTTGCACGCTGGTGGGTTTCTTGTGCATCTTTTAATTTGAGATTTCTATTTGAAACCATGTCAGTATTTGTATCAGTCAGCGATAGTCATAATAATGCTCCATGACAAACTACTCCAAAACTCAATGGTTTAAACACTAATCGTTTTATTTTCTCCCACGTGCCTGTGATTGGTGGGAGATCAGCTGATAATAGTTGGTCTGGGCTTGACCCTAAGCTGCAGGTTGAATGCAGGTGTGCCCCTCTGGTGTTCATTGAGGAATGTAAGCTAAAGAGGCGGCAGTCATTCACCGGAAGGCTCTGCCGTGGGAGGACAGAAGGCCCAGATGGTAACACACTTCGTAAGCACATCCGAGCCTTTGCTGTAGGCTAGCACACATGCACTAACATCCATTGGAGCAAAACAGTCCCACAGCTAAGCGTCTGGTCAGGGAGAAGAGAATGAGGATCCCTCACTGCAGAGTCAAAGCAAGTCACGTGATCAGCTCGGCATCAGTGAGACAGAGAAGCATCTTCAGGCCCGGAGGTGGGCAGGGAGCAAAGATTCTGGAACGGTAGTCTAACCTCTCTCAGCATCTTTGTACTCACAGCCTGTCTGTCTTAATCCGCATGCCCATGGACCTACAGAAGCGCTTTGGTTTTCATTGTTCAAGACCATGTTCAGCTCTGTCTTTGAGCGACTTTTCCCACTCTCCCCCCAAAATGAACTTTGCAGTTGCTTCTTAGAATATATTTTGCATCACACCAGTCTAAACATACCCTTCCAATTCTGTGAATTTATCCCTGAGCTTCAATAACAGACAAAAAGATTGAAAATTAATTCTGTGTATAATTTCCATGCTTGTCACACACCTGCCAACACACTAAAGACAGAGGACACTTCCAAACCTCTCAGAGGAGAGTCCAGGGTTCCAAGGCTTGGAGAGGTTCTGGTGACCAATTCACCTGTCAAAGGAAGATCACTCAGAACAAAATATCCCTGTGTCTGTAGCTTCCAGCTGCCTTTCAGAAGACTCTGCTTCAACTCCTAGTGAAGTCATTCAATTAAGCAGGGAAATGAAACTATTCCCACTCCAAACTCCAGAATCCCTGGGCACAGTGCAGACTTGCACCAGTCATGCTGACAATGTGGAAGAGGTCAGATCCCAGGGATTTGGGAAGCAACGGTGTACTATGATGTGCCACCCAGACAGCCAAGCATGATTCAGAAGAACTTTTAGACTCCTATTTTGACGGTGGTAAGCAGAGAAAAATTTAAAAATTGAGATAGGGTGGTGTGGGTAGGGTATGCGCTTGTCAGTGAGTTTTGTTTTTTTAAAATCTTGCATCATGTTTGGTGTTGAGACAACTCATTGGAAAAGACCCTGATGCTCGTAAAGATCGATGGCAAAAGAAGGGGGCAGCAGAGGATGAGTTGATTAGATAGCATCACTGACTCAATGGACATGAAGATGAGCAAACTCCAGGAGATAGTGGAGGACAGAGGAGCCTGTGGTGCTGCAGTCCCCGGGTTGCTAAGAGTCAGACACACCTTAATGTCTGAACAACAACAGAACTTGTGAGTTTCCTGAAAAACTGCTATAAGATCAGTGGAGTACCTTGTGCTTGAGGCACCGTAGGGACCAGGAAATAGAATTTGTGTGCTGCCTCAAATCTTTTGGGGAGGAAGCCTGAGGGTGGATGGAGGTTTCGGAGCGTTCCAGGTGCCCTGTGTGTCATCAAGAATGTCTGGGAGGCTGACTTAGGGTGGGCATATGCCAGCTAAGAAGGGCATGGTAAGGAGCTGGCAATGTGAAGAAAGGGCCAGAACATCCTGGCAGAGGAAGCAGGTGATGCAGACCAGGGGAGGAAGTTGCACTTAATTAGAAGGGAAATGGGAAGCCCTTGGGGTTTTCAGCTCAGGCAGTGACGATGGGAACCCTGAGAACCAGGAGGTAGGCATTTCTCAGCCGCGGGCACCGCCTACCCTCAACATCCATGGACCGGCTCTCAGCTCACTGTTCAATGAACTACTTAATGTTTACCTTTAAATCAAAGTTCACTTATAGTGAAAACTTCAATACTTGCACAACAATACAAATACATTTAATAGCACTGAACTGTACATTTTAATACGGTTCAGACGGAAAATTTTATGTTTTTCGTATTCTACCACAACAAAAATTTTTAAATGATGGTAAAGATGCTGAGGAAAGATATAGAAAAGAGCAGGCTTGAAACAGAGGACTAAACAAGGTCTCTAAAGAGTCTTACAGCGACTGTCAGATTCTATACAAAAAGAAGTTAGATGGCCTAAGGTAGAAAAACTTCAGAGAAAACAACCAATCTTTAAAGGCTTTTTCATTTGTATATCATCTTTCTTCCCCACTTTTGTAAGCCTATCATAAGTCGAGATTCATTTGCTTATTATACAATTTTAGAGTGTGTATTTAAATTAAAACTAAAAGAAGGAGGTGATGTAATTTTAAACCAACTCTGCAGTATTTTAATATCTAATATTTTTAATTAATTTTGATTGTCATGAACAATCACTTTCACAGGAGAGGAAATAATAAAAATGTTCTATTTGAGTAATCATTTTTAAATGTATTCGATTTAAATGTATTGTGTGAGGGCGCCCTGTAAAGATGACTCTGCCTCTTCTGGCCTTTAGACAGGAGTCTGCTCTCCTAAAGCAAAAACCTCTCAAGTTTTTGCTTTTGCACCAAAAGCAAAAACCCCCCAAGTCTTTGACTTAGTCTCAGGGAGTGTGGCTCGTTTATATTTTTCTAGAATAGCGCACACTGAGCACACGGGATGCTGTGTGACCCTGCTCGTGGGCCGAGGCTGCCGGGCAGGCTCAGCCGGTGTGGACACAGCAAGCCAATTTTAGAGTCAGACGCGCCGCAGGGGCCTGCCCCCGGCCCTTGTCCCACTCACCCAAGAGGGCAGCTGCAAGGGCCAAAAAGGGCCAGTGACTGGGGCTCAGCTGTGGAGTGACCTGTGGTGGGGACCCCAGTCAAGGCTGCAGTAAGCGGGTTTATATTCTGTGGGAGCACAGGCCCCAGCGATGCCTCAAGGGGAGGAGGGAGGTGGGAGGACTGCTTAAGACCAGATTTGGGGACCCAGCCCCTGGTCCTGGGGCCTCCCTGGTGGCTCCGACAATACAGAACGTGCCTACAATATGGGAGACCCAGGTTCGATCCCTGGGTCGGGAAGATCCCCTGGAAAAGGGAACCACAACCCATTCCAGTATTCTTGCCCAGAGAATCCCATGGACAGAAGAAGGACTAACACTTTCACTTCACTTTAACTTTTCCCTGGTCCTGAAGCTAGGGCACAGCTGTAATCCCCAAGGTGGGGTCGGGGGGCCTCAGTGGAAGGAAAAAGGGAGAGCAGACCCGCCACTCCCACAACTCGGGGAGTGGTTTCCTCTAGAATATCATCCCACTTTTTAAAAGCACTGAAAGCAAAGGCAACACTTTAAAATTAATAATAATGACTGTTCCCTGTAAGTCTGAGATTAAATCATTTTAAATTTCTCTAAAGGTAGCTGTAACCTTCTCAGGAATGGAGAGATTAAGCTGTCCATTTGTTTTCTTTCCTTGTTCCTTATTTCTGCTAAATTGGAAAACCTCAACTCAGAACGACCAGGCTCTGACAGTGGCAGGGAGCCCACGGCAACTCTTTCTAATGATTATGAGGCTCGAGTCAAAAGTAGCCAGAGGCACTGTTATGGAGAGATTCTGGGATATATGATATATTATATGCAGCGTACATGCAAACTATATCTAACCGTCCCAGAAAATGAGCTCCACCCCTTTGCCAGACACTCAGACGCTGGAAAGCGGGGCGTTCTGGTGCATGAGGCAGCAGTGAGTGGACTCCCAGTTCGCTTGTTTCCTGCGCTTGGGGAATATTCTGGAAATGTTTCATCTCCTTCTGCAGCTTGTGGATGTGATGTTTTCAATGTGTCCAATCCGCGATTCCTTTTTCAACAGTTCTCAGATGGTTGGTCTTTTTAAGACATCTATGACTTTTCTCGGAGGAGGCAATGGCACCCACTCCAGTACTCTTGCCTGGAAAATCCATGGACGGAGGAGCCTGGTGGGCCGCAGTCCATGGGGTCGCTCAGAGTCAGACACGACTGAGCGACTTCACTTTCACTTTTCTCTTTCATGCACTGGAGAAGGAAATGGCAACCCACTCCAGTGTTCTTGCCTGGAGAATCCCAGGGATGGCGGAGCTTGGTGGGCTGCCGTCTATGGGGTCGCACAGAGTCAGACACGACTGAAGTGACTTAGCAGCATGACTTTTCTGTCCTGAAATGACAGACCCAGAGTCATCATGATACTAAATAAATACTAAACAGATCCTCAAGGTACTTGAATGAGCCCCCTTGACATCCTAAGAAAGGCCTTTACTTACTGTATCCATGTTGAGAAGTAAAGTCTTATCTCCGTTCACATCTCAAAATCCCTGTGTTAGAGTTTTTGTTAATTCACTCAGAATGAACGATGCCAGCTCAGCGGTCGTGCTCAGTCTCCTTATTTGTGATTTTCCTTCCATAGTGAGACAGGACCAGGGTACAGATGGGTGGTCAACTCTTCACGCCAAATAAAGGGGTGGTGTACTGGCAATCGGGGCTTCCCCCGTGGCTCAGCGGCCAAGAATCCGCCTGCAATGCCAGAGATGCAGGTTCAATCCCTGGGTCGGGAAGATCCCCTGGAGAAGGAAATGCACCCCACTCCAATATTCTTGCCTGGAAAATCCCATGGACAGAGGAGCCTGGCGGGCTACAGTCCGAAAGGTCGCAAAGAGTCAGACACGACTGAAGTGACTTAGCATGCCCTGAGTGTGGTATTCAGTACTAATTCTGGGCTCATTAAGAGGCAATAACTTCGCTTCCTCTGCTGTTGCTCCAGAAAGGGCAGCCTTGAATGATGGAGTTTCCGTCTCCATTTATTAGTAAAATTTCTCAGTTTTGTACTGGCAGGTCTTGTTTCACACTTGTTCCAAAAAACTGTCGTTTTGCCAGGCGAATCTCTAGATTTTTAGGGGTTTTTTTAAGAATTGAAATCTTCTTCTGCTTCGGGCTGCTGTTTGACACTCTTACACAAATAATCCCAAGGCCTGGGGACAGGGGTTCGCGGGTGTGATGAAATCAATTTCTCAGGTACTTGAACTTACGTATTTGAACCCTTGCTCATGTTTTTTGGGGGCTGGTACAAAACCCTCGTACAAGGCTCACTTTTCCAGAGAGATTCGCTGTCCCAGGACTGGCATGGCCCCTTCTTACCGCTGGTTCATGATTGTGAAATGTCCCTCCACTCTGGTCACCATTCTGTGTCTGGACCACTTTCAGGTTAGAATGAACCACTTTTGGCACACCAGTGCATTTCTGCGCATCTGGAATAAAGCCTAGCAAATCGTGAAGATAATAAATGTAAATTCAGTCAAGGAAATGGTTGGAGTGAGGATGTCAAAATACAGCCCGGAGACACACTGCCCCTGCTTGCTGGGGGTTCCTTGCCCCGCTCTGGGTGACCTGTGTGTCCCCCAGGGACCTGGGCGCCCCAGGGCTGTGAACCATGCTGGCACATCGGGGAGTGAATGAAGAATGGTGTCCTGGGTCGTATCCACCCTGGCACCGCAGTCTCAATGCGCATCACTGCTTGTCGACCCGTCTCAGGACTTGGCTCCCAGGGGCCCGGGGACCTCCTCATTTGGTAGGTGGGCGCATGACAGCAGGATCTGAGGGACGACCCCAGAAACACTGATCAGAGATTCTTGCAACACGAGCACTGAGACTGCTCTTCGGAGGACACGTGTGGTGTGCCACGCAGCCAGGTGCTCCTGATCTCATCTGATCCCTGAAGCCATCGATGCCCATTCTACCAACGTGGAGATGGAGGTGTAGAACAGGAAGCCACTCCCAGCCTCACGAGCTGATCCATGGCAGAGCCATGCGTGACTCGAAGGCCCACCCAGGTGCCCCCAACTTGTCACAGCTTCGCGAATCTCTACCGGGAAGACAGATTTCATCTCCAGGGACAGTGACCTCTTGGCTCTTTTTTTCCCCAAAGCGCGGAGCTCTTCATGGCAGAGCTTATGTAGCAGAGCCAATCGTTGGATGGGGCTCTTTCTACATCTTGCTGGCAAAACCCAGCTGTTTGCGCATCAGAGGTTCTCCTTTCTGAGTCTGAGTGAGCAGGCAAGGATGGTATGGACACAATGAAGAAGGCAGAAAGACAAAGTGTGTGCACGGAGCCGGGAACATAGCGGGCATTCGGAGATGGGAGGCTTAGGGCGGTAAGAAGCATCGTGAACACTTTCATCTCAATATTTTTTTAACTTCTTTATTTGCCAGACGTGCACATCCGCAGTTTTACAAAATGCACAAGCGTGGTGCTGTGATGGATGGCAACAATCTAGATACTAGTAAGAGCTGGAATCTACCTACGGGCCTAAGTGAAACGCTAGAGCAAGAAATGATGAACTGTTGGAAATGAGCTGGAAGAGCACAGGATTCGATGACTATTCATTTGTTCGTATATTTCTTCATTCAGTGTATGTTGGTCGATACAAGGGTATATTAACAAACACACCTGATGAAGCCAAAGCCTTTCCTTCTCTGAACTCATATTCCAATACAGAAGGAGATAATAACCACATAAAATAAATAGGATGAGTTAATAAAACAAGCGCACTGAAGGCGATTAAAGAGGGCATGTTGGAAAGTGCTGGAGATGGGAGGGGTGGGGAGACACTTTATCTGGAACAGCCGAAATGTCCCTGGCCTTGACTTGAGACCTAAGCACAGAAATATGCGGGCGCATGGTGTGCCAGGTAGCCAGGACAGCAAGCTTACCAAGGCCCCAACAACCAGGGTTCAAGTCCCACCCAACTGTCACACCCGACAGCCACCTGCTCCCATGGGAGAGCAGGCAGAGAGCTCCCCCCACCCAACCCAAGCTGTGAGCCCTTGTCCTCGAAACGAGGGAATGATAATCACCTCAGAAGTCCTACTGCAAGGGCAGAAGAGGTGAGTTAGGTAACGAGCTTAGCACAGCCCCTGGTACAATTCTGGTCATTACTTCTCACGTCGGGGAGGGGAGGGATGGCTGTCTTGGTGTGCCAGCTTGGGGTGAAATTCTATTTTTTAAGAGTTATTTTAATACAGATGGTATGTTTGAGTGGCATGAACACAGATCAAAGTGAATTGCTCTCTCCATCAAGAAATATTATCCCAGTGTGGGGAAAGAAGAGGGGAATGGATAGTTAGGGAGTCTGAGATGGATGTGTATACATTGTTATATTTAAAATGGATAACCAACAAGGTCTTACTGCATAACATAGGGAACTCTGGTCAGTGTTATGTGGCAGCCTGGATGGGAGGGGAGGTGGGGGGACAATGGATACATGTGTGTGAATGGCTGAGTCCCTTCACTGTCCACCAGAAACTATCACAGCATTGTTAATCAGCTACGTGAGAGTTGGACCATAAAGAAGACCGAGTGCCAAGGAATTGATGCTTTCGAACTATGGTGCTGGAGAAGACTCTTGAGAGTCCCTTGGACCACAAGGAGATCAGACTGGTCAATCCTAAAGGAAATCAACCTTGAATATTCATTAGAAGGAGTGATGCTGAAGCTGAAGCGCCAATACTTTGGGGCCACCTGATACAAAGAGCCGACTTGTTGGAAAAGACCCTGATGTTGGGAAAGATTGAAGGCAAAAGAAGAAGGAGGCAGCAGAGGATGAGATGGTTAGATGGCATCACCAACTCAATAGACATGAGCTTGAGCAAACTCCGAGAGAGAGTGGAGGACAGAGGAGCCTGGTGTGCTACCGTCCATGGGGTCACCAAGAGGCAGACATGACTTAGAGGCTGAACAAGAGCAGTTTACATGTAGTAAAGGGCACAGGTCTTAAGTGCCACTGACTTGGATGGGTAAATACACCCCGTGAAGCCAACGCCCTGCCAAGGCACAGAATGTTTCTCTTGCCTTACCATGTTCCCTCGTGCGTCTGGTCGGTCACTCCCTGGCCTGCCCAGAGGGGACCACCACTCTGACGTCTACCCCATAGATGAGCTCTGCCTGCCTTGGAACTCCTTGTAACGGCCTCTTTTATGCATGTGGTTTTTTGTGTCTGGGTTCTTGCTTAGACAAGATTCCCAAGATCCAGTTGCACGTGTCAACTTTACGGCCAAGTGATGCAGCACTGTGAACAGATCGCAGCTCACTCGGCCCCTCACCTGTCTGTGCTGGGCATCACGGCCTCCCCAGGTGGTGCCAGTGATAAAGAGCCTGCCTGCCAATTCAGAAGTCACAAGAGACGTGGGTTTGATCTGTGGGTCAGGAAGATCCCCTGGAGAAGGAAATGGCAACCCACTCCAGTATTCTTGCCTGGAGAACCCCATGGACAGAGGAGCCTGGCAGGCTACAGTCCATGGGGTCACAAAGTGTCAGACACGACTGACGCAACTTAGCGGGCACACCCACACCTGCGTGCGGGCATCACGCAGTGGCCACGCTGTTGACAGTCAGGATTCTTCTATTTCCCTTTAAAAGCAGTGAGGTTTTGTTCCTGGTGACATTGAATTTGGGGTCTCTCCCTGATTCCCCCAAGTCTTGAGGCTTTCTCAGAAAAGGTCTGGACTTGTCCTCAGGTGCTGTCTTTCTGGAGTCTTGGCCGGGTGAGTGCCCAGGGTCTCAGGCAAGGCTGCACTACTATGACAGGTTGGAATGCCCACGGGTGCCAGCGCCATGACCCCCGCACCCGGCAGTGACTCTTTGCTGGGCCTCGTAGCCTCTTGCCCAGCACAGTCCCCTGGGTGTCCACCCAGAGACCCAAGGGGCCCAGCGCACGTTTCTGGGGGTCCTTTTCTACACTCAGCCCCTCTTTAGTAACATGCTCCACACCTCAAAGGCCCCCAGTCCTCTTATTTAACACAAGACCCTGCTCCTTGTTCAGGGCCTCCTTTCTGTGCCAGTTTGGTGAGCAGCCCAGGCGGAAAGCTGCGGGTGGCTGGAGCTCACCTTCCACGTTGCCCTGTTAAGCTGCCACCCGAGGTCCAGAAAGCACAGCTCCTGTATCTCTTCGGTCACCTGCTGGTGCATGTGGGGGCGTAAGGCTGATACTCATCACCCCGCCAAGTCCCGCTTGCCCGTTTTTATGGCCCAGCTGGAATGTCCATTTCTTGGGAAAAATGTTCTCAAACAGCCCGAAGCACGGTCTGCCCTGTCCTTTTTTCTCCCAAGGCATCTGGAGAACGCCTGTTAGGTACACGCTGTACACAGATAAACCTGTCTTTGCAAACCTGCCCCTCCGCTGGGCTGGACGCTCTTCAAGGCAAGAACTGCGTCTAGTGCCTGGCTGAGAACGTGGCCTGTTAAGGGGTGCTCCATGGACTTTCTTAGACACCCCACGGACCCCCGAGTTTAAGTGCAGACTCAGTCCCAAACTCTAGGGGCTGACACCTGTTAGAATCGGAATGGCTGCTGATCCCTCAGGGACAAGCCAGGCATGAAGGCTGCCCCGGCCCTTTTTACGGAGTCTGGTCAGGCAACCAGGTCTGTGTCTCCGGCTTACTCTGACTTCCCCAGGGAAGGAGGACTCGGCCCCTGGGAGGAAGGTCAGCACTCACATCACCATCCATGGAGAGTGACGTGAGGTCTGCCGGGCTCAGGGCTGGGTGTCTGCTCTGGGCTTAAGAGTCCCGGACTGAGCCTGGCATTTCATTCTGGGCCATTCTCAAGGGGAGGGCAAGCCTGATAAATGGCATCTACTGGAGACGTTCTATGAGTGTTTGTTGAATGAATAAATGACCTTCACTGCTATATGACCCAGCCTAGGGCACACCACTGCCCCCTGCCCCATTGCAACCATCTCCCCATCACCAGGGGAGGGAAGGGCTCAGAGCTGCCGGCAGGGTCTCTGGGGTCCTCTTGGGCTCAGCCCTGACCCAGGTCCCAGCTCGGACCTCACTGCACACAAAGGCCATATGCCCCCAGCCTGGGTCTCCCCCCTTTCACATGTTCTCCACGGAGCAGCAAGAGGCACCCTTCAGAAGCCCACCTCGACCACACCAGGCCTCTGCTTTCAGGTCTCCAGGGACTCTGTGCAATGTTGAGCTTGACTGACTCAAGGACCCCCCCATGGCCGGGCCCCTGCTGACCTCATCTCATCTCCAGCCATTGTGCCCACGCCCCCTGGACCTCACTGTGTCTCTTCAGGGGTGGGGGTATCTCACACATGCTGGTCTGTAGGCCTCTCTCACCCCCTGCCCTCTCTCTCAGGGTCTCAGGAGGGCCCAGGACACTGAGAAGGGGGTGTCCTGTGGGTGGGTGGGCTCGGGTCCCTGCCCATCAGTGCCCCCCATGATGGAACCCGGGTGCTGGCCAAGTAGAAGCCCCCCCCCCAGGAGATGCTGGCTCTGCGTCCAGGTGACCCCACACTCACCCGTGTCATCCCAGCCCCTAAAGGGCCACACCAGCACAGGGGACCCCTCTGACCCTGCTCAGGGTGTGTATGAAGGGGTCCCCTCTTCAGCCCACTGCTAGAAACCCATGACCTTGCTGTGCATCAAGACCTCTGTCTTAAGGACCCAGAAATGGGGGGAGGGCAGTCAGAGAGCCCAATCACAAATAGAAATATCTCCTGTTACCCTCTCACCCCATTGACCTGAGATGCTCCGGACCCACACGCCCTCCAGCTCAGCTCATGCTGTTCCCATGTTCTCTTGGCCAGTTGGTGAACTCCTATTCAACACTCAAAACCCGGCTCCCATGCCCCACCCCTAAGACAGCTGGTTCCCCATTTCTTCCTGCATCACAGCACGCCCAGTGCAGCCCTAGGATGGATGGCAGATGTGGATGGCTCCCCACTGGGTGGCCTCCTTGAGGGCAAGGGCCACCCTGGTCACCTCTGTGTCCCCAGGCCTGGAGCTGAAAGCACATCCCTGACCCATGTGGAACGGCATGCTCCATAGCACACCGCCTTGCTCCATCCTCCCGACACCCTCCCCGGGAGGAGGGCTGTCATCTCGCCCACCCCAGGGAACTGAGACGCAGGTGAGCGGGGGACAGAGCTGGGACTCCAACCAGTCTGATTGATTCTGAAGACGAGGCACGTTCTCCAAACCCAGCAGCCCGAGAAACATCTGCCGAACCATTTGCTGAATCATTTTCTAATTGTTTCCCTCTCCGCAGAGGAAAAGCTGCTACCAAAGAAGATGCTGATCCGGAATACAACAGTCACATCCCGTCAGCCCAGGGCGGGCCTTTCTAGAATATGCTGTGTGGTTATTACCCACTGGGGTGATAATGCCATCGGGTGCCTTGCCCCTAGGAAGAGATGTGACCCTAAGTCACAGCCAGGTGTGGCCGCCCCCAGCTCAGTCTCAGCAGCTGAGAGCGTTGGTGCTGGAGTCAAGACAGACCTGTGCCCCCAGCCTGGCCTCCTTCCAGCACTGTGACCTCAGGATCCCCTCTGATGGATGTTACACTGACCCCCTCAGAGCCCTGTAATCACAATCAGTAATGTATGTCCAGCACCAGTAGGTGCTCAATTATGTAAGCTTCATCAGTGCAGAGGGCAGTGGTTCACCACCCAAACCCCTCCCTCGGAGGGGCTGGCATTCACTTCTGCAGCCCCTCATGGCCCCTAGCTAGCTGCATCTCTCTAGGCACTGACTTGGCTGAAGAGCACCACCTTGCCAAGGTCATTACCAGGGAAAGCCTGCATCCCATGACTGGTCAGTGCTTGGATGTGAAGGACTGGCCCCCAGGCCTCAGTTCGAGCTGTGTCTACAGGGCCTCCTGGTTCTGGGCTCCCTGGCCCAGGTGAGGTCTCCACCACAGCTCCATCACAGACCAGCCTCTCCCTCTGTCTGCTCCTACATCCTTCCAGCTCCGACCAGAGCTGTCCCCTATCAAGCCCCTACCCACAGGAGCCCAGCCCAAGGAAGTAGTTTATTTATTATCATTCAGGTCCTTTTCATAGCTTCATGGCAAATAGATGGGGGAAAAGTGGAAACAGTGACACATTGTCTTTTCTTGGGCTCCAGAATCACTGTGGATGGTCACTGTAGCCATGACATTAAAAGATGCTTGCTCTTTGGAAGAAAAGCTATGACAAACCTAGAGAGCATATGGCTGGGGTCCAGCCCCAGTGGATCCAGGGAATTCGAAGCAGGGACGGAGTCGGCGATGAGGAAACAATAGATCAATTAAGCGTTAATTAAAGCTATAAAGAGTGGTTAAATAAGGATAGCTCAGTGAGAAAATTTAGTGGAGAAAAGAGGCTGAATAACTTGGTTTACATGGAAAGCTAATAAAATTCCAAGACAAGGAATTTGTGTCACCTACGTAGGCCGCAGGCGTCCTTCCATTCTCCCGAAGGATAGGAGACACTAAGGCCTCCCCGGTCAGATCTTAGAAGCCCAGGCATAATTAGTAGGCTTGACGAGCCTCCACACTCCAGATGGGAATTCAGCCAGAAGGTGAGAGAAAGAACGACATGGGGAGACCAAGCTTCGGTGAACAAGGCCTGCACTTTATTTTCCAAAGTAGTTTTTATACCTCAAGTTGTGCATAGAGGACAATGGGGGAAGGGGTGGAGTCATGCAAGGACAGCAGTGCTTGATCCCTATCGAAGCCAGGCTTTCAAACTTATCATATGCAAAAGTTTAGGTGATTTACATCATCTTCTGGCCAGGAGGCCTGTTAACATTTTATTACCCTTTCTTCAGAAAACTTATCTTTCTTTAAAGGTGATTATTCTAAAAGCGCAGGCGGCTGCGACGGGCGCACTAAGCGCAACCGAGAGGAGCTACCCGACGTCTGAGGTCAGGGGCAGGAGCCGGGAGGACCCCATGCCAAGAGGAGTTACCCCACGTCTGAGGTCAGGGGCAGCGGCAGAGAGTGCCAGACTGCGACAGCACAGGAACGGCCCAGAGGAGCTACCCCACCTCCGAGGTCGGGGGGGGGGGGGCAGTGGGGGGGCGGCTGAGGGGAGATACCCAGTGTCCGAGGTCAGGGGCCGCAATGAGAGGAGTTACCCCGCGTCCGAGATCGGGGTGGCGGCCGGGAGGAGATACCCCACCCCACTAAGCCCGAGGCCAGGGGCGGCAGGCGGGAGGAACTACCCCACACCCCCATGCCCGAGGCCAGGGGTGGTGGCTGGGAGGACCAACCCCACACTGTGGCTGCACGGGCACAGGAGGGCCTAGAGGAGCTATCCCACGTTGAAGGTCAGGAAGGGCGGTGGTGAGGAGATATCCCTAGTCCAAGGTAAGGAGCATTGGCTGTGCTTTGCTGGAGCAGCTGTGAAGAGATACCCCACGCCCAAGGTAAGAGAAACCCAAGTAAGATGGGTGTTGCAAGAGGGCATCAGAGGGCAGACACACTGAAACCATACTCGCAGGAAACTAGTCAATTTAATCACACTAAGACCACAGCCTTGTCTAACTCAATGAAACTAAGCCATGCCCATGGGGCAACCCAAGATGGGCGGGTCATGGTGGAGAGATCTGACAGAATGTGGTCCACTGGAGAAGGGAATGGCAAACCACTTCATATTCAAGTATTCTTGCCTTGAGAACCCCATGAACAGTATGAAAAGGCAAAATGATAAGATACTAAAAGAGAAACTCCCCAGGTCAGTAGGTGCCCAATATGCTACTGGAGATCAGTGGAGAAATAACTCCAAGAAGAATGAAGGGATGGAGCCAAAGCAAAAAGAATACCCAGCTGTGGATGTGACTGGTGATAGAAGCAAGGTTCGATGCTGTAAAGAGCAATATTGCATAGGAACCTGGAATGTCAGGTCCATGAATCAAGGCAAATTGGAAGTGGTCGAACAGGAGATGGCAAGAGTGAATGCCGACATTCTAGGAATCAGCGAACTCAAATGGACTGGAATGGGTGAATTTAACTCAGATGACCATTATATCTACTACTGCCAGCAGGAATCCCTCAGAAGAAGTGGAGTGGCCATCATGGTCAACAAAAGAGTCCGAAATGCAGTACTTGGATGCAATCTCAAAAATGACAGAATGATCTCTGTTTGTTTCCAAGGCAAACCATTCAATATCACAGTAATCCAAGTCTATGCCCCAACCAGTAACGCTGAAGAAGCTGAAGTTGAACGGTTCTATGAAGACCTACAAGACCTTTTAGAACTAACACCCAAAAAAGATGTCCTTTTCCTTATAGGGGACTGGAATGCAAAAGTAGGAAGTCAAGAAACACCTGGAGTAACAGGCAAATTTGGCCTTGGAATATGGAATGAAGCAGGGCAAAGACTAATAGAGTTTTGCCAAGAAAAGGCACTGGTCATAGCAAACACCCTCTTCCAACAACACAAGAGAAGACTCTATACATGGACATCACCATATGGTCAACACCGAAATCAGACTGATTATATTCTTTGCAGCCAAAGACAGAGAACCTCTATACAGTCAGCAAAAACAAGACCAGGAGCTGACTGTGGCTCAGACCATGAACTCCTTATTGCCAAATTCAGACTTAAATTGAAGAAAGTAGGGAAAACCACTAGACCATTCAGGTATGACCTAAATCAAATCCCTTATGATTATACAGTGGAAGTGAGAAATAGATTTAAGGGCTTAGATCTGATAGATAGAGTGCCTGATGAGCTATGGAATGAGGTTCATGACATTATACAGGAGACAGGGATCAAGACCATCCCCATGGAAAAGAAATGCAAAAAAGCAAAATGGCTGTCTGGGGAGGCCTTACAAATAGCTGTGAAAAGAAGAGAAGTGAAAAGCAAAGGAGAAAAGGAAAGATATAAACATCTGAATGCAGAGTTCCAAAGAATAGCAAGAAGAGATAAGAAAGCCTTCTTCTGCGGTCAATGCAAAGAAATAGAGGAAAACAACAGAATGGGAAAGACTAGAGATCTCTTCAAGAAAATCAGAGATAGCAAAGGAACATTTCATGCAAAGATGGACACAATAAAGGACAGAAATGGTATGGACCTAACAGAAGCAGAAGATATTAAGAGGAGATGGCAAGAATACACAGAACTGTACAAAAAAGAGCTTCATGACCCAGATAATCATGATGGTGTGATCACTGACCTAGAGCCAGACATCTTGGAATGTGAAGTCAAGTGGGCCTTAGAAAGTATCACTACGAACAAAGCTAGTGGAGGTGGTAGAATTCCAATTGAGCTATTCCAAATCCTGAAAGATGATGCTGTGAAAGTGTTGCACTCAATATGCCAGCAAATTTGGAAAACTCAGCAGTGGCCACAGGACTGGAAAAGGTCAGTTTTCATTCCAGTCCCAAAGAAAGGCAATGCCAAAGAATGCTCAAACTACCACACAGTTGCACTCATCTCACACACTAGTAAAGTAATGCTTAAAATTCTCCAAGCCAGGCTTCAGCAATATGTGAACCGTGAACTTCCTGATGTTCAAGCTGGTTTTAGAAAAGGTAGAGGAACCAGAGATCAAATTGCCAACATCCGCTGGATCATAGAAAAAGCAAGAAAGTTCCAGAAAAACATCTATTTCTGCTTTATTGACTATGCCAAAGCCTTTGACTGTGTGGATCACAATAAAATGTGGAAAATTCTGAAAGAGATGGGAATACCAGACCACCTGATCTGCCTCTTGAGAAATTTGTATGCAGGTCAGGAAGCAACAGTTAGAACTGGACATGGAACAACAGACTGGTTCCAAATAGGAAAAGGAGTACGTCAAGGCTGTATATTGTCACCCTGTTTATTTAACTTATATGCAGAGTACATCATGAGAAACGCTGGACTGGAAGAAACACAAGCTGGAATCAAGATTTCCGGGAGAAATATCAATAACCTCAGATATGCAGATGACACCACCCTTATGGCAGAAAGTGAAGAGGAACTAAAAAGCCTCTTGATGAGAGTGAAAGTGGAGAGTGAAAAACTTGGCTTAAAGCTCAACATTCGTTTTCTAAATGGCATCCGGTCCCATCACTTCGTGGCAAATAGATGGGGAAACAGTGGAAACAGTGTCAGACTTTCTTTTTCTGGGCTCCAAAATCACTGCAGATGGTGACTGCAGCCATGAAATTAAAAGACGCTTACTCCTTGCAAGGAAAGTTATGACCAACCTAGACAGCATATTAAAAAGCAGAGACATTACTTTGCCAACAAAGTTTCGTCTAGTCAAGGCTATGGTTTTTCCTGTGGTCATGTATGGATGTGAGAGTTGGACTGTGAAGAAGGCTGAGCGCCGAAGAATTGATGCTTTTGAACTGTGGTGTTGGAGAAGACTCTTGAGAGTCTGTTGGACTGCAAGGAGATCCAACCAGTCCATTCTAAAGGAGATCAGCCCTGGGATTTCTTTGGAAGGAATGATGCTGAGGCTCAAACTCCAGTACTTTGGCCACCTCATGCGAAGAGTTGACTCATTGGAAAAGACTCTGATGCTGGGAGGGATTGGGGGCAAGAGGAGAAGGGGACGCCAGAGGATTAGATGGCTGGATGGCATCACTGACTCGATGGACGTGAGTCTGAGTGAACTCCGGGAGTTGGTGATGGACAGGGAGGCCTGGCGTGCTGTGATTCATGGGGTTGCAAAGAGTCGGACACGACTGAGCGACTGATCTGATCTGATTCTAAAGTCAGGCGCCACCCTCCGAAAGCATTAGATAAAGTTGCATTCCTATAGGGCAAAGGTGTGGTGCGCTATAACAAGAAAAGAATTAACTCAAGGGCCCAAGGTTACAAACATTAAAGCTATTACTTACATTCCTATCAATACACTGCCAGGGACACAGCAGGTAAGGGATATGGAAACTTAGCAGCAAACATTGGCCCAACAAGTGAAAAACCCTTCACCAATACAATTTCTAATCAATCTTTTAACTGCTCAAAGGAATCTGTATTTAGACAGTTTAGAACATCTCATGCCTCTCACGGTTGGGAGGCTGTGAACAATCACATGTGGCGGGAAGAACCTGTTCAGGCAGGCTAGAGGACTTCCAAAGGAGTTTGTAGGTTGAAACACTCTTGTCACGCTCAGGAACTTTATTAACTGGAGCTGTAAGTTAACTCTTTTTCAGAGAGAAGTGGTGGGGGACAGCCGCCTATAAAGTCAGAGGTGTAGGTGAGAGCACAAAGCAGTAAAGTAGGCAGACTCTGGTTTTGGGGGTAGATGCTCGAGAATTTCCAGGGGGACTCCTGAGGCTCAATTCCACCTTTGCATATGCCGAGCCTCCTTCCTTATGACCTTTGCCATGGGCGGAGTTCCTCATGCTGGCTCCCCGGCAGCATATTAAAAAGCAGAGACATCACTTTGTCCACAAAGGTACATATAGTCAAAGCTAGTCATGTACGGATGTGAGAGCAGGACTATGAAGAGGGCTGAGCACCGAAGAATAGGTGTTTTCGAATTGTGGTGCTGAAGAAAACTCTTGAGCGTCCCCTGGACCACAAGTCAATCTTAAAGGAGATCAGTCCTGAATACTCTTTGGAAGAACTGATGCTGAAGCTGAAGCTCCAATCCTTTGGCCACCTAATGCAAAGAACTGACTCATTTGAAAAGACCCTGATGTTGGGAAAGATTGAGGGCAAGAAGAGAAGGGGACAACAGAGGATGAGATGGTTGGATGGCATAACCAACTCAACTCATCACCACCTCTGGACATGAGCTTGAGCAAACTCCAGGAGATAGTGAAGGCACATGCACTCAGTTGCTCCGCGGCCCGTGGGGTCCTCCTGGATCAGGGACTGAAGCCGTGCATCAGCAGGTGGACTCTCCACCACGGAGCCACCAGGGAAGTCCAAAATAGGGGACATTTTTAAACAACATAGGAAGGGTAGAAAACTTACGTCAAACGCTTACTGTGCTCTGGGCACTTGGCAAATGCTTAACAAGTAACTCAGCTCATTCTCAAAGCGATCTTGTGTGGTCTGTGCAATTTGTGAGCCTGGCTTACAGATGAGAAAACTGAAGCTCCCAAGAGGTTAAACAGCTTGTCTGTGATTAATCACCAGTACCCAGTGGGGCCCAGACCTGAACCCACGTGGCTTGGCCCTTGTGCCCATCTGTTTATCAACACCAGTAACAGAGACCTGGTCGATAAGACATCAAGTATCCAGGTAACCAACTGTTTGCGGCCATGAGAAAGACATAGATGCATAATTCAAATGACCAGGTCTCACCCTTTCCCTCTGCTGGAACTCCCACTTGGAGGGCATGCGTACTTCGCCAGCCCCACCCTTGTGAGCACACCCACCTGGCCGGGTGTGGCCTGCACTTCCTGTCACATGATCACTGCCCCCACCCACTTAATGTCCACCTAAACAAGGTCCACAGTGCATCTGTGTCTGACAGTGACGATCTCCTGTCTTCAGCAAAAAGCCCCAAACGTCAAAATCTGATTTTAATTAGCAGAACTCTTTGGGTACACATGGAGCTGGGACCCATCTGGGGCACAGGAGGCGACAGCTGTTTATTAACTCAACAGCCAGAGGCAAGTGTGACCAGGGTCCCTCGCACCTCCACTCCCCAGGGGATGTGGCTTCCCGGGAGCGGAGGTAGCCGAGCTCCCTGCACCCCCGCCCCCAGGACCTCTCAGGCAGTAGCATCACCTGGCCGTGGGGCACTCGGGGGCCCTCAGTGCTCAAGACGGGCACTGACAAAGGCAGCATGTTGCTGGGGGCGGTGATCCATCCCTGTGCTCCCATCACCGTCTCAAAGTTGGGCGCGATTTCATCAGTGTTCCTCTTGGTGGCCCTTTTGAAGAACCCAATTATCCCAGCCCTGGTCCAGGTGGTACCTTGGCCTCCTGAACCCCCAGGCTTGTTAGAAGCATCTGACAGCGGCTTGTCACCCAGCAGCTGCCGGTGTCTGAGCAGGTGATCAAAGACACTCCTTTTCAGTGCAATTAGAAGGTCGTCACCAGCGGGATTTGAAATCTCTGCCTGTCAAGAATTCGCATTCATGCTGTTATTTCCTCAAGCTGGTCTCCACTGGGGAGCAGGGGGTTGAATCTATGAGCAAGCTCTCCAGATGATTCACAGGATATTAATCTTGACTAGCACTTGCAGGCCCTGCTCAAAGCTCTGTACATGCATCACTTACCTCTCCCACAACGCCAACAGGTAAGTGTTGCTCCTTGCTCCCTTCTCGCTTACAAAGAAACTGAGGCACAGAGAGCAGAAGTCTTGTGTCCAGTGTGCTTGTCTAGTAAGTGCCAGAACAAGGATTTGAACACTGGTGATGGTGGCGCTAGTGGTAAAGAACCCGACTGTCGATGCAGGAGGCGTAAGAGATGTAGGTTTGACCCCTAGGACCAGAAGACCCCCTGGAGGAGGGCATGGCCACCCACTCCAGAGTTCTTGCCTGGAGAATCCCCGTGGACAGAGGAACCTGGTGGGCTATAGTCTCTAGGGTCGCAAAGAGTCAGACATGACTAAATCGACTTAGCATGCACAAATTCAGACCCTAGAATGAAAGGGCAACCAGGATGTGCCCCCGGACCTTTGCACCTGCCACTTCTGTCTCCACGGGTCCAGCAGGCTAACCTGCTCAGCCCCACAACTCAGTTCAGACCTGACATCTTCTAGAGAGGCTTCCAGAAGGCCCCAGGAGATTGGTGCGCCCCACCCTCAACCTTCTATGTCCACCCGCCCAGCCCCATCCAGCCTGGTTCATCTCTGTGTATCTAGGGCAGAAGGTCAGAATGAGTGTGGAGGGAAGGAAGGATGGCGCCATCATACAATACCCACAGGTGCGATGCTCTCAGAGCTGAGCAGCCATTGGCCACCGACTGATTCCACCCCAGCCACAGCTGCTAAACACAGCCTCCAAGCTACCCTGACCAGGCAGGACTGTCCTCTGAAGAACAATGACGAGAATGGCAAGAGTTCCCCTCAAGGGACCACCTACTGCGTGCAGGGGGTCCGCCTTCCCCATTCCCATGTGTCTGATGCACCAAGTCACCCCGTGAGATGGGCAGGATCACTGTCCCTAGGTTACAGATAGCAGTGGAGACACAGAGGGGTTAAGTCACTTACTGGGAGAAACTAGATCCCAGCCCTGCCAGGCAAGCTGTCAGAGCCTCCTCCTCCCCTGCAGCCCAGCCGCCCCGCCCTGCCCAGGCCCAGCTCTTGCTGACCCAGCCCAACTGGACTCTACTCCCTGTAACACCCACAAGCCCTCCGTGGCCCAGCCTGGGCTGACCTCTCCCCCTGCCTCCCCACCCACTGCCTGTCTACAGCTCCTTGTGCCTGTTCTAAGTCGCTTCAGTTGTGTCTGACTCTGTGCAACCCTATGGACCATAGCCCACCAGGCTCCTCTGTCCATGGGATTCTCCAGGCAAGAATACTGGAGTGGGTTGCCATGCCCTCCTCCAGGGAATCTTCCTGACCCAGGGATCAAACCTACATCTCTCATATCTCCTGCGTTGGCAGGCAGGTTCTTTACCACTAGCGCCACCTGGGAAGCCCTTAGGCCCTAGATTCTTCTCAGATGCTCCCTCCTGATCCCAGGCACCACCCCAGGGCTCCCACAGCCCCGTCCTTCAACCCAGTGTGGACCACCCTCTGGCGCTCATTGCCTGTCAGCCCCTCTGCTTTCCCCAGCAGCAAGGCCACTAAGATTGAAGCAGGTCAGGGCACAGCCCCAGGGTCGGAGGCCCGCAAAGGGCCAAGGCCGGGGACTAGGCTTGAGTTTTCTTAGCGTCTCAGAGCGTGGCACAGAGCGGCACAAGTACTGGAGGGAAGGAGAGGGAGGAGGACGCCAGCCAGAGCCCCCAGGGTCCAGGCCACCAGGATGGCGACCCCCAGTCGGCCCAGAATTGTCAGCCATCAAAGCAGCGGCCTCAAAAGGATTTTCCTATAAAAACTAGGCCGTTCTGGAAACACAAATGCTCCATCAGTCTCAGATCCCTTGTGGCCCAAGACGGCAGAGGTCCCAGCGCTTCACTCTGTAGATGATCTGAAGGGTAGGGATGCAGAGGCCGACACACTCACCACAGATTCTGCTGAGAAGGGCCCAGCGCTCTGGTGCAGAGGGGCGGGCGGGGGCATCGGCCGCAGCCCTTCACCCACCTTGGCACAGGAGCCAGCCTGTGCCCTCCCTGATGCCCGTGACCGTGCAGCCTCGTGCCACCTCGTTTCAGCTCGGGCCAGGGTGGTACCCCTCCAGCTCTGAGACCTTCTCAGGGTCAGCCTTTCCCCATCAGATGCAGGGCAGCCTCTGAGCCATGGTCTCTGCTCTGAACCTGAACAGGCTGGGGTAGAATCTATGTGCCCACCAAGGTGGGGTGAGCTTGGCTCTTTGAAGTGGCCCCCTTCCCAGCACATAACCTCTGGGGTCCTGGATGCCTTAAGCCAGCACAGGCTTTGGCTTAAGATTGATCTGGGTTCGAATCACCACCCTGCCACTTACCAGACACCTGACCCTGGGCAAGTAATTTCACCTCTCAGAGCCTCAGTTTGCTCATCTATAAAATGGGCATGCACAATGCTCCTTGAGCAGGAGGCTGTCACGTTCCTGACTCCCAGGATCTACCCACAGTGGCCTCTGTGCTCTCACAGCCTTCCAGAGGCAAGGATGACCTTCACCCACCTCCCCCACTTGGTGAACTCCTACTCATCCTTCAAGACCTTCACCCACCTCCCCCACTTGGTGAACTCCTACTCATCCTTCAAGACCTTCACCCACCTCCCCCACTTGGTGAACTCCTACTCATCCTTCAAGACCTTCACCCACCTCCCCCACTTGGTGAACTCCTACTCATCCTTCAAGACCTTCACCCACCTCCCCCACTTGGTGAACTCCTACTCATCCTTCAAGACCCCAAATCACCTTTCTTATCACCCCAGGCAGCCATTCCAGACCTGGGTTCCCACAGCCCCTTTGTTCCTGAGAATCTCCCTTCCTCCCAACTGCCTGTTGGTCTCCTTACCACATGGGGACAGCTCACTATTGTGTCTTGGCTCATGTCTTTGTCCCCAGAAGCCAGCCCTGTGTCCCCTGGGTTACTGACAGTCCACATTCATCATCAAGTTTTGTGGACACGAAGGAGGTGGTTTGGTTTTGGAAATGGTGGGGCTCGAAAACTTGGCTCAGATGCAGAGAAAATCCAAAGGCTGTTGCCCCAGCCCACTCCCCAGCCCTTGGCTGCTCATTAGGGAACAGCCAGGGTCCCCTCTGCCGAGACAGCTGTGAGACTGAATAATGTATAAGCCTCTTACATGGAGCGTTGGTAAAATATTTCGATGGAGACGAGATTATTCATCAAAGTGGTGTCTTGCAGGGTTGCCCTTTCCTCAGAGCGCCACCAAGGGAGCTGGCCTTTCTTAAAAATAGAAGTATCATTATCAGTGCTCCATCCAAGAGGCAGCCCAGGAGGTTGTGCTCAAATGCAAATTCCATCCTCTCACTGCCTGGCTGAAAGCTCTTCCATTTCAGCACACTGGTAGCAGGCCATGGGATGAAACCTGAGCTCCCCTCTGTGGGGGGGCCAGGCCTGCATGACCCCCGCCCCCTAGTGCTCCAGCCCTGGCCCTGAAGTGGCTCCCCTCTGCGCTTCCTGAAGAAGTAGCATTGGAACTGAGGTCATCAGAAAAGTGTTAGTCACTCAGTCGCGTCCGATTTTTTGTGACCCCATGGACTGTAGCCCACCAGGCTTCTCTGTCCATGGGATTCTCCAGGCAAGAATACTGGGGTGGGTTGCCATTTCCTTCTCCAGGGGGTCTTCCCAACCCAGAGATTGAACCCAGATCTCCCACACTGCAGGCAGGTTCTTTACCCTTTAAGCTATCCAGGGAAACTCAGTTCATCTACCCGAGGTCATCAGAACTTAATTCAAATTTGGTTAAGAATCTGCCTTCCAAGGCAGAGGATGAAGTTCAATCCCTGGTCAGGTAACTAAGATCCTACGTGCCATGGAGCAATTGAGTATTTGGGCCACAACTAGAGAATCCCTGTACTGAAACCAAAGATGCCGCGTGACTCCACAAAGGCCCCCGTGTGCCGCAACCAAGGCCTGATGCAGCCGAATAAATAGATGCTCAAAACAGACGGACAAAAAAGACAGTAAAGCAAGTAAAGCGCATTTCCAGCAGCGGAAGCAGGTGAGCACAGCGCCGAAGCAGGAAGGGACTGGCTCGGAGCCGAAAGCATCACTTCCTCCCCCTGGGCTCCCAGGAGGACCGTACCTTGCACTACGCTGGGGTCTCACTCCTACGTTCTGGCTGGTCGAACGGCTACAAAACCGCGTGTCCAGGATGATGCTCCCAGTCTCTTTCCCTCCCCCAACAGCACGTGTTGAAGATATAAGCAGCCTGCTTGCCTGAGTCACTGTGTGGAGGACACCACCCAGGAGGGCTACGAGCTCACATTAAACTTCTCACAAGGAAGAGATAAACTCTGTGTGAAGCCAATGAGGTTTGAGAACCTGTTATTGCAGCATAACCTCTCCTGGGCTGATTGATTCCAGGAATGAAAGCATGAAAATGGATTTCCAGAGGTTCTGGAGTCAGCAGCATGGGTCCTGGGAGAAAAACTCAGAGCCTTTCTCTACATCTAAATGTCAGCTATGGCCAAAATAATGAGAACCCCCCAGGGATTACTTAGAACAGTTAACTCCAAATAGGGTTTACTTTGCAACAAATATCCGTCTAGTCAAAGCTATGGTTTTTTCAGTAGTCAGAGTCCCTTGGACTGCAAGGAGATCCGACCAGTCCATCCTAAAGATCAGTCCTGGGTGTTCACTGGATGGACTGATGCTGAAGCTGAAACTCCAGTACTTTGGCCACCTGATGGGAAGAACTGACTCATTGGGAAAGACCCTGATGCTGGGAAAGATTGAGGGCAAGAAGAGAAGGGGACAACAGAAGATGAGATGGTTGGATGGCATCACCGACTCAATGGACATGAGTTTGAGCAAGCTCCGGGAGTTGGTGATGGACAGGGAGGCCTGGTGTGCTGCAGTCCATGGGGTCACAAAGAGTCAGACACGACTGAACAACTGAACTGAACTGAACTGAGGCTGGCGGAAGTAGGAAGTAAGCAAGGAAGTGGCAGTGTGTCGGGCATGAGGGTCAAAAAGGTCCTGAAACAACCAGAGAAACCTCCCTTGTCCACTTACAGGATGGGACACAGAGCAGAGTCTCAGTGGGGAAAGGGGCCAGTGGCTTAAAACACAGAAGTGAAAGTTTGAAACCTAGTCTAGTCCAGAACCATCCAAGATTTGTGTGGTGACCATAAAATACATACCTAGATTTTGAAGATGCCATACCAGAAAGAATTGTCAACTATCTCATTAACAACGCATATTGATGACATGGCATAAAAATATTTTGGATGGATGGAGTTAAATAAAATCTTTTATTAAAACACTTTACCTGCTTCTTTTTGCTTCTTAAATGTGGTTACCAGGAAATTGTAAACTACATATGTGACTCACATTTATGTCTCTATTGGCTGGAGCTGTGTAGTCCAACCATTAAATTTTGTAGATGGGAGCTGTGAAGCATGGAGAAGTTAATGAACCTGCTCGAGGTCACACAGAGGCCTGTGCAGGCGTGGGGTTGTGAAGCTGAGCTGCCTCGCAGGCTTATGGAGAAAATTCAACCGGGAGAAAATTCAATACAGTGGAAATTTGATGTCCCACTCAAATAGCAAAGAAAATGCCTTCATGGGGGCATCTTGTGTGGCATTAGGAGCAATGAAGGTTGATGGTTCTGCAGGCTCCTGACCCCGGTGAGGACCCCTGCCTGCTCCTCTCAGTGAGGGGCTTCTGCACAGATGGGAGAGCAGAGAGGTGGTTAAGGGGAGGGTCCCAAGCCTCTGGACAGAGAGAGCCTGGCTCACCCAGCCCCTTCCTCCCTCATATCTGAGGGTCATGGAGACAGGTAGGAGCAGGAAGAGGCAGAAAGGCTCAACCTCTGACTCCTGTCTGAGTCTCACCACCAAGGTCAGTAAACTAGAGCTCAGATGACAATGCAGCCCTCACTGCAAAGGTTCAGTGGGATCATGTCTGTTACAGGTCAGGTGGGAAAACCCAACTTACACTTACCAGCAAAGCAGAGACCTTACTGGCTCCTGCAATGCAGAATCCCCAGGCTTGAACCCAGCTTCAGGCACAGCTTGACCCAGAAGCTCTCATGCTGTCGATCGGGTCCGCCTCTCCTTCCACCTCCCAACTCTGCACCCCCATGTCTGGTGACTTCATGCTTCAGAAGATTCACCATGTGGAGGGACAAGGAGCAGCTCGAAGCCAAAGCCTCCCTCCCCAGCACCCAGTCCTCTCCACCAATGTCTGTCACTCAAAAAGTTATTGCAAAGCAGAGAATCAGTTTTAAATGATGCATAGATTCTTCTGGGGTGGGTGCTGAAATGTTTGGAAACTAGAAATTTGCACCACACATGTGTGAATGCACTAACTGCCATTCCACTGAATACTTCAGAATGGCTGATTCACTACTCTGTGTGAATTTTGCCTCCAATTTTTAAGACAAAATGACACGTACGTAGCTGCAACCATCTTATTTCAAACTGAAAATGTCTAATGACGTCTCTCTTTGATCTGGGGCCTCTTCTTTGGTGGTGGTCGGCATTAACTCCGATTGGCATTTCTGGGAGTGTTCATTGTGAAAACCAAACTCCTGGCGAATTTTCTAGTTTCTAGTTTAGGTTTCTTATTAAGGGCAAAATTTTAAGACACATCCAAACATTCAGAGTGCAGAATTCCATCTGGATTTCAGACTTCCTCCCAACTCTTTGGCAGCACAATGTTAGTGCCTTACCTTTATTGAAGCTTCAAATGCTATCATTTCTTTTCCATAGAAGACACCCTCTTTTCTTGTTTGAATTTCATCATTTTTCAGTGACAAGTACTATTGGGATGATCAGGTGTGGGAGCCAGCACCTGTCACTGAAATGGTCAGTGACCATTTCACGGGACTAATGGACGAGAAGAAAGGGCGACTATAGCTTTGCACTTCTGATCGGATTAAAAAACCAATTCCATCTCTACGCGTATGTTTCTGGAACCGCTTCAGGTGCCAAAATCGTTTCTGACAGCAATTGGTCAGAGAGCAGAATACCATGGGGATCTAGTCTAGCAACAGGAACCTGCACAGTTGTAGGAGGAGCTGGGACGGGAAGTCTAGAGGGGTCTGGGGAGGATCGGAAGAGGACGGATGGCCAGCCTCCTGAAGCAGGTGCCAGGGGACAAGAACTCACAGGGGCACCTGGAGCCAGATGTGTCCCGTCACCAAAATGGGAGCGCATGAGAGGGCTTAGGGGCACAGTCTGTGCGGTCTGTGGGAAGCTGTGGCCTTTGGGGACAGGCCTGGGGCTGCTGGGGGTCAGCAGGGCCGGTAGGAGAAGAAGAGAGAGTCTGAATACGAAGAGACAGAACTGGCTGGAACCTCTGCAGATGTGCCGTAATCCCTGACCGCAAAGATGCTCAGAAAGGAACGCTGCTACTTCTTGTGCCTCCCACTTCTAGAAAACTGTCCTCCTCGGGCCAATTCTAATCAAACTACCTGGGGGAGGGGTCGTGTTAACCGAGGCAACAGCAGAACAACCTTCAGCACCCTGGGCAGAGGACCCGGCAGGATCCCTGTGGTCACCGCACACCTGAACTTGCCCTTGAGAAGCTGACACAGACTCCATCCTGATCCTTGGCGTGTAGCTTCCTCCCGGCCCTGGCTTTATGTCTTTGTCCCAGACACTCCGAAAGGTCAAGGGAATATATTTTGGTGTTGGCCTGTTTTCGTCAGTTTTCTGGGCACGTGGTGGTCTCAGCAAGTGGAAACTTTTGAATTGTTTCTTTGATCCTTTCTCCCTCTGCCTTCTTTGTTATCTCTGTGTAGAGCTTCAATATTTGGATCTTTACTTCCTGGGCTTCCCTCTGGTATCATGATCTCTTCTACTTTCTATTTATATGTCTTCTTTTACTCTGCTTTCTTATGTTTGGGGGGTGCTTCTCAGGTGGCGCCAGTGGTAGAGAACCTGCCTGCCAGTGCAGGAAACCTAAGAGAAGTGGGCTCGATCCCTGGGTCGGGAAGATCCCCTGGAGAAGGAAACGGCAACCCACTCCAGTATTCTTGCCTGGAGAATCCCATAGAGAGAGGAGCCTGGTGGGCTGCAGTCCAGGGGGTTGTAAAGAGTCGCACACAACTGAGCATGCTTATGTTTTTAATGAGGGGACTCAGGGAGAATTCATGTTTTTCCTTATAGTTTCAAAGACTGTTGTATAATCAGAGAAATATCAAAAAAAATGAAAGAGGCTTTAAACTTTCAGAAGAAGATAAAACCAAAATAAAAGTGCAGGAATTAGTAGCATTCGTGTATACTACAGAAAGAAAAAATAAAACCAGAAAGAAGATCCTGCTGACAATTACAAGAAAAAGTATTAAATACTTAATCATGAACTTAGCAAACTGTGGGCATGGACTGTCCAAAGAAAATGAAGACTTTTCTGGGAGATGAAAAGGAAGATGTGAATAAGTGTTTCTATAAGATTGGATCACGTTCAGTTTCCAACTTGTGTACTGAGTTTCTCATTTCTGCTGTAATATCTTTATTTTCTATGAACTCTTTAGTTCTCTGAATGTCTTTGTTTTACAGCATCCGATTTTTACACAAGGACCCCTTATTCCCTGACCATGTCAGCAAAAATCAATACGACCATTTCTCGTGACCACCCTTGGCCTGTGACCACATACTTCCTCTTCTAGTCATTTGTCCAATTAAAAACTGGAGGTGTGTTCCCACATAGAGACTCCTACAAGAACATCCACAGACCTTTGTTTGTAAACAGCCAAAAGCTGTCATCAACTGAAATATCCACCAGCCAGAAAACAGGCCAATCGAGCATGTTATACCCAAACAGGGGGGCACTATTCAGTCATAAAAGGAGTGATCACTTGTAACAAGGTCGGTGACACTCAAAAGCATTGTGCAGAGTAAAGAAAGCGCCGTAAGAGAATGCGTGCCATATGGTCCACTTCTGTGATCATCTGGAGCAGGCAGAGCTCGCTGATGTGACAGCGGTCAGAGCAGGGGCTCCCTGGGCGGGAGGGGTGGTGGGTGCTGGGACCAGGAACTAATGGTGACAGAGACTGGAGAGGGGTTGATGAGACGGTTTGACACCTCAAGACATGTGAGTGTCACGTGGATGCGTATGTTTGTCAAAGCTTGTCAAACTGTGTTAAGATCTGCTGCACTTCGCTGAGTGTAAACTTCATAGAAAGAGGGAGGGAGAGGAGAAAGAAGGAGAAAAGGAAGGGGAGGGAGAGAGAGAGGAAAGAAAGAGAAGGAGGGAGAAAAAGAAAGAGAGAAAGGGGGAAGAAAGGGGAGGGAGGGAGAGAGAGGAAGATCCGATTGGAAGCACTGAGCCCTTGGGTAGCGTTAGCTGACTGCGGTCTTCAGGGACTATCTGGAGGGGACGTCTCCTTGGGGAGTATCCAGGGTCAGAGTATTGGATCGTATCCCCGGAAAGCTCAGGTCCACTGCAGTGCTCTCTGACCTCCTGTCTGCTGGGATAGGGCCCAGTTGCCCGTTTTCCAGCAGCTTCAGGAAGGAACAGGGCGAGAGGTCTTAACACTCATTATGCCCCTGCTTTCATGTGGTCCCCCATCCCTAAACGTGCCAGAAAACCCCCCTCCAGAGGCCTCGCTTTACCCTCACTGTGGACTGAATGTCTGCCCCCCTGTTAAATTCATATGTTGAAACCTTAACGCCTAATGCGATGCTATGAGGAGGTGGGGCCTTTGGGAGCAGTTAGGTTGTGAAAGTGGGGTCCTCACGAATGGAATTAATGCCCTTTTATAAAAGAGGCCTTAGAGAGCTCCCTCACCTGTCCCGCCACATGATGATGCAGTGAGAAGTCGGCGGCCATGAATTGGAGAAAGGGCCCTCGTCAGAGCATGACCATGCTGACCCTTGATCTCGGACTTTCGGCCTCCAGAACAGAGAGAAATAGATATCTGTGGTTTATAAGCCACCAGTCTGTGGTTTTGTTATAACCTCCTGAGCTAAGACAGTCCCCTCTCGAAAATAAATCCCAGGTTTCCTTCTGGGCAATCACCCAGCTGTGCCAGCAGAGGAGGGAGGCTGAGTGCTTTGTTTCCAACAGTCCTCCTCTGCTCGCTTCCAGGGAGGTTTGGTGGCACCAGCTGCTGAGACCTTGGCTGCCCCTCGGCTTTCCACACTGCCCTCCGGCATGTCTAGTGGGTCACCGCTCACCCACCAGTTTTCCAGCTCCCAAACCACTGCTCTGGTCTCCTCTCCTTCTTGCTCTGTACTTGAGAGTGATGCCTTTAGAGTGACTTCTCCATCATCTTAGCGAGATTAGAAGAAGAGGCAGGTGCCCATGTGTGTCCAGGCCACCATCTCCAGAAGGCACAGCCTTTGCTCTGTTCTGCCTTTAGTGATACAGTTCTTAACTTCATGGTTGCAACATGGCTGCTCCTGCTTTGGGCACCGACTCTGCATTCCAGGCAGGAAGAAGAAGGGTTTGTGCTGGCTGAGACCATCCCCTTTGGTGGGAAAGCATGCCAGCAGGCTTCCTTTTACATCGCGTGGTCTCTCTTAGCAGCAAGGGGGCCTGATAGCATCTATTTTTCGGTGGGCACATGGCCATTCCAGCAAAAAAAACTTCTTTTTAAAGTGGAGCGTGGATATTTCCACATTCTGCTTGGACCATGTGCCCATTCCTGAGTCACTCACTGGACCTGGAGGGATGGAGCTCCTGACCCCATCCTGGCCCAGGTGACGTGCCAGCTCCCATAACAGCACAGGGGACCAGGTGTCAGCAAGATGTTCTATGCAGGAGAGCCGATTCCCCAGAGGAAACCTGGGGTGGCCCCAGAGCCGGGGGCAGGCTTGCTGGTGGGCAGAGATGTGTGTCAATCCGCGTTCAGAACGTGTAAGCTGCTCACAGAAGAGCTGAGTGAGATGCCCGTGGAAGATGCTCACCATTCACCCATCCCAGGCTGCTCCTCGCTCCCGACCTTGCCCTGACCCTCGGGGCTGTCCCTGCCCTCGGCCTGGGTGGGGGCTGGGAGGGAGGTCCCACGTTCGGCTGAGCCTCGTGGGAACATGACCGTGGGCCTCTGGGCTGATGACCTCATCCCTGTCTGAAGGCGACTCAGTTCCTGAGTGCCGGGTACTAACGACACTAAATGCTAACAATAGTCAGCCCCGATGCCGGCCTGATTGGAGACGCTAAAAATAGCAGCTGCTTCCGAAGCCGCATCACAGGAGAAAGGGCACAGAAATGAGGTTTGCAAGGGGCTGGGGCAGGGGGGTGGTGGAGGGACGCCAAGAGGGTCTGGACTGGACTACAGAGCCTTGGGGACGGCAGTGAGCATCCAGGAACGCTAGGTGTACCCTGTGCCACCCCCTGCCCCCAAGGATGCCACAGGCCCTGCTGGCCCTGCCAGCTCCTTCTCCTGGAGGTGTCTGCTTCCCGGACTTTGGCCTGCCCAGGGAGGAGGAGAAAGTGCCCATGTCCCCTGAGATCCCCACACACAGCCAGGCCCAACACTCCCCACACCTCTCTCCTCGGAACATTCGCCACCGCCATGCACATTTACAGATGAGACATCAGTGTCCCTGTCACTTCTCACAATGACCCTCAAAGTGGCGCAGGGCAGCCCAGAGGTTTGGCCCACAGCTCTAGAGCCAGCCTACCTGGGTTCGCATCTTGCCTCTGCCCTGTACTGGCTGCTGACCTTCAGCAGGGGCCAGGTCCACTCTGGGCCTCAGTGTTCTCATCTGCAAAATGGGGGTGTGAATGGTCCCTGCCTTATTATCTTCATTACCGTGAAGGTAGAGTGAAGTAATTCCCCTCCAAGAGCTCGGGCCACTGGCTGGCAGGTGGGGCGTGCTGCGGAAACGATCACCCCCACTGTCAGCATTCAGATATCAGGCTCAGAGCCGCAGCTCAGGTAAGTGTGGCGCCCGGACTTGGAACTTTCCCGTGGCCCAAGTTCAGGGTCTGCAGTGGGAGGCCATCCTGGCAGGAAGACACAAGGGACACAGGGAAGGAGTCCCCAGACTAGGACTTGAGCCCTGAAGCCCCTGGTCCAGGAATCGATGCCTGCAGTGCTCCCGGCGTCAGGACCCCCTCCCACACCTGACCCGATTCGGCACCCCAATCCCCTCCCCAGGTCAGAGGTCTGCACGTTAGCAAAGGCCACAGGCTGTCACAGGGAGCAGCCGTCCAGGGATGTGGCCCGGCTGGGAAACTCGCTGGTGCGCCAAGTCAGGACTGGACACAGTGCGTCCATGGGGGCCAAGTCACAAAAATGTGCCCCCTGGGGGCCAAGCCCTCAGGCTCCCCGGGGCGGGGCTGGAAGTGGGTGCACACGGGCCTTGTGGGCTTCTCGCCTGCCCCATGCCTACATCCCTGCGCCTGGCACCCAGGCCTGGCCCACAGCTGGCGCCCCATGAATGCCTGAACAATCAAATGCCAACCATGAGTGGGACAGGGACCTGGCTTCCCCTCACCCTCACATCCTCCCATCTCCACACCTGCCAAGCAGACAGTCCCATCGCTCCTTCCTTAGAACCCAGGAATCTGTCACTTTGCTTGGTCAAGGCACTTTGGGGCTGTTGCAGATAATGGGCTCAGGTCAGCTCATCAAAGGAGAAGGGGCTTATTACAGGGTGTCAGCAGCTGACCCCCTTCTGGGAACCCACCTGGGTGCCAGCCGCGGCCAGAGCACACTCACTACCCGAGCGCTCTGGTGCTGAGTCCAGCCCTATCATAGCCGGACCCCCGGAGGCCCACAGTGCCAGGCCCAGCCACAAAGCAACTTCCTTTTTGAAGCAAAATCCTGAGGTCCTTGCAGGCCTTCCTCATCCCCCTCGGCTGGGAGGAGGCAGGGTCAGCCAATGGGAGCCATGCTTCTTGATCAGCCTAGTTTTTAAAAATTGATATAATCTATGCATTCCACATGTTGCTGTGTTCAACAT
Organism: Bos indicus x Bos taurus; assembly: GCF_003369695.1. Taxonomy (NCBI): domain Eukaryota; kingdom Metazoa; phylum Chordata; class Mammalia; order Artiodactyla; family Bovidae; genus Bos; species Bos indicus x Bos taurus. Next base: position 4,882,198 of record NC_040080.1, on the reverse strand, counting down.
AGACATTTTATATAATTCATGTGTTCTTGTTCATTCGCTCGGTCGTGTCCGACTCTTTGTGACCCCGTGGACTGCAGCACGCCAAGCTTCCCTGTCCTTCACTGTCTCCCGGAGTTTGCTCAGATTCACATCCACTGAGTCGGTGATGCCTTCCGACCATCTCAGCCTCTGTCACCACGTAGCTGTGGGAAGGCTGATCTCGGGAAATTCCCTATAAGAATGCTGGTGCCTGCCGACAGTCTGCTGGGTGATAGGGAAGCCCCGCTCTACTGGGTTCAGAGTCACAAGCTGAATGAGACTCTGCCCCACCCTTAGGGCATTCCCATTAGAGAGCCTGGTGGCCTTCCAATGATGACAGGAAACAGGATCATTATCCTGACAACCAGAAAATAGAGGGGAAAAGCCAGCACTTACCCTGCCCTTCCCATAGGGAGGTACCACCTGTGACCAAATACGACACGAAGTGGAGCCTCTCTCTGTGGACTTGTTTCAGATCACAAGTGAAGACGGCCTCATAGAACCAGACCATCACCATCTGCAGCCCAAGGGAATCAGCGCCCTGAACATGACAGCTGCCAATGCGATGCCAGGGCCTCCTGATGGGAGACCATGATTCCTGGCCCAAGTGAGCTGGACCCCAGGACACAGGTGCACGGGGACCACATCGGAACAACGCAGTCGGAGGGCGGGCTGCTGATGGTGGGGAAGGCCATGGCCTCCGATCTTCGCAAGACTCATTAGGGAAAAGAGATGAGCAGAGACGTCTAAATTGAAAGAGACGTGGAGGACACAAGAAGTTGTAGAGGATGCGTGACTTCTTTGTGGATGATAAAACCACAGAGAAGGGCATCAAAGTGTTGGCGGCCGGAGTCAGAACTGAGGTCACTTTGGGAAAGAAAGGGGCTGTGATGGGTCCCCGGGTGGCTGGCAGCGTAATCATTCTAGACCTGGGAGGCGGTTACCGTAACAACCCATGAAGCTACACGTCTGTTGTATGCGGTTTTCTATGTGTGTGCGAAGTTGCTTCAGTCGTGTCCAACTCTTCGCAACCCCGTGGACTGTATGTAGCCCGCCAGGCTCCTCTGTCCATGGGATTCTCCAGGCAAGAATACTGGAGTGGATTGTCATTCCCTTCTCCAGGGGATCGTCCCAGCCCAGGGATCAAACCTGCATCCCTTATGTATCCTGCATTGGCAGGTGGGTTCTTTACCACTAGCGCCACCTGAGAAGCCCACGGTTCTCTGTATCCGTGTTCATTTTACACTCCAAAGGCTTCTTTTTTTTTTTAAACTTTACATAATTGTATTAGTTTTGCCAAATATCAAAATGAATCCACCACAGGTATACATGTGTTCCCCATCCTGAACCCTCCTCCCTCCTCCCTCCCCATACCATCCCTCTGGGTCGTCCCAGTGCACTAGCCCCAAGCATCCAGTATCGTGCATTGAACCTGGACTGGCATCTCATTTCATACATGATATTTTACATGTTTCAATGCCATTCTCCCAAATCTTCCCACCCTCTCCCTCTCCCTCAGAGTCCATAAGACTGTTCTATACATCACTGTCTCTTTTGCTGTCTCGTACACAGGGTTATTAACAAAGCTTCAGGGACTGCCTGGAGGTTCAGTGGTTAAGACTCCATGTTCCCAATGGAAGGGATGTGGGTTTGATCCTTGGTCAGGGAACTAAGATGCCACATGCCATGGGGCATGGCCCCCACCCCAAAAAAAACAAAACTTCAACAGAAAGTGCAAGATAAACTCAAGGAGGCTGGCCTGGGGCTGGGGCTGGGAAGTTCCTTGAGGAGCCCAGGGGCCCAGCGGACCCCAGTTTCCAGTGGAGGCAGCAGGGCTGAGGCCAAGGAGGCTGTGCCACTCCCTGAAAATCAGTACCCAACCATCTCCGGCCTCCCCCATTGCACCCAGGCTCACAGGGTTCCAGCGACCCTGTGCCAGGCAGCCTCTCCAGAGTGTCTATGGCCACCCTATGCCCACAGTTACCCCTCTAGCCCCAAACGCACCCTGCATTCCCCTCCTCCAGACTTTGGCCAAGATTGCCCCTGGACGTCCCCTTCTGCCTGCCTGTTGCCTCCTCCAGGAAGTCCTCCCTGATGACTGCTGCCCCAGTGGAGTGACCCTTCCCTCTTTGTGTGACGACCATCAGTGTGGGCACCCACTGCCCCCACCAGCCTGCGATGTGCACGAGGCCAGCCTGGCTCACAGCTGGGTCCCCAGTGTCCAGAACCAGGGATCAAGCCCAGTGGCGTGACTCCTGGTTCCTTCCTACATCAGCACCATAGAGCTCCCGGGAGCCACCACAGAGTGAGACGTGCAGGCCAGCAGCGGGAGGTGCTGCCAGTCCACACCCTCAGCCGTCGGGTCACTCCTGGGAGAGAAATAACACAGCCGGATAGATCTGCTCTGAAAAGGCAATGTCACAAATAAGCAGCTTCGTTGCCACCCGTCGCAGATGCCACAGCAAAGGCAGTCCGGGGGAGCCAGCCCTGCGCTGAGACGTGAGCTTTGGAATCAGATTAAGACTTTGCTGCCAAAGATGATGATGCTCACGCTCCTCAGCCCGCCTGGCTTAGAATGGGAACCTCAGGCTGGGGATTAGTGAGCGACCTCGCATCACACCCGAGCTGCCCTGGGTCGTGCTCGGAGCCCAAGCTGGGAGGGCACACGGAGCGGCGCAAAGCACGCGGGCCTCAGAGGGCCAGGCTTGGAGGTCCCGGCCCCAGCTCTGAAATGGGACAGAAGACTGCGTTTATCGTATGGAGAAACGGGAACCCTCCTACATGGCTGGTGGGAATATAAATTGGAGCAGCCACTATGGAGTACGGCATGGAAGTGCCTTTAAAAAACCGAAAATAGAACTACCATATGAGCCAGCAATCCCTAGTGGGATATATATATATATATATCCCTCCTGGGCATATATTCAGACAAAACTATAATTCAAAAAGATGCATGCACTCCTATGCTCGTAACAGCACTGTTCACAGCAGCCAAGACAGAGAAGCCACCTAAGTGTCATCAGCAGATGAATGGCTAGAGAAGATGTTGTACAGATAGACGATGGGGTATTTATTACTCAGCCGTAAAGAGAAGGAAATAATGCCATGTGCAGCAACACGGATGGACGTAGAGATTATCATACTAAGTGAAGCAAGTCAGACAGAGAAAAACAAATACGATATTGCTTATATGAAGACCCTAAAATAAATGATACAAATGAACTTACTTACACAACTGAAACAGACTCACAGACATAGAAAACAAACTTATGGTTACCAAGGGGAGAGAAGACCACCCAGGGATAAAGTAGAAATTTGGGATTAACAGATACACACTATTATATATAAAAAACATAAATAACCATGTCCGAGTGTATAGCATGAAGAACTATATTCAATACCTTGCAATAACCTGTAATGGAAAACAATCTGAAAAATAATGTACTGAAGCATTTTGCTGTATACCTGAAACATTATAAGTCGGCTACTCTTCAATTTTTAAATTAAGCCATTAATTGTTTAAAATCTGTACTTATTGTCACAATAATGCTGCATAACGAACTCCCAAAAACTCAGAGGCTTCAAATATGAGTCCATTGGCTCACAGGTCAGCATTTCAGGCTGGGCTCTGCTGTGAGGTTCTTCTGCGGTTGGCCAGGCCCACCCATGTGGTGGTCGGCCAGCTCGTGGCTGAGCTGGGTGTGTTCCCGTGACAACAGCGGGGATGCAGGGTGTGGAAAGGACACACCTCTCAGGATCTGGGCTCAGCACAGGCACACGGCCACGTCTGCGCCATTCTGGTGGCCCGAGGATGAGGGCAGGGGCTTCCAGACCCCAGGGCTGACCCTGTCTCCTCGCAATGCTCTGCGTCTCCATCTCCCTGGAGCCTTGGTGGCGGCCACGACAACCTAGCCCGTGGGGGCAACATCTGCCAAGAGCAAGGGGCCCACTTCGGTAGTTCCCAGGGCCACTGGCCACGCCCGTGTTGTGCCAACAAAGCGGGAAGAAAGCTACTGGGGTCGCAGCAACAAGCTCTGGCCTGGTCTGTCGTCCTCCTTGTGCCCTGGGCAAGGCTACTCGTCCTGCTCAGCCCTCCCAGGCCCACAGCTTCCCCCTCTGTGACACCCTGGACCGGAGAGATGCATCTCCAGCTTTCTGCGTTTGTCCCTGCACCCCCCGGGTCCCTTTGGGCGTCTTTGGAGTGATGTGGTCACTCCCCAGTGACACTCCCCAGTCCCGCACGTCTCTGTACTTGTCCCATCTTGGTTGGTGCCCAGAACACAGTTTGCCAGAATTTGGGGTGCTATGGTGACGTAGCCAAGCATCCCCACGCGGGACTCTGGGAAGGCTGTTTTGTTGCTGAGATTCCGGGAGCCGTTTGTGCACCACCAGTTTGCCAGCCCTGGGGGGTGGGCAGGGCGGCGGGGAGCAGAATGGCAGGGAAAATGATGCCTCCACAGGATGAGCCCCCAGGACAACGACCCGGTGGAGGGCAAGGGTCATATCTCTAGGCTCTGCCATCTCCCCAGTGGTGCACATCATGGGATGTGTTGTCATGTGATGGGATGGGCGTTGAGGAGAAGGGGGCTTGTGATGGGAATCGCAAGTGGAAGAAGGCAGAGTTCCTGCTCGGAGCTGGGGTGGAGATACACCTCTGCTCCCCCTGGCCCACAGTGCCTACCCACCCCCGAGCCCAGGAGACCCGGGCCAGGCCCTGACACAGTGGCTGAGTGCCCCTCGCTCCCCTAACATCCCCAGTCCCAGCACAGGCCCCAGGGATCTCAGAGCACCGCCTCGGCAATTTGCCGGAGCATGTATCCAACTAATAAGTGGGTGACTGGGTCCATTGTTCAAAAGTTATCTTTAGACAAGCCATTTATCAGGTTTAATTAACGTGTCAAGGACTCCAGTGCAAGAGATTGCTCCAAATACAGTCCTGACGATACTAATTTTTCTACATTAATGTCAACTCGGCACCCAGCACTGAGTAGGAAATAGTCAGTGCTACCATCTCCCAAAAACGAGAGACGATTTCCCTTTTTAAACCAATTAAACATGTTGTGGACACCCAAGTGGTGGGCAGGAGGCTGAAAGCCCGCAGACAGGGGGCAGCTGCCTCTCCCTGGCTGAGAAATCAGGTGAACCTCCGCAGGCCTCCAGCGCTGTGCCCGGCGGGACACGGCCCTCCTTGAGCAGTCCTCACGTCAGCTTGGTTGCCTTCTTGGATTTTGCAGAAGTAGCAGCTGGGATTCAGGGGGGCACCGTGACTGATCTGGGCTGCACAGGTTAGATGAGTCTTGGTGTCAAGACCCTCCAGCTCACCCGACCTCCGGGCACGTGTGCACAGTCAGCCAGCACTCACTCACCGACCACGGCCTGAACCAGAGCTCCACGCTGGGCGGTGAGCCTCCAGCAGCCAACGAAGCAGATAGGGCCACCTTCTCAGGGAGCCAACATTTTCCTGGGAGATTCAGACAAGCCGGGAGGAGCAGAGGAGGAGAAAAAAAATTTTTTTCTGCTCATTTCTTTTTGGCCGTGCTGGGTCTTTGTTGCTGCAAGGTCTTTTCCCGAGCTGTGGCGAGCGGAGGCTGCTCTCTAGTCGCAGTGGTCCAGTTTCTCTTTGCAGTGGCTTCTCTTGTTGCGAAGCACCGGCTCTGGGCTCACGGGCTCAGTAGCTGTGGCACACAGGCTTAGTTGCAAGTGGGATCTTCCAGGACCGGGGTTCAAGCCAGTGTCCCCTGCATTGGCAGGCAGACTCCTAACCGCTGGACCCCCACGGGAGTCCCTACATTAGTGTTTCTTGAAACTCCAATGCCCCTGATGTATGAGGAGCAGATGGTTCAAGTTGGTGGGGACAGAGAGAGGAGGGCACACATGGCCCTTGCCCAAAAAGGCGTCCTGGCATGAATTCTAACTCTCAGCAGAGGAGTTAAATAGAATACTGACTCCCCTTCGCACATTTGGCTGGCACTCTACAGTTTATAAGCCGATTCAGGCACTGACACAGAGCCTGCCAGGGTGCTCGAGTGAGCAGGGTGCTCAGGTGGAAAGGGGTTTCGTCAAGGGTACTTGAAATGTGTTAGATGAAGTTTCAAACCCCGGCTGGTCTTTGAGAAGGTCACTTTACTTGTCTGAGCCCTGTCTCCTCATGAGAAAAACAGGTCTATGTAAATGATATCTCCTGTATTTTTGGGGGCTCCAAAATCACTGCAGATGGTGACTGTAGCCATGAAATTAAAAGACACTTACTCCTTGGAAGAAAAGTTATGACCAACCTAGATAGCATATAGAAAAGCAGAGACATTACTTTGCCAACAAAGGTCCGTCTAGTCAAGGCTATGGTTTTTCCAGTGGTCATGTATAGATGTGAGTGTTGGACTGTGAAGAATGCTGAGCGCCGAAGAATTGATGCTTTTGAAGTGTGGTGTTGGAGAAGACTCTTGAGAGTCCCTTGGACTGCAAAGAGATCCAACCAGTCCATTCTGAAGGAGATCAGCCCTGGGTGTTCTTTGGAGGGAATGATGGTAAAGCTGAAACTCCAGTACTTTGGCCACCTTATGCGAAGAGTTGACTCATTGGAAAAGACTCTGATGCTGGGAGGGATTGGGGGCAGGAGGAGAAGGGGATGACAGAGGATGAGATGGCTGGATGGCATCACTGACTCGATGGACGTGAGTTTGAGTGAATTCCGGGAGTTGGTGATGGACAGGGAGGCCTGGCGTGCTGCGATTCATGGGGTCGCAAAGAGTCGGACACGACTGAGCAGCTGAACTGAACTGAACTGATGTTGTGCAGTGCACAACCTGTAGAGCTGTACACGGCAGCCCCTTCGATCCTCTCTTTAGAAACCCCAGCCAGTTTTCCAGGTCACAGCAGCCGTTCATTCTCACAGGGGCTCTGCGATTCATTACTTGGGTTTATGTGGAAAAGGGGGCTTTGTGGTTAAGTGCAGTCTGGGACTGCTGGGTTTCCGAAGGGATGCCCACATTAGGTAGGTGAACCACAGATTCTGGTAGGCCCCAGACCCTGGTCTTCAGAAGCAGACCCTGGGGCAGGATGTGAGGGCCTTTACACTGGCTCTTGTCCCTGCCTAGAACACCACTGCCCAGATGTCTCTTGCTGGTTGCTCCTCCTCTGAGCCTCCTCCCAAATGTCATCTCCTCGTAAGGTCTTCCCTGTGTAGCCCTTTTCAAGGGGACCGTCACCCCCTCCCGTCTCTATCGACCAGGGGTGGTGACAGAGAGGAAATCAGGATCCGGGATTCCTGGTCCTTGGCCGGTTTCCGAAGGGTGCCTAGAGGAGATGAGGGTCCCCTAGCCTTTCTAGCAAGTTCCCAGCTGATACTGTCTCAGCCCCAGGAACGCCACTGTGAGAACCACTGGAGTGATGAGAAGAGCATTGCTGCTCTAGCCCACGGGGTGTGGTGATTCTGTTGTTGCTATTTTTGCGATCGCATGGACTGCAACCCACCAGGCTCCTCTGTCCATGGGATTTCCCAGGCAAGGATGCTGAAGTGGGTTGTCATTTCCTCCTCCAGGGGATCTTCCCGACCCAGGGATCAAATCCACATCTCCCACTTGGCAGGCAGATTCTTTACTGCTAAACCACTAGGGAAGCCCCTTAGATATGGCTGCTATTGTTGCTGTTTGGTTGCTAAGTCATGTCCAACTCTTTGCGACCTCATGAACTATAACATGCCAGCCTCCTTTGTCCTCCGCCTGATACTGGCTGGGCCGAGGAACCCCCACTTTGAGAACCCCTGGAGTAACGAGAAGACCACTGCTGGTCTAGCAGACAGGGTGTGGTGATTGGTGTTTTCCTATTATTATTATTGTAAAGCACAGAGGGATAGCACTTTACAGTTTGAAAGATATTTGCACATCTCACCTCTGAGCGGTCCTGCTATTCTGACGCATTTCACACTGGCCCAGGGACATTCAACCGCTTGCTGGTTGAGTCATTAGAAAGGACTGAACCCAGACCGCCTCGCTGTTCCTATTCATCTTAGATCCGCTCTTCCTTCAGTCCTCACACCCGCTTCTCCAGAGGATGAGCCACTTTTATGGAGCACCTACTAAGCGCCAGGCACCCACTCGGACATCACACACACTGTCCTCGTGACCCTGCACCCGGGGGGCTCACTTTACCCCCTTTCACAGAAGAGGAAGCTGAGCCTGGCTACACCCCCAGCTCTCCAGGGGCCAGAGTCAGGATTCGCACCCACTGCGTCGGGCCGGAAGCCTGGACACTCCAGGTGGGCTGCACTGCAGATCTTTGTGGGAGCTGCCGGGCCCTTGTGGGGAGATAGGAGGGGCCTCGAGGGTAACTGGGTCCCCGCAGCCCCGCACACCATCATGGCCAAGGGCTGGGGCCAGACGCGTCTTCTGCATCCTGAGGCTTCGTTCTGGGTCCTTTTGAAACCTGCTCTTCACCCATCTCGCTTCTCCATTTGTAGCTTGCTCCTCTCGGGTCCTCAAGTTAATTATTCCCAGACAGAAAATTACTTCTAACCCCAGAAACAGGTAATTTCGGGTGGCAGAGCTCATTATCAGCCCTGTGCACACGTCTCCTCCAGCCTGGAAGCGCAATTAAGGGAAACGCTGGCACAGACGTCAGCGCCTGGCCAGCTCCCAGCAGCAGCTGAGCCCCGACAGTCAGCCGCCCAGGGACCGTGAGCCCAGCTCCCAGGAGCTTTGCCTGGGCGAGGGGGGGAGCAGTCTCTGGGACCTACACCTGACCAAGGTCCCTGAGGGATTGAAAAGGGTCCCCCTCCCAAATTCATGTCCCTCCAGAATCTCAGAATGTGAACTTGTTTAGAAATAAGGTCTTTGCAGATATAATTAGTTACAGATCTGGAGGTGAAATCCTGCATTTAGGACAGGCTGTAAACCTCATGACTGGTGTCCTCATAAGAAGAGATGGAGACCCAGGCATACAGGGGAGGGGCCAGGTGAAGACAGAGGCGGAGACTCAAGGGATGTGGCCAGGAGCCACGGGCTGCCTGGGGCCACCAGGAGCTGGAGAGGTCAGCGAGGACCCTCCCCCAGAACCTGCAGGGGGTGCACAGCCCTGCTGACACGTTAATTCCAGGCTTCTGGCCTCCAGAACTCAGAAATGAATTTCTTGGGCTTTTTTTTTTTAATTTTTTTTTTATTGAAGGATAATTGCATTACAGAATTTTGGTGTTTTCTGTCAAACCTCAACATGAATCAGCCATAAGTATGGAAAGAGTAACATGGAAACTTACATTATCACAGGAAAAACCGATAGCCAGCGGGAATTCGCTGTATGGCTCGGGGGTGTGTGTATTTCTTTTAAGTCCTACAGTGTGTGGTGATTTGTGACGGCAGCACAGAATATGAATACGGTCACAGGTGGACAGTGGGAGGTGTGTGGCCTGCAGGCGGCTGTGTTTGAGGAGCAAGGAGACTTCTGGTTCTGCTTGACTAGAGGGCTGCACCCTGGAGTCTGGGCTGGAGGTGGACGTTGGGGTTCAGGAGCAGAGAGTGGGTGGGAGAGGATGGAGCGGGGCAGAGAAGCCTGCTGGGGGCTTCCCATGAAGCAGTCCCTGACCACCACGCCAGGCCTCCAAGGACGGCACCCCTCACACACCTCTTCCCACCCACCACGATGCTGGAGTTGCCTTGTCCACCTCCTGTGTGGCCCACTAGATGAGCCCCACACCCAGGGCAGCCCTGGCTCAACTCTGTCCACACAGCATGGGCCCAGGGTGGGCCTCGGCAAATACACGGAACTTCACCGCTGATGGAGATGAGTCAGACCCTGAACGGAGCTTCCATTTCCTCGCCCTGCCCACTGATCAGTGAAGCAGGAGGCACAGGACTGCCACAGTGGGAGGTTTGCTTGTGCATCTTGGAAATAAACAAGGGCAGGGCTCTTCTGTATCAGCAGAGGCCAGGACCAACATTGCTGGGTTTTTCCAATAATGACATACCCAGTAATAACAGGAAATTAGTGTTAATGGCTCCTTTTCTCCCTTCGCAGATCCCAAGCAAGCTGGAAGGAACTCACTCATCTCTAGTCAAGCAAAATAGGGAAAGTGAGGCTCCAAGAAGTCAGGAAACCCACCAAAAGCACTCAAGGAATCAGTGCACAGACAGGGACTTGCACTTCTGAGTTCAGGGATCGAACCCGAGTCTCCTGCAGCTTCTACATTGCAGGCAGATTCTTTACCGCTGAGCCACCAGGGAAGCCCCAAGAATAGTAGAGTTGTTAAGTCATGTCTGACTCTTTTGCAACCCCATGGACTGCAACACTTCGGGCTTCTCTGTCCATGGGATTCTCCAGGCAAGAATACTGGAGTAGGTTGCCATTTCCTACTCCAGGGGATCTTCCTGACTCAAGGATCGAACCCGCGTCTCTTGCATCTCCTGCATTGGCAGGCAGATTCTCTACCGTTAGTGCCACCTGGGAAGCCCCCTGAGTTCAGGACTGGGGCCCTTTGTGACTCGTGGTACAGGAGGGAAGATGGGGCAAGAGGCTTTGGAATTTCACGACTCCTAGAGAACCTTGAAAAGTTAATCTCCCGAGCAGCTCTGTAGGGTCCTAGTTTAAGTGGCTCTTCTAAGAGGGCAAAACAAGGACATGCAGGATGTCACAGGCTCCAAGCATCATTAGTCCTCTGTCTTACATCTCTTCATAATAGCCTTGGTCAAAGCCACCAGCAGCACTTTCTTCTCTTCTTTCTGCCTAGAATGTGGATGTGATGTCTGGGTGTAGGCTAAAATCCTTGCTGACCTAAAGAAGATGGAGGTGGCGGCAGGGTGAATCTGGAGGGCAGGAGGCTGTAGCCTGGATATGCAGGGACTGTGGCTCCCAGCACTTCTAAGAGCCTGGGTAGCAAGCCGGGAGGCTGCCTGGAGGAGGGGGCTTTGGATTCAGACTCATGTTGAGCAAATGCTAGCCCCTAAACACAGATTTCCAGCCCTTCTGCTGCCTGGCTGAGGTGTGGGAGGGGAGGTACCTCAGTGTCTTGAAAGAAACTCGGACTCAGTCTCAACGGCACCCCTCCCCCTCCCAGATGTGGCCTCAGGAAGGCCCCGGCCCCTCTCTGAGACCCACTTCCTCTTCTGCCAGGTAGGGGTCATGGACCTCCTCAGGGGCTGCTCTAAGGGCCATGGGGCCAGGGAGGCGGAGACCTGGCACCTGGTCACGGAGCAGTTGGCCTTCGCAGAGTCTTGGGTCCCCACCCAGGACGGAAGGCTTCACAGCTCAGCCCGGTGACCGCTGAGTGACTGTGCCTGTCATCACCGCCTCCTGCAGGTGGGGAGGCGGAGGCTCAGACAGGCCAAGCAGTTGGCTCAAAGTCACACAGATAATGAGTGGACATTCAGCGCTGGTGCAGACATTCAACCCCATCCCGAGGGAAAAAACAGCCACGTTTTCAGCCGGGACGGCATCACCTCTGCTCTGCCCCGGGAGAGGAGCTGCGAGCAGATGCTCACTGTGGACCAAAGCCGGAGGAGAAAGGGGCTGGCCTCAGCAGAGAGAGGAGCCAGTCAGAGGCCACCCAGAATCACCCACGGGGCTGGCCTCAGCAGAGAGAGGAGCCAGGCAGAGGCCACCCAGAATCACCCACGGGGAGCGTGTGTCATCCCAAACACTATGATGCAAGTTTCAGAGAAAAACAAATGAGAAAAATGAAAAGAGAAACTGGAGGTAAATATACCAATTTCCAGAACAAATAGATGATCAGGACCGAGTCACCCAAGCATAAGCAAGATGAAAAGATGCCATGGCAACCGTGCAAACACAGGGCATCTGAAAGAGAAAGGGCTTGGGGAGGGGGGCACACGCGTGTACAGGGGACAGACCCACAGCCCAGCCCGGATGAGATCGGCCAACAGCCAGACTGCGTCAGACAACTGGCTGAGAACACGAATTCCACAAAACTAAAACCCGCAGAGAGGGTTGTAAGACAACAGCGTGAGGTGGAAGGGAGATGTCAGACCTGAGCAAAGACATTAAGGACAAAACACGCTTGTGGATGTAACTGATGGGAGGAAGCAAGGAGCCTCGCCTCTGTCCTAACATGGCTCCAGCGTCCTCTTCTCACCCAGACCACGCTGACCACCCTCACCCACCCCTGCTGCTTTCTTCACAGCCCTTAGCCACTTCTCACATACTCTCCAATCGATTTATTTGACCTCTCTATCCCCACAGTTTCCAAGAGGGAGACTTTTATCCGTCTCGTTGTTTCCCCAACACCAAGAAAGATGCTGGGCAAATGGCAAGCCGTCAATAAATGTGTGATGAGTGAATGAATGGACGGAATAGATACTGATGAAAATGGAATTCATGATTCAGAGGAAAACCTTGAGATAATCCCAATGACTGCAGCTGGAAAAGACAAAGAGATAAAAGAGAGTTAGAGAAAAGTGTACAGATGTAGAAATGAGTGCAACTCAAGGATAATTGGTGGCCCTGATTCAGAACCCTAGTAATGGCTACAGGTTGTGTAAAGATGGTGTGAGAATCCTTTAAATAAAGCAATTGGTGGATCCAAGATTCAAAACAGCATGTCACACTTCAGAAAGGCTGCTACAGAATGCTCCACACTTATTTCTTAGCAAAGTTATGAACTTCAAAGAAACAGACTCCTTCAAGCATTTAGGATGAAAAAGAAAATTGTTTATGAGTAGGAGAAGAGCTGCCTGCTTAAGGCTTCTACAGCAAGTGTCCACTTCATAAGACCGTGAAGCAGCAGGTCTTGAAGGGAAAAAAGTGTGACTCGAGAAAATGACTCACACCTGGGATGCACCTTGTAAAGACTTTTAAGGATGGAGGAACCTCAGGAACACACCCGTGAGCCCTTCTGGGGGAGAAAACAGATAAACAATTCATGATAAAATCTGGGCAACCGAAGAACCGGTGAACCTCCAACCAATTTAAGTATGCACTGGAGGGTAAGCAACTATAGGGATTAGGCTTACAGAAAAGAAGGTGAATGTCATAAACCATCATAAGAAATAATGCTATAAGTATGAAAATCACGAGCTGAAAGGAGAGGAGATCATGAGAGAGAGGTGTGGGTGCTGATTTCATCTTTCCCAGCAGGGAACTAAGAACCTGTCTGAAATGGCCACAAGGAGGTTAATACCTATAATCCTTTTATAATACCTATAATCATTTTAATTTTTTAGTGTTTTTCAGAAACTCTTTTTTCATAAAAGGGATCTTTTAGAAAACAGTTTATTTGAAGTTTAACAATTCCTTCATTTCTTCTTAATTTACCTGAACATAAAAAATCAAAGATAATATTTTCACTAAAAATCTTGTGTAGTTAGAAAATATTTTCTTTAAAAAAATTTCTTTTTTTGGCTGCTCTGGGTCTTCACTGAGACACATAGACTTCGCTTGTTGCCGAGCAGGCCTCTAACTGTGGCCCACCGGCTTTGTTGCCCCACAGCCTGTGGGATCTTAGTTGCCCGACCAGGGATCGAAGACCCCTGCAACAGAAGGAGAAGTCTTAACCACTGGACCACGAGGGAAGTCCCGGGTAATATTGTCTTAAAGTCTATTTCTCTCTTCCTTGTTTGGTTAGAATGATGTTCACTTAATATAGAGTGAAAAAAAAAACATGCAAGGTGATTACTTCTAGACAGTAGGATGTGAGTGCATTGTACACCTTCAGCAGTGAGTTTCCAGTGCTTTATTTGTCCTCTTTGATGAGGGTGGCGGTAACGCAGGCAGCACATCCAGATCACCCCCTCAGGATCTCGTTTCCCCATCTCCTTGACCCTGGCTGTGCTTACATGCTTGCTCTGCCCCATGGGATGTGAGCAATGAGTGAGGTTACTCCAGAGAGAGGCTCTAAAGTCACTGGTATTTCGGGGCTGTTTTTACTGCAGCATAACCTAGGTTGTTCTGACTGATACAATATGGATGTGTCGTTTTATAAAAACAACAGAATGATTTTTTCACTGAGAAGGAAGGAAGGGAGGAAGAAAAGAAGGAAGTAGAAAAGAAAAGAAAAAGGGATGGGGGAGGAGGGTGGAGGATAGATAGGAGAGGGAAAAGACAATTCAAACTGAATATACCAGAGGGTTAACGTGATTGATGCTTTGCGGTGGAAACCTGGACATTCTTTGAAACTTTCACCAGTGAGAGTGAAAGAGGAAAACACCATCTCAGACCATCAAATGGGGACTGTGGGTGTGGGGTAAGGGGGACAGGAATCAAGGCCACAGGAGACCCCAGACCAAGACCCTTGGAGCAGAGAAATGCCCGATGGTGCAATTCCCTAGCTCAGCTTGGTCGTTCGGTCATGTCCAATTCTTTGCAACTCCATAGACTGTAGCCCACCAGGCTCCTCTGTTCATGAAATTCTCCAGGGAAGAATACTGGAGCGGGTTGCTGTTTCCTCTGAGGCTTTGGGGAAATCCAGGGCTGGAAGCAGATGGGAACCTCATTTGGGTCAATACAGGTGGAGAGACAGGAGGAGACTTCAGGGATGGGTCCAGGAGAAGCCCCTCCATGGCTGGGTTCTGGGTGAGAGGGGACCAGGTAAAGTGCCAGGAAATCACCGGGAAGTAGGGAGCCCCCAAAGGCAAAGCAAGAGAGGGAGCCCGGGACAGCTGGAACCTGGGCCAGCCCTTCTCCTCCTGCTTCCGCTCAACACCAGGGGCAGATAAGTGTGCTCAGTCGTGTCTGACTCTTTGTGACCTCATAAATGGTAGCCCTCCAGGCTCCACCGTCCATGGGATTCTCCAGGCCAGAATACTGGAGTCGGTTGCCATTTCCTCCTCCAGCGGATCTTCCCGACCTAGATATGCAACCCGAGTCTCCTGCATCTCCTGCATCAACATGCAGATCCTTTACTACTGGAACCTCCTGGGAAGCCAGGGACAGGAGGGGAGCAATACCGTGTACCCATAGTGGAGATGAGGAGACTGAGGTTCCGAGAGAAGTGTGATTTCCCCCAACGCCACACGGCTGCGACGGACAAAGCAGGGACCCGGCCCCAGGCACGGGGCTCTTGTCCCCTAGGGAGGCGGGGAAGTCCCTAAGGGAGGGAAGGGCCCAGGGTGAACTGCTGACGAAGGGCCCTGGCTGGGGAGGGGGCCCTCCTCTTTGGCGACAGGTAGGCAGAGACCCCATTCCGTGAGTGGGGTTCCCTCGTCAGTGGGGGTTCTGTAATGCAGCTTGGTGCCCCCACTCCCTGAGAGGCCTCCTAGCTTCACAGCTTGAGGAGGATCCCGGCAGGTGGCAGGTCTGGGTCCCCGGCCAGCTGACCAGCTGCTACGCCTAAGGCAGGTCGCCCACCCTGAGTGGCCGTGCCCCAGTCCTGGAAGGACTTGAGTCATCACAGCTCGCTCTGCATCCTTGTGGAAGGCCAGAGGAGCTGACCACCGCGGATTGGGGTTATTCATCCCCAAAGCCAGAGGCAGCGCCAGGCAGGCTCCACCCAGCCACCGTCCTCCCCGCCCCCGGGACACTGAGGCCTCCCCAGGCAACAGCCTCCCAAGCTGTTACTACGAGGCTTCGGAGCTACTTTTGTTTTTTTTTTGCCAGCAACTCCAGAGCTAAAAATATCAAGGCAGGTAGAAGGAGCCAGTGTGCGGGGGAGGCGCCAGCCTTTCATTGCATGTTCTGAGCCGCACCTGGCACTTTTCCTGCTGGATCTGGATGTGTGGACAGACCAACCGACGGCTGATGATGCAGGCAGAGGAGAGGAGCAGGTGTACCTGGAGGCCCACATTGCATGAGGCAGGGGGAGGGGAGGGAAGGGGGAGCAAGGGGGTGGGGGAGGGAGAGGGGAGCAAGAGGGCTGGGGGGAGGGGAGGGAGGGGGAGCGAGGGGGTGGGGGAGGGAGGGGAGAGCAAGGGGGCTGGGCAGAGGGAGATGGGGAGCAAGAGGGGTGGGGGGAGGGGAGGGGAGGGAGGAGGAGCAAGGGGGCTGGGGGGAGGGAGGGGGGACAAGAGGGTGGGGGGAGGGGTGGGAGGGGGGACAAGGGGGTGAGGGGAGGGGAGGGAGGTGGGTAAGGGCTTCTGGGAGCAAGTTTGGGGAGAGAGCCTCACCACCGCCCCCCAGTCGCCCCCCCCACATGGCATTCCCTCCAGCTGTGTGTCCTGTGGCCGCTGTAGCAAAGGACCACGGGAGTAGTGGCTTAAAACCATCCAGATGTGTTCTCTTACAGCTCTGGAGGTCAGAGGTCAAAAATTCAATTCCAGGATGACAGTCAAGGTGTGGGCAGGGCCAGCTCCTTCGGAGACTCCAGGGGAGAATCGGATTCCTGACCTTTTCCGGCTTCTAGAGGCACCCATGTGGCCTGGCTGCCAGCCTCACGTCCATCAGCCTCTGCTTCCATCCTCACACCTCCTCTCGGACCCTGGCCTTCCTGCCTCCCTCTTATCGGAACCCTTGTGATGACACTGCGCCCACCAGATAATGCAGGACAGTCGGCCCATCTCAGATCATTAACTTCAGCACCGCTGGGGGGTCCTCTGACGATGGAAGATGACACACTCACACATGCCCGGAATTAGGATGAGGGCATCTTTGGGGGCCATTATTCACCCAACCACACTCCTCATGGGCAGGAAGGTAGCAAAAGCTGCCACTGGCGTGAGGATGAAGGTATGTAAGGCACTCACACACATTAGCTTGTACAAGGTCCCAATGACCCTGGGGTCGGGAATACCACCGGCTCCACTTCACAGATGAGAAAACTAAGGCAGAGGGTGGTGCAGTAACTGCATCAGCCACGTGCAGGAAGTGACGGAGCCAGATTCCCATGCAGACCCTCACCCAGTCTGTGCCTTCAGTAGGAGATCCTGGGGCAGCCCCCAAGGTGACTTCTGACTCTGCATCATTCTAGAACTTCACTAAAGCCTTTGACTGTGGATCACAAACTGTGGGAAATTCTTAAAGAAATAGGAATACCAGACCACCTTACCTGCCTTCTGAGAAACCTGTATGCAGGTCAAGAAGCAACAGTTAGAATTGGATGCGGAACAACAGACTGCTTCCAAATTGGGAAAGGAGTACATCAAGGCTGTATATTGTCACGCTGCTTATTTAACAACCTATATGCAGAGTACCTCATGCGAAATGCCAGGCTGGATGAAGCACAAGCTGGAATCAAGATTGCCGGATATGCAGACAACCCCACCCTTATGGCAGAAAGCAAAGAGGAACTCAAGAGACTCTTGATGAAGGTGAAAGAGGAGAGTGAAGAAGCTAGCTTAAAACTCAACATTCAAAAAACGAAAATCGTGGCAACGGGTCCCATCACTTCATGAGAAATAGATGGGGAAAAAAATGGAAACGTTGACAGACTTAATTTTCTTGGGCTCCAAGATCACTGTGGGTGGTGACTGCAGCCAGGAAATTAAAAAACCTTTGCCCTTGGAAGAAAAGTTATGACAAACCTAGACAGCATATTAAAAAGCAGAGACAACACTTTGCCGAAAAATGTCCACATAGTCAAAGCTATGGTTTTTCCAGTGCTCATGAATGGATGTGAGAGTTGAACCATAAAGAAGGCTGAGCACCAAAGAAGTGATGCTTTCGAACTCTGATACTGGAGAAGACTCTTGAGAGTCCCTTGGACCGCAAGGAGATCCAATCAGTCACTCCTAAAGGAAATCAACCCTGAATATTCATTAGAAGGACTGATGCTGAAGCTGAAGTTCTAATACTATGGCCACCTGATGGGAAGAGCCAACTCATTGGAAAAGACCCTGGTGTTGGGGAAGATTGAGGGCAGGAGAAGGGGAGGACAGAGGATGAGATGGTTGGATGGCATCATGGCCTCAATGGACATAAGTTTGAGCAAACTCTGGGAGATGGTGAAGGAAAGGGGAGCCTGGTGTGCTGCAGTCCATGGTCGCAAAGAGTCGGACACGACCGAGGGACTAAACAAACAAAGAACTGGTTTATGCAGAAGGTAACTGTGGGCCCATCTTTTCATAAAGAGGCTCTGTGAGTCACAGGGGAGCATTTAGAAAGCACCCCGGAAGAGATCGTAATGACCACTGGTCCCCATCACCCTGAGGCTCCGCCCCACAGCACCCCCTGCCCAGCCGACACCTGGGCACAGGGAGCCGCTCCCCAGAGCCAGGCTGGCCCACTTTGCAAAGGCTCCCTCATGCTGGCCAGAGCCCACCTCCCGAGGCGGCCCCAAGGCGACCAGATCCACCCTTCAGGTCTCAGAGCCAGGTAGGTCCCATCCCAGGAGAGCCAGGCAGAGGATGGAGCCACCCAGCCCAGCCCCCAGCCTCCCCTTCCCTCCAGGGATGCCTGGCCACTCCTAAGCCCCCACCTGCAGCAGGGTTCTCAGCCTCTGGACTTTGATGGAGAAAAATGACTTTCCGATAAAATTTTCATGCTAAGTCAAGCCTAAAATAGGCCAGAAAGGAAACAGAGTGACTTTTGCCCAGTACAAATGAGGGGACATGAAACCCCGAGGCTGGCCTCTCTGGGCTGTCCCTCTGCCACCTCCCCCTCTCCATCAAAGGCCCTGAAACCTGCCCCCACCCCCACCCCAGCAGGGCCAACCTCATGGACACGTGCCCTGCGCAGTCTTTCAGAAGGGCCCTCCCCTAGTGGTTCAATGCTCTGTGGTTACCATCTTGAAATTCTTGATTCTAGAGGGAGGCCCACATTTTCATTTTGTACCACACACTGCAAATTATATAGCCATCCTGGCCGTCAGGAAGGTGCTCGTGATCTGACTCTGAGAACAAAAATGCCGTCCTCTTGGGCTGGCCAAGGGGAGGTGACCACAGAGCCATCCCATCACATACACCACCATCCTCATACCAGACCCACGAGTGAAATCAACAAGCACAGAGCAATGGCCATCCCTCACGTGTACACAGGTTCTATGCCAGGCAGGTACCCTCCCAGGTCATCTCCCCTGACTCCCCAACAGCCTTGGAAGTGACACCTCCCAGTCCTCCTTCACGATGAAGAGCTGCGGCCCAGAAACCAAGTCCCTTGTCCAGTGGTCCGGAGACTGTGAGTGGTGGACGTGAAATGTTCCAGAACTGCGAGAAGGCCAAGGCAGCCAGGACAAGAGAGGCCGCCCTGAGTGTCAGCAAAAGCTGGCAGGGATGGAGGGGGCCTCAAGGAACTCAGATGAGGGCTAGCAGGGTTCCTAGCTAGGAGAGGCCAGCCCGCTCCCCCGCCCCCACCCTATACCAGAGTTGTGGGTTCTGGGCAGGCAGGCCCAGGCCATGCAGGGGCCACCCCTCTAGGGGGCCGTTTTGCTATAAACCAATTTTTTGTCTGGCCACCCCAATTACACCTATGGGGGTTTTATGGCAAAGGAATTGTCAAGCAGTTGTCAATTTAATTTTTAAAATTTACATTTTAAATTTTGGGATATGTTAATTTAGGTCTAATGTTTAGTTTAGGTCTGTGTATAAATTTAAATAATAAATGTATAACCTCCTTATCTCATTTTGGTAAACAAATATATCTAAATGCAAAATGTATTTATACATGGCAACAAGTATAAACTTATTGACATAATATACTTGAATTAATCTTTATAATTAATGTTAATTAATATATATTACAGCAATACAACACGTACACAGCTAATACCAGCCAACACAAACCAATGTACTGCAATACATGTCACACATATATAATTATACAGTATATAGAACATATATCATCACAGCACATCAATCCATACCAATTAATATCAGCCACACACATTATACTACTGCAATATATATTTGATTATACAGTATATATATAATATGCATATACAGTATACATACTAATTTATATACAGATTAATTAAGTATAGATCCATAAATAGAATTAGGTATACCTCTATTATATTTTATTTATACCCATACCTAATTAGGCGAACTGCAATTAGGCAAATATATTTATATTATGTATTTATAATAATATATATAGTATTATTAATTGTACCGCCTGTTGATCACTAAGAAATTGAGAAAACCCTTCTCTGAGTATCTCCTATTTGAGACAGCATGTCCCTCCCCCATAGGGTAAAGGGGAGCGTAGGAACTACGTAGGGTTGGAAAGTTCCACAGGTATCTTCAAACTGCCAATCTAACATTTTTGAACTTTTAACTACTGTGGGGGCTTGAGGGCAAATGAAACAAAATTTGACCCCTGAAATCTATCAGGGCAACTTGCCAATCATCACTATTTTGTAAAAGACTTGCAGTTGATCCTTATTGAATGGAATTACTATATTTGCTACTTCTTTTCTAAAAAGTTCCACACTTCCTTTTTCCTCCTTTTATAATTAATTGTGCCACCAAGCTGGGATAAGATAAAACTATTTTTCTTGGGGTCACTGGTAGATGGAACCAATGGGCCTTTTTGTCACAAGCACCCTGTAGGTGTATGTTTTGTGGCAAAAATAATTTAATCTCATCTTTTGGTAATATTAATCCTAATTAACTGACCATTTAAAGTCTCATCTACTTTAACAAGAGCCAACTCTGTCTCACTAGTCAACTTAGAACTGGAATTAGGGTCGCTTTTTAAGAACAAAGGCTTTAAATCTGCAGTAGTCAGTTTTAAATGTGGGCATATCCAATTAATGTCCCCTAATAATTTTTGGAAATCATTTAAAGTTAGTAAACAATCTCTCCGCAGCTTCAAAGGGGCATTATCAGTTTTTTAAAACTTTTGGCACACCTAAATATGAGAAGCAAGTAAAGAGGTGTTGCACAACATGTTTATAAGCTTCTCCAGTTTTTGTTTTGTAACCTAAATCTGGTCTATAGCTTTTTAGATGACAAGCAACCATCTAATCTTTACTTGAATACTTCCAACAACAGGAAACTCACTACTCTTCAAGGTTTTAAACTCTCCCTCACCCTTTTTTTTTTTTTTTTTTTTTCTACAGCATTCTCACCCTGCATATCACTTTCTCTAATCCCACCAACTCATTTTTAGTATTATACGTGGGCCAGGAACTAGGCCAGTCTTTCCCAGCAATGTTAAGAGATGTCTGTTCCTGTGTCTAATAGCCTTGACATTTTATTTTCTTGAATTAAAAGATCTTTTAAAGGCCTTGGAGCTGTAATTCCCTGCACCCAAAAAGCTAGATCACTAAATCTAAATGCTCTGTGGCTCCTAGCCTGAGAAGTCAAGGTTTTTTCCTGTCTGATAGCTGTGTTACTCTTTGACCTTTATTAATTTGCACAGTTTTAGTAGGCGGTGAGAACAAAACTTTAATTTCTCAATATAATCAGAATCTACTACACCATGCACCACCGAAATTTTCTTTTTCTTTTTTTTCTTTCTTCTTTCATTTATTTATTTATTTTTTTTAAGAAAGCGAGCTACGCCCTAGCACAAGTCCTACAATGCCCTCAGGTAGGGGGCCAGCCACTCCAGTTGGAATTGGAGTAACCTCGTCAAGGGTTAATATTGTTGCTAAATCCCCTTACCATTGGGCTTTTCTCTTAGCCTGGGTGAGACCCCCCTGAGGGGGTTTTCTCCAAGGAGCAGGCTCTGCATATTGTGCATGCAGTCTGTTTTAAAAGCTCCACTGTTTAAAAAACTTTTTATCTTTTTCAGGCTTAGGCAACACTTTGAGAGGCTTTGGGGGCAAAGTGGGGAACTCTTGGGCCCTGGAAGGCGCAAACGGAGGCGGCAGCTATCGCCCCAAATCAGAAAGTGGTGGATAAGATTTTTTTAAGTTTGTGCAGAGGGGGAGGTAGCTCGCCAGGGCGTCTGGCCACAGTGTCCTGTAAGTCCTCTCCTCTCCTCTGCTGATTTTTCTTACTTCTTCTCTTTAAATCTTCTCAAGTTTTCTTTCCCTCACTCTATCTTTTTTCCTTCCTCTTCTCTTCTCTTTACTTTCTATCATTTCCTTTTTGTTTCCCTCTTTCATTCTCCCTTCTTCCTTCTTACTACCTTCTCTTTCTTTCGTTTCTTTTCCTTTACCCTCTTTCTCTCTAACTTTTTCTTTCCTCCTCCTTCTCTTTCTCTCTGTGTCTCTTTTTCTAACTTCCTTTTTTCCTTTTTCTATCTTGCTGCATTCCCTGATTCCTTCCTCCTCCGTTCCTCTCTCCTTTTCACTCTTTAGTTCTTTTTCTATCTTTAGATCTTTCTCTATTTTCTTTCCTTTTTCTTTTTCACTTTTTTTCTTTTTTCTTTTCTTTTTCTCTCTTTTTTTGCTTGGGTGAAGCCCCTCTGAGGGGGTTTTTCTGCAAGGAGCAGGCTCTGTATATTGTGTATTTTTTAAAAGCTCCTTTGTTTAAAAATAAAACTTTTTAATCTTTTCAACCTTAGGCAATGCTCTGGGAGACTTTGGATGTAAACTGGGGAATTTTTAGGCCCTGGGAGGTGCAAGCGGAGGTGGAGTAGTTGCCTTAAATCAGAAATTGTTGGATAAATTTTTAAAGGTTTGTGTAGAGGGAGAGGGGGCTCGCCAGGGCGCCCGGCCGCAGCGTCCTGTAAGCCCTCTCACTCCTCGGGAGGTAGAGCACAGTGTCCCTCCTTTTCCTTGTCAATGGCAGAAAATATGATCTGCGCAGAAGGTGGAGACCCACTACCATCCACCGCTATAGCCTCTCCCATAGGTCATCCCACAGCCTCATGACGAGGGTCCAGAACATTTTTAATCATATTTATAGGATAAGTGTTTAGTTGTTTTTTCACCTTCACCCAAATATCTAAATTAACAGTAGCCTCTTTAACAGTTCAGATTACTTGTATAAAGAGTTGCCATTCTTAGTTTCAGTGTTATCCATGTCAGAAAGTTAAGTATAGTAAAAGATTTTGCTTTAAGCTATCAAAAGATCAGGCTTTTCTTTGGCCTTTTAACTTCAGAAACCGTTTTTTCTAACTCTAACTCTTTAACACTTTCAACACTTCCCACTCCTCTCGCCCTGTGTATCCTACAGGGGGGTCCGCGGCACCCTTGAGTGGGGTCCTAGCCGTCCCGAACATTGGAAGAACAATAGGGCTGATGGCCCAGATTGTTCCGGGGGAGGAACAGTAGGCTGATGGCCCGAACTGTTCCAAGGGAGGAGCAGTTGGGCTGGTGACCCAAACTGCTCCGTGGGGGAACAAGAGGGCTGGTAACCCAGTTGTTCCGAGAACGGGGAGCAATAGGGCTGATGGCTCTGATTGCTTTGGGGAGCTTACCTTCGAAAATCCCTGTCTCGGGCGCCACCTGCCGGGGACCTGCCCCGGCTGATCCAGGGTATTCGAAGCGGGGACGGCGTCGGCGACCTATTTATTTAAATATTTTATCAAAGATATAAAGAGTAATAGGATGAGGATAGCTCAGTAGGAAAATTCAGTGGAGAAAAGAGGCTGAGTAGCTTGGTTTACGCGGGAGACCAATAAAACTTCAAGACAAGAAGTTTGCACCACTTACGTAGGCCGCAGGCGTCCTTCCGTTCTCCCGAAGGAGAGGAGACACTGAGGCCTCCCCGGTCGGATCTTAGAAGCCCAGGCATAATTAGTAAGCATGGCGGGTTCCGCGCTCCAGATGGAGACTCAGCCAGAGTGAGAGAGAGAGCGACATGGGGAGACCAGTATTTCGAGAAACTGATCCCCATTCTTTATTTTCCATGGTCTACTTTTATACACTGAGATGTTATGCAAAAGTCACGTGGGGTCAGCAGTCCTGACTTTTATCAAAGTCAGGTGCTTCATACAAATGTATACAGAGGTCTTAGGGGTGTTACATCATCTTCTGGCCAGGGGGGCCTGCTGACAATTTACGACCCTCTCCTTGTGACAGCGGTCAGTCAATCAGGACACTTATTTCTCCAGGGCTGATTATTCTCAAAACAGACGCCACCCAAGTAAAGTTACATTCCTACAGGGTGAGGGTGTAGTGGGTTTTAGCTAAGGAAAGAATTTACTTAGCCTAAGGTCTAACGTGATTAATATCAAAGGTTAATACTTATTTCTTCTATATATTCATTAATGTGTGTAAGGGCAGGGGATGTGGAGACTTAGCAACAAACATTGGCTCAACAAATGAAAAACCCTTCACCAATACAATTTCTAATCAGCCCGTTATACTTATACTAATAGTTTTCTAACTTCTCTAAAGAACCCGTTTTTAGAGGGTTTAAAGCATCTTGTGCCTCTCACGGTTGGGAGGCTGTGAGCAATCACATGTGGCCGGACGAGCCTGTCAGGCAGGCTAGAGAACCTTCAGAGGAGTTTGTAGGTTAAAACACTCTTATCACGCCCAGGAATTATAAACTGGAGCTCTAAGTTAACTCCTTCTCCAAAAGAGGTGGTGGGGGACAGCCCCCCGTAAAGTCAGAGGTGTAGGTGAGCACAAAGTAGTAAAGTAGGCAGGCTCTGGTTATGGGGGTAGATGCTCGAGGAGTTCCAGGGGGACTCCTGAGGCTCGATCCCGCCTTTGCGTATGTCGAGCCTCCTTCCTCATGACCTTTGTCACGGGCGGAGTACCTCACTCTGGCCCCCAACACACCCCAATCCCTGAGGGGGAGTGAGGGTGTCCTGGAGCAGACCCTTGGACCTGGGCCATCCTGTAGGGGAGCACCCATCCCAGGGAGCGGCTGTCCCACACTGTTGACCACTGACCACGCTGGTGAAGGACACATCCCTGAGAGGGGCAGTGGGCAGCCGGCTCAGGGCAGTCCTCAGAGGCGCAACGTGGGAGAGCTAAGAGAGGTGTTTCAGGGCCCCTCTCAGCACTGCTGGGGTTTTGTGAAATAGGTGTGACGGTGAACTTTGGGGACAAACAGGAGTCACAGCTGGGGAAGGGGGTAGGCTTGTGATCATCTCCATCTTCTGACCTTCTCGTGGTTTCTTCAGCAGCCTTGAAGCCTAGTGTTTGGGCGACGCTCTTCTCAGCTTTGCTGGGTCCTGACACTTCCACTGGACTGACCGGGGTCTGCCGGATTCAGGGCCACCCAAAACCTGAGAGTGGAACCGTTCTTAGAAAATAGCGTCTCTGCAGAGGTCCCTGGGTTCAGATGAAAGGCCATCCTGGAGTGGAGGGGCCCTAAGCCAACCACTGTCCTTACCAGAAGGGGGAAATATGGACACAGACATGCAGAGAGGAGACCGTGGCAGAGACTGGCGTGGTCAGTGCTGCTACAAGCCAAGGATGCTGGCCGGCAGCCACCGGGAGCTGCCGAAAGAGGCAGGAAGCATCCTCCCCTGGAGCCTCCAGGGGAAACACAGCCCTGCTGACACCTTGATTTTGGACATGGGGCCTCCAGACTGTGAGAGAACGAGTCTCTGTTGCTTTAAGCCACCCAGCCTGTAGCGCTTTGTTATGGAAGCCCCAGGAAGCTCACCCGTCCATCAGATGAGGAGACCCAGGAAACCCCCAGGCCTGAGCAGGACGGGCAGCACCCCCAGCCTGCCTCAGTGCCTCTCAAAGTGAGTGTTAGTTGCTCAGTCATGTCCGACTCTTTGTGACCCTATGGACTGTCGCCCACTAGGGTCCTCTGGCCATGGAGTTCTCCAGAGAAGAACACTGGAGTGGGGAGCCATTGTCTTCTCCAAGGGGTCTTCCCAACCCAGGGATCAAACCCAGATCTTCTACACTGCAGTCAGATTCTTTACCATCTGAGCCACCAGGGAAGCCCAAAGCCACTCCCAACAGGCATCTGCAGACAGTACTCTGGCTCAACAGCTGCCTCCCCCTACAGTCTCCATCACCTCCCATCACTTAGCCACGACATCTGGGACTATTCTCCCCTCCTGTTTCAGGAACCCCACCCATCCATCCATCCGTCCATCTATCATGTGCTAAGTCGTGTCCAACTCTTTGTGACCCCATAGACCGTGGCCTGCCAGGCTGCTCTGTCCATGGAATTCTCTAGGCAAGAACACTAGAGTGGGTTGCAATTTTCTACTCCAGGGGATCTTCCTAGGGATCAAACCTAGGTCTCCTGTGGCTTCTGCATAGCAGGCGCCTTCTTTACCACTTGAGCCATCAGGGAAGCCTTCATGTACCCCACATCCAACCAAGCAGAGCGTACTCTCGGACCTCCTTGAGGGGGTAACCTAGAATGCAGCCTCTTGCTTGCGGTTCTCCCACCCCCAGCCCCAGCCCGCGTCGTCATCCCTGGATTGTCCCCTGCCCGTCTTCCCCCACCCCTCCCCCTCTCTCGATGCCATGAGACCCACCGTAGCTCCATCCCACCAGCCGACCTCATCCCAGCCCTGGGCAGGCTTCTCACTCACATGGAGTAAAAGCCAGAATCTGCAGGAGGCCCCAGGCCTCATACGACCTGCCCCTCACCCCCTCACCCCCCCCAGAGAGCTTCCCAGCTCACCCCTCTCCTCTCTGTCTTTGTTCAAATGTCACCTCCTCACAAGGCTGCCCCTTTCTGCCAAATTCAGATGAGACCAGGAGGTGAAGGGACGAGGTCTTGCAGGGCCCTTGAGAACAGCCACTTTGCCCAGACAAGGTGGATGCGACCCATGGCCCAACTCAAGTGTCAGTGGAGCCACTGAGGCCGTGATGTGGGACGGACGAGGCAAGGGGCAGGGGAGGGGGCGGGGAGACTCATCTGGTGCAGTAATTCGAGCCAGTAATGAGGACAGCCTGGACCAGGTGATGGCTGGGGAGGCGGGCTCTGTGGCCTGATTCCAGCTGTCTTTTGAATATAGAGCCCATGGGATCTACAAGCAGATTGACTGTGAGTGTTAGAGAAAGGGTGGAGTCAGGAGAACCCCCAGACTTTGAGCCACTGGAAGGCGGGAGCAGTTCTGGGCACCGCAGGCATGGAGAAGTGTCTGCGAGTCCACATTAGATGCCCAAGAGGGACAGCGTGTTGGCAGATGAGTTCTCAGTTTGGGATTCAAGGAGAGGTCCAGGCTAGAGAGATGGATTCCAGGGGAAACTGGGAGGCTGGCCGGGGTTTCTTGGGGCAGAGGTGTCAAGAGAGAAGCAGGGACCTCAGAAGTCAGGGAGCAGGCGGTGGTGGGGAGGGCAGTGAAGTGACCAGCAGGGGCAATGAAGTGAAGCGAAAGTGTTAATTGCTCTTTGCAACCCTGTGGACTGTAGCCCGCCAGGCTCCTCTGTCCATAGGATTCTCCAGGCAAAGATACCGGAGTGGGTAGCCATTCCCTTCTCCAAGGGATCTTCCCAACCCAGGGATCAAACCTGGATCTTGCACATTGCACCATCTGAGCCACCAGGGAAGCCCTACACATCTCAAAGCTAGGGGTTTCAGGAGGAGAGGACAGTGAACTG
Organism: Bos indicus x Bos taurus; assembly: GCF_003369695.1. Lineage (NCBI taxonomy): Eukaryota > Metazoa > Chordata > Mammalia > Artiodactyla > Bovidae > Bos > Bos indicus x Bos taurus. Next base: position 4,855,002 of record NC_040080.1, on the reverse strand, counting down.
AAATATCGGCTGAAATATCGGCTGAAGCCCTACACATCTCAAAGCTAGGGGTTTCAGGAGGAGAGGACAGTGATCTGAAATATAGTGAATGAGTAAATGAATGAGTGAGTCACAAAAAACTACAAGATTAGGGGAAAGACTGTAAGAGCCACCCCAGGCCCACCCCAGCAACCCTTTGCCCACCCCCAAGGCCCCCCGGGTGGAGCCCAGGCAGCGTGGCCCACCTAAGCCACTATTGAGACGTTCCCCCGGTTGTCACCCCACCTGACGCTGGCGGCTTCTCCTAGGAGACCACCAGATTATGACGCAAATGTCACACTGTTTGGAGGGAGGAAGAATCCAGGCGGCCGTTTTTGTTTATCTGCAGCCATAACTCTGCCCCGAGCCTAATGGACCAGACCTTTTCCAGTCATTTAACAGCCGACCTGACATTTACAAGGCAGGCGGTTAGCACTTGTCCTGACAGTGTGGGACTGACGCAGCCAGGTCTGTCCTGCCTGAGTGCACCGCTAATCTCTGCTCGCCAGGAGTGGGAGGGGAGTCTTTGGGGGGGGTGCTGGGGGCGGGGTGTCCGGAAGAACAAGGAACTTCTTGCCAGTGACTGCAATTCCCACCAGCATCCAGAGTTTCATCCGTTTCACCCCCCAAAGCAGCACTTTGTGGTTTTACAATACACTTTTGCATTTCTTTTCCAACGTGATCACACAAAGGACATTGTGTAGCAGGGTCCCCGCTGAACCTGGGCCCATTAGGAGGGCTGGTGGGGAGCCTGCCAGGAGCTTCATGCACACAAGAGACCCCTGGAAAGAATTCCCCTGAAGAATCAAGGGAGGAGCGTGGGGCCAATCCGGCCCGACATGCAGGGCCCAGCTTACTAGTGGTCAGAGTACCTGGCTCCCAGTACGAATTCTCCCCTTTGCCCCAAAACCCAGCCAGCCCCTGCTAGACAAGTCTGGGGAAATATTAACACCAACGGCCAACGGGTGCCAAGGTCACGATCCCCATCACAGGTGAGGACACGGACCCTGAGGCTAACCTGTAGCCCTCACCCAGGAGGCCGGCCCTGGTCTGACTTACTCCCTGGAGGCAGCAGGTTCACTTTCAAAGCAGGAAATACCCAGTGTAATTGAGCAGATCTGCGGCCCCATTTGACCAGCGACCTCGTGAGCCTTCTCCACCGTCAGACCCCAGGGAAGGGGCCCCCAAGCCCAGGCCCACACCCCGAGGAGGCGTGAGTGTGAGCAGTCGACGACCACCACTCCTCGGCCGAGAGACCCTGGCTGAGTCCCCTCTCCTCTCCCAGCCTCAGTTTCTCCCGCTGCAGGAGGGAACAATTACAGAATCGGCTCCCGCGACGTTGAGAGGACAGCGGGATGAGTCAACGCCCGAGACGGCGCAATGAGAAATGCCGGGTGCCGGGCAGATGTGGGGAATCGTCCTTGTGACTAGGAGGTTGCCATGGTGATGGAGGCTCGTGTTTAGCGGGTAAATATCCACAGCCCACTGGAGCAGCTGGTCCTTCTCAGTCCCAAGACAGGCACAGCCCAGTGGCGTGCTCACCCCCAGCCCTCCCCACCCTGTCCCGGGAGGTAGTTCCGTAACCTCCCCCAAAACCCGGAGCACCACACTTCTCTCCAGAACCTTCTTCTGGGACCAGAACCCGCCCCATTTCCTGAGCACAGTGTAAACTCAGACACATCCATCCCCACACCTCTGTCTCCACAGCAAGTGTTTCCTAAAAGTGCCCTGGGGCCGAGTGGTGGCCTGGACCCCTCCTCTGCCATCAAGGAGCTCAACGCCACAGGGTAGGTGATGGGCAGGAAGAGAGCATGACCCCAGAGTGGGGTGAGGGCTGCAGTGGACAGGATGGGGGTGGGCAGACACCAGGCCCTGTGAGGCTCCTTCCAATGGGACTTCCAGATTCTGAGTCTCGGGGTAATAACTGACCACCAAGAGGGAGAAACGGAGAAATTTCTATCCTGCAAAGTGCACTCACCCCCAGGCGCCGGGTCCTACCCAACTTCCTGGACTGTGAAATAGGGATAATATTCACTGCCCACAGAGCAGCGGGGGGCATGCCATGAGGCCGTAGGGATAGGGGTCCCCACGTCTGGTCCCCATGCATGCCTGACAAGCAGTAGCAAATAAATACTGCCGGGCTGGTGGTGAGGTCATAGGTGGAAAGGTTAGGGGTCTTCAGAAAAGGAGAACCAGGCACGGCTTTCTTGACATGAGAGAAGCCATCTTTGGCCTAAGCTGTTCTGTGATCTAAGCTTAGACCCAACGCCTGTCCTTGCAAAGGAACAGGCCTCAGGAGTTAATGATGGTAAAGGAAGAGAAGCACAAACAGCTGTTACCAGGTCAGAGAGATAACCGTATCGGAGACAATAAATCAGAAGTCAAGACTCCAGTTCTGTTTCAAAGGTAAAGATTAGCCTGAAGTGCATTCTTTGGATCCTGCTTTGCAGGATCCAATGCCCCTCGAGCCCTCACCCACCCGATCAACTGGAACCCAAGGAATGACGGTGCTGACCTCTGTTCTCCCCCGTGACGTCAATCAACCAGAGCCCGGACTTTGTCAACCTTGCCCCAGTTCTAGACTGCATTCTCCTCTGCTCAAGCCCCTTCATGAATATGCATGTACCCTTAGCTTAAAACTGCCCCAATTTTGTTGTTCAAGGAGACACTGCTATGGGAATGATCCCTAGTTTCCAAGCTGTCCTTACTTGCAAATAATAAATCTTTCGTTTTCCCCATCCTTGGCTTCGATGTTATCTTTTGAAAGCTCGACAGCCCCCAAGAGATGAACCATTTTGGGGGAACAATGGGAGGCATCACTAAGTCCAATTTGTGGACTCAGGCACCTATTCCAGAAACGCCCACTGAACCTTTCTATGTGCCCGCTAGAGCCTGCTGTCAGCACTGGGGACCCGGCAGGGAAGGCCCAGCCCAGCCCCCGGGGGGAGAGAGACGACCCCCAGACACACAGCTCTGCTGTACCTCTGGAGGAGCCAGAGGAATAACCGCAGAGCAACAGATGGCTAATATTTATTACAGACCAAGATCGGAGGAAACTCTGTGGCTCTCTGATCAAAGGTCTAGTGAAAGGAAGGAAAGAGGGCTTCCCTGGTGGCTCAGGGGTAGAGGATCTGCCTGCCAATGCAGGAGACACGGGTTCAGTCCCTGATCCCGGAAGATCCCACAGCTGCAGGGCAACCAAGCCCATGTGCCACAACTACAGAGCCCACGAGCTGCAACTCCTGGGCCTGCGTGCCCTAGAGCCCGTGCTCAGCAACGACAGAAGCCACCAAAATGAGAAGCCTGCGCACCCCAATCAGAGAGTAGCCGCTGCTGTCGCAGCTAGGAAAAAAGCCTGAGCGGCAGTGAAGACCCAGCAGAGCCAAAAATAAAAAGAAAGAAACATTTTCTTTAAAAACGGGGGAAGAAAGAGAAGGGAAGAGGAGAGGAAGAGTGGAGAGGGAGAGAGGGGAGAGAAGGGGAGGGCAAAGAGCTCTCTGGTGAGAGGGTGTGAGGGAAGTCCCTGACACGGCCAGTGCAAAGGCCCTGGGGTGCCTGCCTGGCAGACAGCAGGGGCTGGGATGGAGCCAGCAAGGGGTGAGGGGCAGGGAGGGGAGGCCAGGAGCCGGGGGTCAGGCCATGAAGGCCCCTGCAGGCCACGGTGAGGACGTGGGAAGCCCCTGGAGAGGGCTGAGGGTGATCTGACCAGGTCTGTCCTGTGTTTCAGCAGACGGGCTCTGAGCACGCTGAAGATGAGCAGCCGCTGCATTGGGCTGTAGTCAGAAGACAGGACCACGGGGTCCTGGCTGAGGACACCGAGGCCCCCGGGGACAAGGGGGGAGGGGAAACATGGTTTCCTAAGCAACGGAATAGCAGACCCTCTGGCCCTAGATACTCATTTCCGGATGAGTGGGACCCAGGCCGCAGACCCTGGCAGACACCAGGATGCTCCTGGAGGCCTGATTTGCAAATCATGTTTTAATTACTTGGAAATGATCAGTTCTGTAGCTCTGAAACCCAAGAGACTCAGACTCCCGCCTTTGGTGGAAAACCACAAAGCGACTGTGACAAGGAGCAGGAAGGGAGAAAATTAGAGCCCGAAGCGCCCGACCTGGACAGCTCCCAGGACTCGCATCCTCCAGCTGCCCCCAGGATTTGGTAGAACTTCTGCCCTTTGAAACACAATGCAAGCTGAAACAGGGTGTCCTGACAACCCAGGAGCTGCATTTGTTCCCACAGACATTGATTGAGGGTCTACTTTGTGCCAAGGACTGTCCCAGCCAGCCTGGCAAGCAGCCCAGCCCAGCCGCCAGCCTTATGGAGCTTGGATCTAGCAGAGAAGACATAGTGGAGAATTCCAATCATGGTGGGGGCCACAGAGATAGACAGATCCTCGGGGAGGACTCTGTGAGGAGGCCAGCAGGCCAGGAGAGCTGAGGCCCAGTGAGGATGTGGGAGGTGAGGTCAGAGGGGTCAGCAGCGCCGATCCCATGGGCCATTCAGTTTGCAAAGCACTTTCTTATCCATTGCAGGGAAGGGGCACTTTTATCCCCATTATACAGATAGAGAAAGTTGAGGCTCTGAGAGATCACGTGGCCCTTCATAAATCTCAAGGCTGGGATTCACCCCCAGGACAGCTCACTCTATAGCCAGCCAGCCCACTCTCTCTAGGGACCTAGAGGGGACTCGGTTTGTCCCCCTTAGCCACTTGGAGAAGGGCCAGACATGCCCCACCAGGGCCAGGAGAAGACTGGCATGGTCGTCCATCATCATCTGTCTCCTGGACAACTGCAGTGGGCTCCTCCCTGGTGCCCGCGCGTGGGCGAGCCCCTGCCATCAGTCCATCAGTGGTTATCATCCCCTGAATGGCTGCAGGGATCTTTCCCCTGCGTGAATCAGATCCTTCCTTCCTGCCCCATTGCCTTTGGGGGCCTGACGAGGACCACCTTCCAGTCCTGACCTTTGCTGACCTCTCTCTCCATGTCTCCCTGACCCACCCCCTTAACCCTCTCTGGACCCTGGCCACATCTCTTCCCTGCACTGGTCTCCTCTGCTGAAACAAGTTCCCACAAACTTAGCTCAAAGCAACACTTAAGAGCTCCCAATCGTGTAGGTCAGACATCAGGGTGGAGCAGTTGTGTTCCCAGCTCAGGGTCTAACAAGACTAACATCAAGATGCTGGCCAGCTGAGCCCTCATCTGGAGCTCAGGGGTTCCTTCCCTGCCCACCTGATTAAGGCAGAATTCAGATCCTCACAGCTGTAGAACCGAGTAACCATTTCCTCCCCCTCCAGGGGCCTCTGTCTCCTGAATCCATCCATCATCAAAGCCACCCATGGAGAATCTCCCTTGTGTCAAATCCTTGTCTCACTCTGAATCTATTTCACCAGGAGAGCCCAGTCTCCATGATGGACTCTCACCTGATTAGGTCTGGCCCACCAATGATACTTTTCTTAAGGTTAAATGATTAGGGGCCTTAATCACATCCGCAAACCCCCTCCACACAAGCACCTAGGTTCATATTTGGCTAAATAACCAACAGAAGGTGTGCGTCTCCCAGGGCCAGTAACTTGGAGGCCATGTCAGAATTCTGTCGTCCACATCTCCCCTTGAGGCAATGTAACCCCAAGCCCCACCCCCAAGTGACACTTGAGATACTAAGAGAAGAGCCAGCTTCAGATCAGCGTGTGAAGCCTCCCTCGTGTCTGTGTTTCACTGCAGAATAAGTCACAACACTTACAACCCTTCCTATTTCTCAGCTGCCATGAAGCTCCAGGGCTTCCCTGGTGGCTTAGTCGGTAAAGAATCCACCTGCAATGTAGGAGCCACAGGAGACACAAGTTCGATCCCTGGGGCGGGAAAATTTCCTGGAGAAGGAAATGGCAACCTGCCCTAGGATTCTTGCTTGAGAAATCCCATGGACAGAGGAGCCTGGCTGTCTACAGTCCACGGGGTCACAAAAGAGTCGGGCACAATTTAGTGACTAAACCACTACCCACCATGAAGCTCCAGACCAGCCAAAAACGACCTCTTCCCTGCAGGCCAACAGGCATTACACAAACCAAGCAGAACCTTCCCCAAGCTACGAACAATCTGCCCGAATGTTTCCTTGATGGTGATGTATGAGTTTGCTGAGGCTGCCATCACAAAGTACCATACTCTGTGTGACTCGAACAACAGAAACGCTCTCGCCGTTCTGGAGGCTGTGTGCTCAAGGTCATGGGATTGGCCGGGTGTGTTTGCCCGAGACCTCTCTCCTTGGCCTCCCGTGTCCTCACGTGATCATCCCTCTGTGTCTTAATCTCCTCTCTCATAAGGACACCAATCGTATTGGATCAGAGCTCACCCATACAACCGCATTTTACCTTGATTACCTCTTTAAAGGCCTGATCGCCAAGTGTAGTCACATTTTGAGGTTCTGGCGGTTGGAACTTCAACTGGGATTTGGGGAAGACACAATTCCGCCCGTAGGGCATGACATGTGCCCCCTCATTGTTATAGAAGTCTGTTTATGCTAGAAATCCCTAAAGTGCATGTGAATCATCAATTTTTATCGCCAAGTGATTTGCAATTGTTGTGAGAGAGAGCTATCACACAGGCCAAGATAAAGGAAGAGGGCTTCCGTTATGAACAGACCATTGCAGAAGGCTAAGGACCTTCCTGTTGGGAGGAAGAAAAATGCTTTTTTCCCACTTACACAGAGAGAACCTGCAGTCTTGGTTTTACACCTTTAACAGTGAGTCACAAGTTGTGCAGAACAAAAACTCTCTGGTAAGTTGCAGGAGCTCCATAAACAGGGAGGTGAAAGGTCCGTAGCCCCGAAAGGCTGCTGTCTGCTTCCTTCCCCACCCGTTCATTTCTGGAGTGACTTTACCTCATAGGGACAAGAAAGCAAGATAAACCACATAGAAGGTTCCACCCATGATCAAGAAGACTGACCATGTGTCAAAACGGTGCAGGGCTCTAACTCAGCAGGACCTAGGGGGCGCTCCTGGAGCAGACCCCTCCCCCACGTCCTCTGCCTGCCTCCTGTCTGTAGAAAACATTTAGCTTCCTAGGCCATCCCAGAGTCCCAAAGAATACATTTAATAGAGAAGTGAGAAAATGCAGAAACAAGGAAAAATATTCAAGCAAGACATATTAATAACAGTCAAGCCACTAAACGGACTTCCCCAGTGGCTCGGCGATAAAGAATCTGCCTGCATTGCAGGAGCCGCAGGAGACCCAAGTTTGATCCCTGGGTCGGCAAGATCCCCTCAAGGAGTCCATGGCAACCCACTCCTGGAATAGACAATTCTTGCCTGGAGAATTCCACGGACCGAAGAGCCAGTCCACGGGGTCGCACAGAGTCGGACACGACTGAAGCGACTACGCACACGTGCACGCAAGTCATTAAGCAAAGTCAAGGACTTTGTGTTCCTCCTCAGGGGCTATAGATAATATTGTGAGCCACATCCTTTGAGCTGTCGGGCATGTGAAAATCCCACCAGTGGGAAGAAATTGATTGTCTGCTGCCCACAAGCACGTTGGAACCAGAAGACCGATGATGCTGACGCCCAATGACCTCACCACCAGCCAATCAGAAGAATGTCCATGAGCTGATCACACCCCTTACAACCCCCTTCTCTCACTCTGTCTTTAAAAACCTTCCCCTGAAAAACTTCAGAGAGTTCAGGCCTTTTAAGCACAAGCTGCCTGGACTCCGTGCTTGCACCCGCGATAAAAGCTGCGCTTTCCATCACCACGACCTCCTGGCAGTAGAATGGCTTCACTGCACACAGACAAGTGGACCCAAGTTTGGTTCAATAACAGGACAAGACGCAGGAATCCTCCCAAGCCCGCCGTGGTGAGTGGCCATCAGCCCAGTCAACCGACTGCCGTGGGACCTGGTAACAGAGTGGCAGGTGTCACAGTGTCAGAACACGGCAGAACCCTCAAAACAAACAGACAAACAACAGTAACAACCATAAAAAGATAACCAGACCGCCTGTCACCTGCCGCCCAGCACAGAGCCCGGCAGGGCACTGAGACCAGCTTCCCAATGTCAAAATTCAGCAGCCAGGTACCAGTCAATACCATCAAACACACACTCGTGCAGGCAGTCACAAGCAAAGCCCGTGAGGTGTGCTTCTGAAGCCTTACACTGTCAGCGCCCAGAGGGGAATTCTTGTGGCTTCTCCGTGGAACCTCCAACAATTTAAAATACCCAAGAAATTGTTTATGTCCAAACAAGTCTGCAGACTCAAGGGAGTCCAGACTTATGAAACATGGCTCACCAAATGAAAACCACGACAGGTATTTGAAAGAAAGACCAAGACCCAAGATTACCAAGCATGCTGGGTTCCCTGTTGATAACGGAAACATCACAATTTTCTTCCACGATCATCGGGTCTGCAAAGGTTGTCACATAGTTTCCTGTCGGGACGTCAGGAGCAGCAGCAATTTATGTGAAAGGCTCCATTTCATTTACTTGGGAGTTTAGGAGTACACGGGTGGCCCTTTCTGTCGCCATGGTTGCTCGATTGTGTTTCATCTCAGGGGCGAGCCACCGCTGTTCCCTGTCCTGACAGTGAGCCGGGATGAGCACGCTTCCTCCAGCTGGAGGCAGGCAAGTTGTCAGCTTTGATTTCCAAGTGTTGAGCAAAATAACCAGCCCTGGAAGCTGCAAGATGCTGTGCACAGGCGCAGGCAAGTCATGATTTATTTAACAAGTATCCGCTGACTCCTAAATGCCAGGCACAGTTCTTGGGCCTGCAGATGTGGCAGGGAGCAACATGACTCTATTGCTGCCCCCGGGGAACTCACGTACCCGTGTGGGAGGCAGACCTTAAACTAGGGGCTTCGTGATACGCTATCGGGAAGGAGCGAGCTCCAGGAAGGGGGAATGTAGCTCACAGAAGGGAGGCTGGGGTAGGGGCTGTGTTATTCGTTCTTAGTCTTGTATGATATGGACTTCTGTTTCGGCTGCCCCAGGTCTCAGTGTTTGCACGTGGGATCTTTGGGCTTCCTGGGTGGCACTCAGTTCAGTTCAGTTGCTCACTCGTGTCCGACTCTGCAACCCCATGGACCGCAGCATGCCAGGCCTCCCTGTCCATCAGCAACTCGTGGAGTTTACCTAAACTCATGTCCATCGAGTCGGTGACACCATCCTACCATCTCATCCTCTGTCGTCCCCTTCTCCTTCTGCCTTCAATCTTTCCCAGCATCACAGTCTTTTCCAATGAGTCGGTTCTTCGCACCAGGTGGCCAAAGTATTGGAGTTTCAGCTTCAACATCAGTCCTTCCAATGAACACCCAGGACTGATCTCCTTTAGGATGGACTGGTTGGACCTCCTTGCAGTCCAAGGGACTCTCAAGAGTCCTCTCTAACACCACAGTTCAAAAGCATCAATTCTTCACCATTCAGCTTTCTTTATAGTCCAACTCTCACATCCATACATGACTACCGGAAAAACCATAGCTTTGACTAGTGGGACCTTTGTTGGCAAAGTAATGTCTTTGCTTTTTAATATGCTGTCTAGGTTGGCCATACTGGGGAAGGGAACGGCATACCACTTCAGTATTCTTGCCTTGAGAACCCCATGAACAGTATGAAAAGTCAGGTGCCACTAGAGGTAAAGAATCCGCCTGCAATGCAGGCAACAGAGGAGACACGGGTTCAATCCCTGAGTCAGGAAGATCCCCTGGAGGTGGGCGTGGCAACCCACTCCAGTACTCTTGCCTGGAGAATCCCCATTGACAGAGGAGCCTGGTGCGTGTCCGAGGAGTCAGACACGACTGAAGCGACTGAGCAGCCACGTCGGATCTTTAGTTGCTGCATGTGGGATCTAGCTCCCGAATCGGGGATTGAACCTGGGCCCCCTGGATTGGGAGCTCAGAGTCTTAACCCCTGGATCACCAGGGATGTCCCGGGGACTGTTTTAGATGGAGAGGATTTCACTTCCATGGATTTCTCAGGCAGCTTTGCATAGTACAGTCATGGATTCTTGATGCAGGGCTTGACGGTGTGGTAACAAACTCAGAAACTCCTGGTCACCTCCTGGATGGCAGGAGCTGGCAGTCCATCAGCATCAAGTGTGGGGAAACTGGGTCCCAAAAGACGTAAGGCCTGAGCCCTCCCCAGCTGGGGGAGGTAACCACAGAGGCTGAATGGGGTCGCCTAGCCCAGGCCCACTGCAGCCCTGGGCCTCACCGTTCCTGGGGGTCCCTCCCGGGGCTGGGAGAATCCCTCCCCTCCGCCTCCCTTCCACCTTGGGGAGTGGATAGAACTAAATTCCCACTTAACAGCAGGATGCTTCCGGGCCTCATTACCATGATGCAAATTAATATTATTATGCAATTATTCATCTTTATAATTGCTAGTATTTCAAAGGGAGCACGGAGGCTTTAATTAGACTCCTTTGAATGTTATTCAAGTGGCATGTCACAAGGAGCTGTGCCCCTGTCCCCGTCGGTGTCACGCCGCCGTCTCCCGAAGGTTCTCAGAACCCACATGCCCGCCGCTTCCCCGCCTGGAAGCTGACTTGGTGTTTTGGACCAGGTTTTGTATCCTGACTTCTGGCAACCTTCTGGGGGCATCTGAAGCCCCAAACAAGACTCAAGGGACTTGTGTTCGTGCAGGGCCCCTTTAAGACAGGCGCCAAGAGCCCCGGGGCGGAGGACCTGGGCCCTCGGGCCTGTGCAGGGACCCAGAGCCACCTCTGTGCCCTCACCCCTGCTGGCCCCGGGGTCTCCTTCCTCCCCTTCTTCTATTCAGCAAACATTTCTCAAGCCTTGTGCAAGTGCCTCCTGCCTGTTAGGTCCACAGGACATTTTCAAATATTGGACTTCTGGGTGACAACCTAAGAGGGTCAAGGGGTGGAAACCGGGGTTTAAAAAGCCAGGTTTGGGAATCTGAGAGAGCCCACTCAGCGGCCGAAGAGCCCCCCCCCCACCCGCAGTCTTGTCACGGTGGGCGTCCAAGCAGTCCACGACTGTGGCCCTGACCCTGCTTCTGACGTCAGTGGGAGAGGAGAAGCTTGCGGGCCAGTCAGGAAATGGAGGCAGCGGTCAAGGAAGATGGTGATCCCTGAGCCAGGAGTCTTCAGGGTCAGAGCACCAGGGGAGGAGGGATGAGGGGAAGGGGGTGGGGGAGGAGGCAGTGGGAGGAGGGAGCGGGGAAGGTAGCACACGGTGCCTGGGTGCCTGGCTGGGGTGGCTGAAGCAGCAACTTGAGGGCAGGCTGCAAGTTCAGCTCAGAAAACGCTGAGGGGCCCACGGGCCTCCATGTGGGGAGGCTGGGTGATGGATGTGGGTCACGGGAGGGTCCTGGCCACATGCCAGATTAGAGGGTCACCGTGGCAGCGATGCTGGGAGGCCTGGGACAGCCCAAGATGGCCCAGGGAGAAGCACAGAGAGCAGAGGCAGACGGGACGCGCCCCTGGAGCACACACTAGGGAGAGGGGGCCAGGGGACCCCACAGAGAGGAAGGGGAGACCCGGCCAGACCTTGAAAACAGAAGGAAGGGAGCTTCCAGCCAGGAGAGGAGCTCAGATGCAAACGCAGAAAGGGAGGATTACCCTGGAATCCAGTCCCCCAAAACGATGGTGTCTTCTAACCCCCAAGGCCTGTGAATGGACTCTGTGTGGAAGTAGGGTCTTTGCAGGGGATCAAGTGAAGATGAGTTCAATAGCATGGGCCCCGCGTCCTTGCAAAAGCGGGGATCTGGACACAGAGCAGACACGAGGGAAAACAACCTGAAGACCGGGGAGGAGCGGACCCCTGACAGGTCAAGGAGCCCTGAGCCACCGGAGGTTGCAAAGAGGCCAGCCCAGACCCAGCCTCAGAAGCACCAGCCTGCTGACACCTGGCCTGGGCCCCTGGTCTCCAGACTGGGACAACAGAGCCTGCTGTCAAGAGACCCCAGGACGCTAACAGTGGGGTTCAGGGTGTGATGCTGAGCAGCTGGACAGTGGAGGAGGGGGCTTCTTGCCCACCTGCCACCAGGAGGGCCCCATGTCTGCACCTCTCCTGCAGGGAGAGTCGACAGCCTTCAGGGTCATGGGAATTGCATCAGCAGGGAGGCAGAGGCACCCCAGCCCAGGAGGGCACCCCCAGGAGGGCACCCCCAGCAGCGCCCCCACTGTGGCTTCCTACTGCACCGGCCCACGGCTCAGATAGTTCACATCCAAGGACCCCAGCTCAGGAAACCAGTAAACAGGATGCAGTTCATTTATCCTGTGGCCCTCAAGCCAAGGGAGCGCCCCTCCCCCACACCACACACACACAGGGGGCTCTATGTCCCAGGCTCCCTCTCAGGGCCTGGGACACCCTGAGAGGGAAGGGGTGCTGTCCTGGGCCAGCCAGGATCTTGGCTCTGGTGGAGCCAGGAGGCCACCCTGGCTTGAAACCCGGGTTCTCACACCCAGCTGTTCTGGGACCGAAGCCAGCTGCCACACACCCCGCGCCTGGTCTCAGGTGCTCAATCTGCAAAGTGAATCTTCGAACCCTCACTCTGAGCCTTTCCTGATCGCCCAATGGTTAAGACTTCACTTCCAGTGAAGGGCATGCGGGTTTGATCCCCGGTCAGGGAGCTAAGCACCCACGTGCCTCTAAGACCAAAAAACCAAGACATAAGACAGAAGCAACACTGTGACAAATACAATAAAGACTTTCAAAAAATGATCCACATCAAAAAAAAAATCTTAAAAAGATCCTCCTCAGTCTAGGAGGCCGCTCACACGCCCTCTTGGGGGCCCCCAGGTCTGTCATGTTCGATCCCCCACCTTCCCCCATCCTGGAGGGACTCCCTGTGGGATCCAGGTAAGCCTGCATCATTTCTCGAAACCGTCTGAGCTGCACTGACTTGGGCCAGTGACATGTAGAGCAGGGTGTTCCCAATGCCACCTCGTTAAAGACTCTCGAGGCTGGCTGCGGCCGGCTCCCAGCCCCGGATTGCCTGCACACGTCAGTCACTGCCGTCCGGACTCCCTGCCCTCTACACCTTTATGTCCCATCTCAGCACACCGCCAGGGGCACCCACCCGTGCCCATCCTCCCAGAGCTCCCACAAGCATCGGCACCTCACGCCTGGCAGGGCCCAGAGCATGACCTGTCCTTTCCTCTGTCTCAGAGGCAGAGCCGGGCAAAGCAAGAGCCTCTTCCGCCACGTGCCAGGCTCCCAGATCAGCCCCAGGCTGCCTGCTGCTTGAAGCTCCAGACTACCTGCCGGGCAGGGGTAATCGCATGTACGCATGTATAGTAATCCACCAAGCCCGGCGATTTGCATGACAACCAGAGGAAATGAATCCCTTCTCCTAAAAGGCTTCCAAAAGCCAAGGCTCAGGTCCTGGTTCCTTGAGGGCCAAGATGGGGAGGAGGAGGGGGGTGTTCTCTGTATCCCCAAGTGCCAGATGGCTGGCCTGGCCCACATCCGATGCTCACCTGCCTCTCTTCTGAGCTGCTCGATCCCTGATCGGAGAAGTTCCCACATGTGGTGGAGCACCTAAAGCCCATGAGCCACAGCTACTGAGCCCACAGACCTAGAGCCCGCGCTCCGCAAAAGAGAAACCACTGCAATGAGAAGCCCATTCACCCCAACGAAGACCCAGCACAGAGAAAAAAATGAAAATAAATCTAAAGAAAATCGGCCTCAGTACAACTCAGTTCAGTTGCTCAGTCGTGTCCAACTCTTTGCGACCCCATGGACTGCAGCTCGCCAAGCCTTCCTGTCCATCACCAACTCCCAGAGTTTACTCAAACTCATGTCCCTCAATTCGGTGATATCATCCAACCATCTCATCCTTTGTTGTTCCCCTTCTCCTTCTGCCTTCAATCTTTCCCAGCATCAGAGTCTTTTCAAATGAGTCAGCTCTTCGCATGAGGTGGCCAAAGTATTCGACTTCAGCTTCAACATCAGTCCTACCAATGAACACCCAGGACTGATCTCCTTTAGGATGGACTGGTTGGATCTCCTTGCAGTCCAAGAGACTCAACAGTCTTCTCCAACACCACAGTTCAAAAGTATCAATTCTTCGGTGCTCAGCTTTATAGTCCAACTCTCACATCCATACATGACTACTAGAAAAGCCATAGCTTTGACTAGATGGATCTTTGTTGGCAAAGTAATGTCTCTGCTTTTTAATATGCTTTCTAGGTTTCTCATAGCTTTTCTTCCACTGTTTCCCCATCTATTTGCCATGAAGTGATGGGACCAGATGCCATGATCTTAGTTTTCTGAATGTTGAGTTTTAAGCCAACTTTTTCAGTCTCCTCTTTCACTTTCATCAAGAAGCTCTTTAGTTCTTCTTCACTTCCTGCCATAAAGGTGGTGTCATCTGCATATCTGAGGTTATTGATATTTCTCCCAGCAATCTTGATTTCAGCTTGTGCTTCATCCAGCCCAGTGTTTCTCATGATGTACTCTACATATAAGTTAAATAACCAGGGTGACAATATATAGCCTTGATGTACTCCTTTCCCAATTTGGAACCAGTCTGTTGTTCCATGTCCAGTTCTAACTGTTGCTTCCTGACCTGCATATAGGTTTCTTAGGAGGAAGGTCAGGTGGTCTGGTATTCCCATCTCTTTTAGAATTTTCTACAGTTTATTGTGATCCACACAGTCAAAGGCTTTGGCCTAGTCAATAAAGCAGAAATAGATGTTTTTCTGGAACACTCGTGCTTTTTTGATGATCCAGCGGATGTTGGCAATTTGATCTCTGGTTCCTCTGCCTTTTCTAAATCCAGCTTGAACATCTGGAAGGTCTCAGTTCATGTTGAAGCCTGGCTTGGAGGATTTTGAGCATTACTTTACTAGCGTATGAGATGAGTGCAATTGTGTGGTAGTTTGAGCATTCTTTGGCATTGCCTTTCTTTGGGACTGGAATGAAAACTGACCTTTTCCAGTCCTGTGGCCACTGCTGAGTTTTCCATATTTGCTGGCATATTGAGTGCAGCACTTTCACAGCATCATCCTTTAAGATTTGAAATAGCTCAATTGGAATTCCATCACCTCCACTAGCTTTGTTCATAGCAATGCTTCCTAAGGTCCACTTGACTTACATTCCAGGATGTCTGGCTCCAGGTGAGCGATCATACCATCATGGTTATCTGGGTCTTGAAGATCTTTTTTGTATAGGTCTTCTGTGTATTCTTGCCACCTCTTCTTAATATCTTTTGCTTCTGTTAGGTTCATACCTTTTCTGTCCTTTATTGTGCCCATTTTAGCATGAAATATCCCCTTGGTATCTCTAATTTTCTTGAAGAGATCTCTAGTCTTTCCCATTCTATTGTTTTCATCTATTTCTTTGCACTGATCACTGAGGAAGCCTTTCTTATCTCTCCTTGCTATTCTTTGGAACTCTGCATTCAAATGGATGTATCTTTTCTCCTTTGCCTTTAGCTTCTCTTCTCAGCTATTTGTAAGGCCTCCTCAGACAACCATTTTGCCTTTTTGCATTTCTTTTCCTTGGGGATGGTCTTGATCCCTGCCTCCTGTACAATGTCACAAACCTCTGTCCATAGTTCATCAGGCACTCTGTTTATCAGATCTAAATCCCTTGACTCTATTTCTCACTTCCACTGAATAATCATAAGGGATTTGATTTAGGTTATACCTGAATGATCTAGTGGTTTTCCCTACTTTCTTCAATTTCAGTCTGAATTTGGTAATAAGGAGTTCATGATCTGAGCCACAGTCAGCTCCCGGTCTTGTTTTTGCTGACTGTATAGACCTTCTCCATCTTTGGCTGCAAAGAATATAATCAATCTGATTTCGGTGTTGACCATCTGGTGATGTCCATGTATAGAGTCTTCTCTTGTGTTGTTGGAAGAGGGTGTTTGCTATGACCAGTGCATTCTCTTGGCAGAACTCTGTTAGCCTTTGCCCTGCTTCATTCTGTACTCCAAGGCCAAATTTGCCTGTAACTCCAGGTATCTCTTGACTTCCTACTTTTGCATTCCGGTCCTCTATAATGAAAAGGACATCTTTTTCAGGTGTTAATTTTAGAAGGTCTTGTAGGTCTTCATAGAACCGTTCAACTTCAGCTTCTTCAGCATTACCGGTCGGGGCATAGACTTCTATTACTGTGATATTAAATGGTTTGCCTTGGAAATGAACAGAGATCATTCTGTCGTTTTTGAGATTGCATCCAAGTATTGCATTTCAGACTCTTCTGTTGGCTATGAGGGCTACTACATTTCTTCTTAGGGATTCCCACCGACAGTAGTAGATATAATGGCCATCTGAGTTAAATTCACCCATTCCAGTCCATCTTGGTTCACTGATTCTTAAATGTCGATGTTCACTCTTGTCATCTCCTGTTTGACCACTTCCAATTTGCCTTGATTCACGGACCTAACATCCCAGGTTCCTATGCAATATTGCTCTTTACAGCATCAGACCTTGCTTCCATCACCAGTCCCATCCACAACTGGGTGTTGTTTTTGTTTTGGCTCTGTCTCTTCATTCTTTCTGGAGTTATTTCTCCAGTGATCTCCAGTAGCATATTGGGCACCTACCAACCTGGGGAATTCATCTTTCAGTGTCCTATCCTTTTTGCCTTTTCATGCTGTTCATGGGGTTCTCAAGGCAAGAATACTGAAGTGGTTTGCCATTCCCTTCTCCAGCGGACCACGTTTTGTCAGACCTCTCCACCATGACCCGTCCATCTTGGATGGCCCTACACAGCATGGCTCATGGTTTCATTGAATTAGACTAGGCTGTGGTCCATGTGATCAGTTTGGTTAGTTTTCTGTGATTGTGGTTTTCAGTCTGCCCTCTGATGGAGAAGGATAAGAGGCTTATGGAAGCTTCCTGATGGGAGAGACTGACTGTGGGGGAGACTGGGTCTTGTTCTGATGGGCGGGGCCATGCTCAGTAAATCTTCGACCCAATTTTCTGTTGATGGGAGGGGCTGTGTTCCTTCCCTATTGTTTGACCTGGGGCCAAACTATGGTGGAGGTGATGACGATAATGGCGACCTCCTTCAAAAGGTACCATGTGGGCACTGCCACACTCAGTGCCCCCGACCCTGCAGCAGTCCACCACTGACCCACGCCTCCATCGGTGACTCCTGGACACTCAGGCAAGTCTGGGTCAGTCCCTTGTGAGGTCACTGCTCCTTTCTCCTGGGTCCTGGTGCACAAGGTTCTGCTTGTGCCTTCCAAGGGTCTGTTTCCGCAGTCTTGTTCTGGCGGCTCTATGGTGGGGTTAATGGCGACCTCCTCCAAGAGGGCTTATGCTACCCAGGCTGCTGCACCCAGAGCCCCTGCCCCTGCGGCAGGCCACTGCTGACCCGTACCTCCACAGGAGACACTCAAAGGCAGGTCTGACTCAGTCTCTGTGGAGTCTCCTGGTGTAAACAGGGTTTTGTTTGAGCCCTCCGAGCGTCTCTGGTGGGTATGGGGTTTGATTCTAAAGGCAATTTTGCCCCTCCTACCATCTTGCTGGAGCTTCTCCTTTGCCGCTGGACATGGAGTATATTTTTTTGGTGGGATCCAACATTCTCCTGTCAACAGTTGTTCAGCAGCGAGTTGTAATTTTGGAGTTCTCACAGGAGAAGATGAGCACACTTCCTTCTACTCTGCCAGACAGTTCTAATCTGAATATCTGCCTAAAATAATAATAGGTGAATCATATAAAATTGCCATTTTATAGGCCAAAAACGGTCATTATGTCAGCAATCTCATATAGACCAATTTAATAACAATAACAAAAGTATTTTGAGCGCTTACGACATACCAGACATTAAGTTCTTGACCTGTATTTACATGTTTAGGACTCACAATAGCCCTGTTGGTTAGCTTATGATGAGGAAATTAGACCCAGAGAATTTAGGTAAGTAACTCAGGACTGCACCTCTCATGTACACCTATCAGAATGGCTAAAATTAAAAATACTGACAACTCCAAATGCTGGGGAGGATGTGAAGAAACTGGATCCCTCAGATGCTACTGGTGCAAATGTCATAATACCACTGCTCTGGAAAACAGTTGGGCAATTTCTTAAAAATCTCAAAGGCAACTTCTGTATAACTCAGCATCTGCATTCCTGGGCATTTATCTCTGAGAAATGAAAAGTTACATTTGCACAAAAACCTGTACATAAATGTTCATAGCAGCTTTATTTGTAGTGACCAAAAAAAACCGGAATCAGCCCAGATGTTCTTCCATAGATGAAGGATCAAACAAACAGGTTCATCTGCCCCAGGGAATTTTATTCAGCAGTAAGAGAGGAAGGAACTAGTGGTACAGGAAATGGCTAGGAAGGATCTCCAGAAAATTCTGCTGAGTGAAAAAAAAAGCAATCCCCAAAGATTTCATACCATGTGGCTCCATTTAAACATGTTGAAATGACATAATTTTGGATTTGGATGACAAAACAGTGAGTTCAGGGATCAGGGATTGGGGGAGGGGGGCTGTGTCTATAAAAGGATGAACGTGGAAGAGCCTTGTGATGCTAAGAATGTTTATTGGGTGTCTTGGGTGTGGCAGCGGCGTGGGCACCTACACAGATTATTCAATTGTACAGAACTTACATACACATAAATGAGTGTGAGTAAAATTGGGACTTCCAAATAAGATCAATGGAAGGGGACTTCCCTGGTAGTCCAGTGGTTGAAAATCCCTTGAAATGCTGGGAACTCAGGTTCGATCCCTGGTCCAGGAACTAAGATCCCACATGCCTCAGAGTAACTAAGCTGTTGCTCCACAGCTAGTGAAAGCCTACACACGGCAACAGAGACCCAGCACAGGAAAAAAATAATAAATAAAAAATGAACGAAGAAGGTCCATGCCAACATCCTCATTTTGGTATCTCGCTCTTGCAAACGTTAACATTGGAGGAAACAGAGCATAACGTAGACGGATCTGTCTGTATTGTTCCTTACATGTGAGTCTACAATTATCTCAAATTTTAAAATAACATTTTAAAAAATGGCCAAAACAAAAGCTGCCACAGCCCAGAGGAGCCTAAAGAGACATGACGGCTGCACGCGACGTCGTGTCCTGGATGAAGTCCTGGAACAGGAAAAAGACATGAGGGAAAAACAAAGAAAATTGAAGTAAAGAATGGACTTAGTTAATGAGATCGTTATCAATGCTGGTTCATTAACTGGAACAAATGCAGCATGCTGATGTAAGCCGCTAATTGTAGAGGAAATTGGATGCCAGGATCGTGGGAACTCTCTGTGCCACCTTCTTAATTTTACTGTAAATCAAAACTGGCTCTACAAAAATAAAGTCTGATTTTTAAAGATGCCAAATGACTACTTTACCAAAAGGTTTGGGGTATCTTCTAAAGCTAAATAAAATTCTACTCTATGTGCTGGCAATTCCTCTCCTAAATATAGCCCTGAAAGTAATGGGATCATATGCCCAGCAAAAGGTATACATAAGAATATTCATAGCCTCTTTTTTTCCAAAAGAGCCAAAAACTGAAAACGAGCCCAACGTGCATCCATGGGAGATGGATAAATAACTATGGTATATTCACGCCATAGATTACCACCACAAAAGGGAAAAAAGAATCACTAGGTTAAAGAAAAAGGGTAGATCTTTTGAACATAGAGATGAACAAAAGAAATCACGCAGAAGGGACTCTGCTGCGTGACTCCAGTTGTATAAAGTGGGACGAGACAAAACTTTCCACAGTGGTTGAAGCTGTAGCAGCTCACCCAGGCAGGAAAGGCACCGGGGGAGGAGACATTTGTGCAGTCTGTGCTTTAATGAAATTTAAAAATGAATAAATAAGTGAAAATAAATTTAAATGAAGGAGATCTCAACAGCACTACTTACACTAGCTTATTTACAATAGAACGTGCAAGCAAGCTAAATGTCCAGCCACAGAGGAATGGATAAAGAGGACGCGGCACACAGATACAATGGAATAGTGTTGTTGCTGTTCTGTCGCCAAGTCGTGTCCAACTCTTTGTGACCCCGTGGACTGCAGCACCCCAGGCTTCCCTGTCCATCACCATCTCCTGGAGTTTACTCAAACTCACGTTCATCCAGTCGGTGATGCCATCCAACCACCCCATCCTCTATCAGCCCCTTCTCCTCTGCCTTCAATCTTTCCCAGCATCAGGGTCTTTTCTGATGAGTTGGCTCTTCCCAACAATTCATCAAAGTATTGGAGTTTCAACTTCAGCATCAGTCCTTCTAATGAATATTCAGGACTGATTTCCTTTGCTAAGTCGCTTCAGTCGTATCCGACTCTGTGCGACCCCATAGACAGCAGCCCACCAAGCTCCGCCATCCCTGCGATTCTCCAGGCAAAAACACTGGAGTGGGTTGCCATTTCCTTCTTCAATGCATGAAAGTGAAAAGTGAAAAGTGAAAGTGAAGTCGCTCAGTCATGTCTGACTCTTAGCGACCCCATGGACTGCAGCCCACAAGGCTCCTCCGTCCGTGGGATTTTCCAGGCAAGAGTACTGGAGTGGGGTGCCATTGCCTTCTCCGGATTTCCTTTAGGATGGACTGGTTGGATCTCCTGGCAGTCCAAGGGACTCTCAAGAGTCTTTTCCAGCACCACAGTTCAAAAACATAAATTCTTTGATGCTCAGCCTTCTTTATGGTCATAAGGGATTTGATTTAGGTCATACCTGAATGGTGTAGTGGTTTTCTCCACTTTCTTCAATTTCAGTCTGAATTTGGAATAAGGAGTTCATGATCTAAGCCACAGTCAGCTCCCAGTCTTGTTTTTGCTGACTGTATAGAGTTTCTCCATCTTTGGCTGCAAAGAATATAATCAATCTGATTTCGGTGTTGACCATCTGGTGATGTCCATGTGTAGAGTCTTCTCTTGTGTTGTTGGAAGAGGGTGTTTGCTATGACCAGTGTGTTCTCTTGGCAGAACTCTGTTAGCCTTTGCCCCGCTTCATTCTGTACTCCAAGGCCAAATTTGCCTGTTACTCCAGGTGTTTCTTGACTTCCTACTTTTGCATTCCAGTCCCCTATAATGAAAAGGACATCTTTTTTGGGTATTAGTTCTAGAAGGTCTTGTAGGTCTTCATAGAACTGTTCAACTTCAGCTTCTTTAGCATTACTGGTCGGGGCATAGACTTGGATTACCATGATATTGAATGGTTTGCCTTGGAAACGAACAGAGATCATTCTGTCATTTTTGAGATTGCATCAAAGTACTGCATTTCAGACTCTTTTGTTGACCATGATGGCTACTCCATTTCTTCTAAGGGATTCCTGCTGGCAGTAGTAGATATAATGGTCATCTGAGTTAAATTCACCCATTCCAGTCCATTTGAGTTCACTGATTCCTAGAATGTCGACATTCACTCTTGCCATCTCCTGTTTGACCACTTCCAATTTGCCTTGATTCATGGACCTGACATTCCAGGTTCCTATGCAATATTGCTCTTTACAGCCTTGGACCTTGCTTCTATCACCAGTCACATCCACAGCTGGGTATTGTTTTTGCTTTGGCTCCATCCCTTCATTCTTTATGGAGTTATTTCTCCACTGATCTCCAGCAGCATATTGGGTACCTACTGACCTAGGGGGTTCATGTTTCAGTTTCCTATCTTTTTGCCTTTTCATACTGTTCATGGGGTTCTCAAGGCAAGAATACTTGAATATGAAGTGGTTTGCCATTCCCTTCTCCACTGGACCACATTCTGTCAGACCTCTCCACCATGACCTGTCTGTCTTGGGTGGCCCCACATGGCATGGATTAGTTTCATTGAGTTAGACAAGCTGTGGTCCATGTGATCAGATTGGCCTGCTGTCTGTGACTGTGGTTTCCGACTGTCTGCCCTCTGAGGCCCTCTCTCAGTGCCTGCCGTCTTACTTGGGTTTCTCTTACCTTGGACGTGGGGTAGCTGCTCTTGGAGGCGCCTCTGTGCCATCCATTGCAGCTGCCGCACCTCTGTGCCTCTTGGCAAAAATGAAAGTGGAGAGTGAAAAAGTTGGCTTAAAACTCAACATTCAGAAAACTAAGATCATGGCATCTGGTCCCATCACTTCATGGCAAATAGATGGGGAAACAGTGGAAACAGTGGCTGACTTTATTTTTCTGGGCTCCAAAATCACTGCAGATGGTGATTGCAGCCATGAAACTAAAAGATGTTTGCTCCTTGGGAGGAAAGTTATGACCAACCTAGACAGCATATTAAAAAGCAGAGACATTACTTTGCCAACAAAGGTCCGTCTAGTCAAGGCTATGGTTTTTCCAGTGGTCACTTATGAATGTGAGAGTTGGACTATAAAGAAAGCTGAGTGCCAAAGAATTGATGCTTTTGAACTATGGTGTTGGAGAAGGTTCTTGAGCGTCCCTTGGACTCAAGGAGATTCAACCAGTCCATCCTAAAGGAGATCAGTCCTGGGTGTTCATTGGTAGGACTGATTTTGAAGCTGAAACTCCAATACTTTGGCGACCTGATGTGAAGAGCTGACTCATTTGAAAAGATCCTGATGCTGGGAAAGATTGAGGGCAGGAGGAGAAGGGGATGACAGAGGATGAGACAGTTGGATGGCATCACCGACTCAATGAACATGGGTTTGGGTGAACTCCGGGAGCTGGCAATGGACAGGGAGGCCTGGCGTGCTGCAGTTCATCGGGTTACAAAGAGTCGGATATGACTGAGCAAATGAACTGAACTGAACTTCTTAATGGTCCAACTCTCACATCCATACATGACCATTGGAAAAACCATAGTTTTGACGATATAGACCTCTGTCGGCAAAGTGATGTTTCGGCTTTTAAACATGCTGTTTAGGTTTGTCATAGTTTTCCTTCCAAGCCGCAAGCGTCTTTTAATTCATGGCTATAGTTGCCATCTGCAGTGATTTTGGACCCCAAGAAAATAAAATCTGTCACTGTTTCCACTTTTTCTCCATCTACTTGCCATGAAGTGATGGGACCAGATGCTGTGATCATCATTTTTTGAATGGTGAGTCTTAATCCAGCCTTTACTCTTCTCTTTCACCCTCACCAAGAGGCTCTTAAGTTCCTCTTCATTTTCTGCCATAAGGGTGGTGTCATCTGTATATCTGAGGATGTTTATATTTCTTCCAGCAATCTTGATTCCAGCTTGTACTTCATCCAGCACAGCATTTCACATGATGTACTCTGCATACAAGTTAAATAAGCATGTGAAAATATACAGCCTTAACGTACACCTTTCCCAATTTTGAACCGGTCTGTTGTTTCATGTCTGTTTCTAACCATTGCTTCTTGAATATACAATGGAATATTACTCAGCCATAAAAAGGAATGAAATTGTGCCATTTGCAGAGACGTGGATGAACCTAGAGACTGTCATACAAAGAGAAGTCAGAAAGAGAATAACAAATAGTGTGTTAACTCGTATATGTGGATGTGAAGGGCTGATTTAGGGCTTCCAAGGTGGCACTAGTGGTAAGGAATCCGACTGCTGATGCAGGAGATGTAAGAGACCCCTGGGTGGCGAAGACTCCTGCAGGAGGAAATGACAGCCCACTGCAGTATTCTTCCCTGGAGAATCCCATGGACAGAGGAGCCTGGCGGGCTACAGTCCATGGGGTCGCAAAGAGTTCGACACGACTAAAGTGACCTAGAACGTATTGTGAGGAACTGGCCCATGCGCTCATGCAGACTGGGAGGGCCCACGGTCTGCAAGCTGGAGGCCCAGGCCCCGGGGCTGAGAACCAGGGGTGTCATGTCCAAGGGCAGAAGGTGGGTGTCCAGCAGAGAGGATCTGCCCTTCCTCAGCCTTGTGTCCAGCCACTCTGGCAAGGCCGCCGCCTCTCCTCAGCCCACGGCTTCAAATTTTAACCTCCTCTGGACACACCCAGAAACAAAGTCTACCGGCCACTGGGACTCCCAGGACTCAGGCACATTGACACATGGAATGAACCATCACACACAGCAGAAAGTGGCAAAGCTGAGCAGCAACCCAGATGTTTGGCCAAGGTGTAACCATGACCCCCCAGTCCTCACTCTCCAGAAACGACTGGGGAGCCTAGCTCCCTAGGCTCCACCATCCCAGCGGGCAGCAAGCTACCCCAGGATGACGCAGTAAGCCAATACCCCATCCCCACTCTGCTCTAGATGGTTCCCTGTTGGGGGCTGCCCTATGCATCACAGGACATCCAGCCTCTTCCCCAGCCCCTACATGATAGTGCCCGAAGTCCCCCTATCCAACTCGGAGGCCCAGAATGCCTCCAGGCACTGCCAAGGGTCCCCCGGGGGCAAAGTGCCCCAGCTGAGCTCTCCTCTCTCTGGGAAGCCAGCACGCAGCCTTGGGGTGAACGCCAAAGAGGAATAATAATGAAAGCGGCGCTGAGAAACGCAACGGGGACTGGAGAAACAGTCGTTTGGAGAATCAGAACCATGACAAGAGGCATCGCCGCGGTGGTAATAGCAGCGCCCACAGCCCTGCACCGAGGCCGTGGCGCTAACGACAGCATCGGGGACGAGGGCCACGTGGGGATGTCGCCACCGGGAGTGGAGGCTCTGGGGTCTGCTGCCCAAGGGAGCCCATCGAAGCCACTTTCCTGCCTAAAGGCCACCTCTTTAACGGCCTGGAGTGAAGACCCAGCAGAGCATCTCGGCACACTCAGGGACTTCCTGGGGGATGGGAGACGAAGATGCAGGAGAAGTGATGGGGCCCCCGGGGTGACGTCACGCAGCCTGGAGCATCTCGGGCCCACGTCTGAGGGCCTCTCTGAACCTGCGTCCCCGAGGCCAGCCTGGGGAGAGCCCCTGAGACTCCATCCTGGGTGGCGGCTGTGGTGCATGGCCAGCCCTCCGAGGTGTGCACTACACAGAGCAGGGGGCCGCTCTCTCCTGAAGACTTGGAGGCCCTCAGACCTCCAGCCTCCCACCGCAGGCACAAGCCTGTGTCCCCCAGGGCTCTGAGCTCACCCCCACCGCCCCCACAAGCTGGCCAGTGCGTTCACTGAAGGGAGGCGGTCCAGGAGCCGAGAACAGTGAGTTCAAGGCTGAGCGAACAGTGGGAGTTGGGCTGGACGTGGACGGAGGGGTCTCCCCAAGGCCACCAAACGCCACGCAGGGAGCCTGGCCTGTCCCCGAGTGCAGGAGCAGGTGGGCACACCATGCCAAGGGCGCACGGACCCCACTTCCCGAAACCATCAGCCACAAGGGCACACTCAGACCACCCCCAAGCCTTCGCCTCACCCACCCTTTCCCCTGGGCCAAAAAATGGGAGAAGAAAAGAGTGGGCAGGGAAGGCTCTGATCTCTGGTTCCAGAATATTTCACCCTCCACACACTCCCCTGGAGGGGATAAAAACCAGGACAGGAACCACCAAGGCTCAGTTGAGGTCAAGGAGGTGGCGTTTCCCCGGAGCCCTGGTCCACACGGTCACTTCCTATTCTCACAGGCCTCGGACCTCTGCATCTCCTCCCACCCCTGACCCTGCCGCGACGCTCCACACGCATGCACGCTCACACACACGTGCGCACACGCACACCAGCAATGCACGTGTGTGTTCACATGCACACACCACACGAGACACAGCCGCCTTCAACACTCACACGTGCTCACAGCCCAGAGGCATAGACGAGGCGTGTGTGGGCGCGCGTGCGCAGAAGCGTGCACACTCACACAGTCACCCCAGGCTCACGGGTGCAGCTGTGAGGAGGGCAGCTGCACATGGCCGACAGCTG
This sequence comes from Bos indicus x Bos taurus, assembly GCF_003369695.1. Lineage (NCBI taxonomy): Eukaryota > Metazoa > Chordata > Mammalia > Artiodactyla > Bovidae > Bos > Bos indicus x Bos taurus. The sequence continues at coordinate 4,829,382 of NC_040080.1, read as the reverse complement.
ACGTTTTGGCGCGGGGATCCTGCCCTTTAAAGGACAGTGAAGGGAGCCCTGTCCTTGCAGCCCGCCTGGGGCCAGCCCCCCAGGTTGCCGCGCTGGCCCCTTGCCCCAAGGTCCCTGGGGAGGTTCAGAGACAGTTCCCACTAAGGCAGAGCTTCCTGGTCTGGCCGCTGACCCGGCATCCAGGGCCTCTCGCAGCTCCTCTCAGCCCCCCAGCCCCGGACCCTGGCTGCCTGTTCCCTCGGGCCCACGGGGAGGAGGGCAGGCCAGATGCCCGCCCACCGTGGGTGCAGGCCCGGGGGCAGAGAGCAAGCATGGGGCTTGAGTCCCTGGGCATAGAGGGACCAGCCAGGACCAGCTGGGGGGCTCCCATGGGGGAGGGAGGTGAGGGCGTGGGGAAGGGGGCAAGGGAGGGTCTTTCTCAATGGTCCCGGGGACTGGGGACTCCAATGGGTTGATGCCCTTCAGGCAGCCCGCCCAAGAGTCCCTTGAAACGCTGGAATTCAGTGGGATTCCTGGCAGGGAGAGGGCCCATGAGGATGTGTGTCTGCGTGAATCTGTAGTGTGTGTGCGTCTATAAGTTTGCGTGTGTCCGTGTGTCTGTGTGTGTGTGTCTCTAGGTGTCTGTGTGAGGTTATGTCTCTGTGGGCTCTGTGTGTGGGGGTGTGTTCTGTGTGTGTGTGTGTACAGAGGTGCCACCACCTCGTGACACCAAATGGAAAGGTCCACAGAGATGGAGCCAGGATGGGGGATGGGGACGGGCTGGGGGTCAGGACCCCGCTGTGCGGAGGAAGTGTGGGTCCTGGGAGGGAATCTGCTTCTCACGACCCAGGTCCTCACCCACAAGCCTCATGACACCCAATAAATGCCAAACGGCAGGAAGCAGGCTTGACCCACCCCCCCGCCCCCATGCAGGGGTCCGGCAGGGGTCAAGCGGGCCATCCTGCCGAGACGGAGGTTCTCACAGCCCCCAGCGCTGCGGCGGGGAAGAGCGCTCAGGCGGGACAGCGCAGGGCAGCACTGTTATTTAAAACGGAGTGAACGCAGGACCGGCCAGGCGGCCCCAGGGGTTTCTGCCCTCAGCCTGGGACCCTCCGCTGCCCAAGCAACCCTGGCTGGCCCCATGACAGGGGTGCTGTGCTGGGGGGGTGGGGCCTGTTTGAGTGGTTGCTAGGAGGTTTCCATGGCAACTGATGGGGGCTAGGGGACACCTGGCCGCTTCCCACATGCCCCTCCACTAGAGGGAGCTGGACCCGGGGAAGAGCCACCGGGATCGGCCACCCAAGAGGGGCTGAGGCCAGACTCCTCTGTCCATGGGATTCTCCAGGCAGGAATACTGGAGTGGTCTGCCATGCCCTCCTCCAGGGGAGGTTCCCGACCCAGGGATCGAACCCATGTCTCCGGCGGCTCCTGCATTGCAGGCGGATTCTTTACCTCTGAGCCCCAGGCTCAGGCGGATTCTTTACCTCTGAACCCCAGGCATTGCAGGCAGATTCTTTACCTCTGAGCCCCGAGGGGTGATGGGGGCCGACCCCAAACAGAGCTGCTGGGTTTGTCTCCAGTGTGCCCAGTGCTGGCTAGTCCGGGCGCCCCTCTCCTGCCCGCTGTCCTCCAGGAGTGAGCTCCGACCACCCCCATCTGATACCAGGAGGCAGAGGCACAGAGAGGCCAAGGGCCTGGTCCCAGGTCACGTAGCACGGCAGGCAGGGAGTGGGCAAGCTGTCAGGGTGCAGCCACCTGGTCCTGAGACAGTCCAGGGGACACGGGATGGAAAGTCGTGGAATTAACCCCTTGGAAACAAAGCTGGGGGAGGGGAAGCTGAATACAGGGAAGGAGGGAGCCCCGCAGAACAGGGGGGAGGGAGAGGAGCTGGTCCTCAGTTCCTGGGAAGTAAGCCATGCTCCCTACGCCCCCCGCCCCCCGCCCAGGGTCACAGACCGTCTCTTTGCTGTCTCAAGGAGGCAGGCATTGGAAACCTGTACACATCCCACGGGGAAACCGAGGCCCAGAGGAGCCAAGGGACTGTCTGAGGTCACCCAGCTCTCCTGCCTCCTGGCCCTGAGAGCTTCCACAACACTCTTGCAACTCACCCCACCCTCTCTGTATGCCTAGCACCATGCCAGGCCAGAGGGGTACCCAGCCAAGGGCAGGCCTGGACAGGGCAGACACTGTGAACAAGGAAGGAAGGCAGCTGTCACCACTGGCGGATGGGGAAACTGGGGCTCAGGGCAGGGGCACAAGGGAGGTGGTGGAGGAAGGAGGGGGTCGATTCCCTGGCCCAGGCCCTGGGCCACACGGGTCCTTCACCGCCATGCAGGCTGCAGCTCGTTCCATAGCCCCCGCCCAGAGGGACGAAGAGCCTGGCAAAGCAAGAGGCAAAGCAAAGCCCCAGGAGACGGCTGGCCAGGTGGTCAGGGAAGAGCCCCCATTGCTGCCTTCCCCTCCCCTCTTCTGCAGGTGGGGGTGCTGAGGCTTCTGCTCCCTCCAAGGAGACAGTGTTGCTATGGTGACCACTGTTACCTGGCAACCAAGCTGCGTTGTCCTGGGCACCTGCTGTCTCTCCTCCCGCTCTGGGGACAGGCTTGTGTCCAGCAGCCCCCTCATCTCAGAAAACGCACCTGGTGGGGACAAGCCAGGTAGACCAGGGCAGCAGGGGTCATGCAGAGACCCTCCTGGGTCTTCGAGAATCAGAAGTGGAACCATCTCACACAAGGCTTTGGTTGTTTTCAAAACTGAGAATAATCGTATTGATTTATGGAATAATAAAAATAACATTGTAAAAAAAAACAAGAACCTTAACACTGAAGAAAAGTATCCAAAGGAAGGTAGGGTTCACCATCATCTCATTTTGGTGTCCCTCCTGGGCAGCCCTCCCTGCCTGCCGTAGGAAGGGAGAGGTGGGCATGGTTTTAACGAGAGACCATGCACTGCACAGCTTGCCCCGCATGCCCACTCAGCACCGCTGGGGTGGCTGGGGCGACGTGACTCCCACTCTGGACCCAGCCTGGGCACTGGGCTCCCGGGAGCTGAGCCCCTGTGCCTGAGCAGGGCTCACAGGCTCTGGGCAGGGAGACCTGTGAGCAGCACACCACAACCCCGACGTGAGGAAGGGAGTGCCCCCTCCGCACCTCTGTCCACACCTCTGCCTCTTCCTGGTGCTCCTTTCCTCTTCTCTTCCCACTTTACTTCCATTTCCTAATCCCCTTCATCTTCCCAATTTCAATCAAAACAGAGCTTCTTACAGGAAGCCCGCCCTGATTTCTTGGTGCAATGTGCTTTCTCTTCCCTTTGAATCCGGACAGGCCAAGGGGAGAACAGGACTAGTCTGTCTATGGGTTCCCTAAGCAGGCCTTTTGCTGCCCGTGCTGCTCCAGGCCTGGGCTGGGGAAGGGCCCCAGAGCACACTCATAGACCCTCAGAGTGGGGAGAGGCTCCAGAGAGCAGGCTGGGCTGGGCAGTTGCCAGTGCTGATGGGGTGATGGACAGAGGCCCCCACACCTCTGGCCAGGTGGGACCCAAGAGGATGTAGCCTGGGGCTGGCCAGGGTCCTCCACCCTGACTGGTCTGGGGACTGCAGTGGGTTGAGGTCTGGTTGGGGAAGCAGGTAGGGTGTCCACATCCTAAAGCCCGGAACCTGTGACCGTGACATTATGTGGAAAATGCTTGCATGTTGGATTATCTTGTTGTCATTTTTCAGTCGCTAAGTCATGCCTGACTCTTTGCCACCCCGTGGACTGCAGCACGCCAGGCTTCCCTATCCTTCTCTATCTCCTGGAGTTTGCTCAAACGCATGTCCACTGAGTCATTGATGCCTTCCAACCATTTCATCTTCTGGCATCCCCCTCTCCTCCTGCCCTCAATCTTTCCCAGCATCAGAGCCTTTCCCAATGAATCCACTCTTCACATCAGGTGGCCAAAGTATTAGAGCTTCAGCTTCAGCATCAGTCCTTCCAGTGAATATCAGGACTGATTTCCTTTAGGATGGTCTGGTTGGATATCCTTGCAGTCCAGGGACTCTGGCAGGAACCTATGACCATGACGTTATTTGGAAAGTGCTTGCATCTAGGATTATCTGGTGGGGTCTGAATCCCACAAGCGTCCTCGTAGGAGAAGAAGACGCAGAGGAGGGGTGTATGAAGACGGAGGCAGAGATCGGGAGATGCAGCCACAAGCCAAGGAAAACCCAGGGCCACAGGAGCTACAAGAGGCAGGAAGGACCCTCCCTGGGAGCCTGGAGAGGGAGTGGGGCCCTGAGGCACCTTAATTTTGGACTTCTAACCTCCAGACCCTGAAAGAATGAATTTCTATTGTTTGGTGGTGGTGGTTTAGTCACGAAGTCGTGTTCGATTCTTGCCATCTCGTGGACTGTAGCCCTCCAGGTTCCTTGTCCATGGGATTCCCCAGGCCAGAATACTGGAGAGGGTTGCCATTTGCTTTCTCCAGGGGATCTTCCCCAGCCAGGAATCGAACCCAGGTCTCCCGCACTGCAGGCAGATGATTTACCAGCTGAGCTATGAGGGAAGCCCCTTTTCTATTGTTCAAATCCACCCCACGCGGCAGCCTCAGGGCACCCACACAGGGACCTTGAGGGGCAGCAGCCTCCGTCCACCCATGCCCAATGGCCAGCGCCTGCCCCAGCTCCACCCCTGGGAATAGTGGGAAGGCGGCGGGTGGGTGAGGGTGGGCAGGAGAGGTGCCCAGCCTGGCTGGGAGTGGGACTTGGGGGGCCCGACGCTGCTCCTGAAGAAACACCCCCACTGCCTGACCCCCGCATGCACGGCCACCACCAGGGCTGACACCAGCACCCCCAGTTCATCCTGCGGTCTCACCCGGAAGACGGGGCCCATGGAAACCACAGATGGATCAGGCTGGACACCTCCAAGGACACTTTGAGGCCCAGGGAGGGTGGGGGCCCAGGGGGAGGCGGGGGCTCTCAGGGACACCCCTCCCGCCCCCACTGCCTGCCCAGGGCTGCCGCCAGAAGTCTGGGTCCGAAGCTCCCACTACGCCAATGGGGCAGCAGCGCCCCCTGCTGGCTGCAGCATCCTTCACACACCCTGGCTTGGCCAAAACCGAGGACCCCGGTAACTGTGTCCGCGGGACCCTGGGCACCCCTCGTTCCCTGCTGTGGGACGAGCACTATGACAAACAGCGACATCACCGTGTCTCCTCGTCAGTGTCTGAATACTGAGCACCGGAGCTTTCCTTGCCTTATCCATGGAGTCCTCCTGGATCCATAGAAACAGGGACCTGAAGGCAGGAGTCGGGGTGGGGGTTTCCCTGGACCTGTTCCCTCATCTATAAACTGGTCTTTCCCCGTCCCCCCACCCATCAGGGGGCGCTGGGAGCATTCAGAGGGCAGCGGCTGAGGGCTTGGGGGGCAGGGGCTCTGCACCTTCCGAGGCAGGCGTGCGAGCAGGCTGGCTTCTGGGTGGGCAGTCTGGGCATTCACGCAGGTCCCCACGCTCAGAAGGGCCAGACTGCTTCATGTTCTGCTGTCACCATCTTTAAATGTAACCATTTCTGCGCAAGAGGCCCTCACGTTCACGTCAAACCGGGCGGGCATCCGCACGTGACTTCCTGGACCTGAGTGTGTGGGTGGTTTGGTTACTCAGTTGCGTCCGACTCTTTGAGACCCCATGGACTGTAGCCCACCAGGCTCCTCGTCCATGGGATTCTCCAGGCGAGAATACTGGAGTAGGCTGCCATTCCCTTTCTAGGGGGTCTTCCCGACCCAGGGTTCGAACTGGAGTCTCCTACACGCACAGGTGGATTCTTTACCACTGACACCCCCTGGGAAGCCCACGCCCTGAATGTAAGACCCACTTTTTGGAGCCCTGGGGCTTGTGGGGGCAGCCCTCCACCGGAGGCTGCCGGCCAAGCTGGGGCCGCCCCAGGCCTCCTGTGCTCCCCCACAGAGTTGGCTGTCCCCACAGGAGCCTCCCACCCATGGGACTGCGTCCAAGCTCCTGGGGCGCCTTTCTGGACGTCTGAGCTGGCAGGACGCCTCCCCCAGGCTCACTCACCCTGGGCCTCCCTGGGGGCCTTACTCAGAGGGTGCACGTGGGTGCCCAGCTCTGCCCTCAAAAGGCCCAAACCTGGGATTTCATCCTCCACACCTGTCCTGAATTGCACCCCCTGCCCACCACCACCACCAGGCCCAGGTCCTGAGAAGCCCCCGGGGATGGGCGGTCAGCTCTAGGTCACCCGGCCACAGGGCGACTCAAGATGGGATCCGTGGATCTCTGCTGCCACCTCCCGGCTGACGGAGGAAAGACAGCACCACCCAGGGTGGTGGGCGGCGGGTGGGGCCCAGCCATGAGGTAGACTCGGGACACCAGGTGGGGAGGGCCGAGAGCCCCTTCCCGGAGTCACTCTCCGCTCTCTGTGTGCTCTCCCGTAGACAGGGGGCCAAGGGGAAAGGAGCGTGGCTGTGCCCCTGGCGAGTGGCAGAGGCCCCTGGGACCCTCCCCCCGCAGGTGGATGTCCAAAAGCCAAGCCCCAAGCCTCCCATGGAGGCTGCTCAGAGGACAGTTTGGCTTGGACCTCAGCGTCTCCATCAGGTTCTTCCTCCAAGCAGACCATCCTCATCCTCTTTCCAAGGCTTCAAACATGGCTCCCACTCCCCCTTCCTACAGGGATGGGCAGAGACCCCAACTCTACCTTCAGAGATGCCCGCAGGTGTCCGGGGGTCCTTAGAAGTGAAAATGGACCTCTAGTCCCATCTGTTCAATGTACAGATAGGGGGGGAGGTGACAAGGAGGGTCAGGAAGGCAGGGGAAACAATGCTCAACAGGCATTTTGCCCTCAGTTGTTATTTAATCGCTGAATCATGTCTTGACTCTTTTGCGACCCCATGGACTGTAGCCCACCAGGCTCCTCTGTCCGTGGGATTTCCCAGGTAAATCCAGATTCAAGTCCCAGCCTGGCCACCTTCCATCCAACTGCCTTCGCCTCCATGCCCACACCTGTAAGACAAGTGGAAGGTCCTACCTCTTAGGCTGACCTCAAGGATTAAAGAAGCTAATATCTACAGAGTGCTTGACTGGGTGAGTGTGTGTGTGCTCAGTTGCTTAGTCATGTCCAACTGCAATTTTGTGGGCTACAGTCCACCCGGCTCCTCTGTCCATGGATTTCCCAGGCAAGAATACTGGAGTGGGTTGCCATTTCTTTCTCCAGGGGATCTTCCCAACCCAGGAATCAAACCCACGTCTCCTGCATTGGCAGGTGGATTCTTTACTACTGAAGCAACTGGGAAGCCTGTGCTTGAGTGAGGCTCAGTGTCAAAGGCAAGCTCTGTCTGGCTACGCACAGTAGTTGGCGGCGCAGCCTGCTGGGAGTGAGCATGGCCACGGCATCCTCTGTCCCCAGTGACACCCAAGCTAACACCCCCTTCAAGGCACAGGTGCTGGTGGGGTGCCAGGGAGCACCCGAGACCAGAGTCTGTAATCCACAGGTCCACCCTGGGGATGGCGCTGAGCCCCCATAACCCTGGGAGCCGCCTCTGAACCCCTCTCCTGGCTGTCTCCTCTCGCCTCCCAGAGCCCCACCCAAGGTCAGGGCATCTCCAGCTCCAACCTGAATTTTAAACCTCAGATAAGAGTCTGTGCTCCCAGCTTAAACACCCTGTGGTCCCTTCCCTGTCCTGGGGTAGAACCTAAACCCTTCTCTGGGCTCCAAAGCCCGTGGGTGCTCCCGCTCCTTCACCCCACCCGGGTCCCCTGCTGCAGACTGTCTGAGCTGTGCTGGGTCCCTCCCCCGGCCTTCACATGGGCTGTCCCTCTGCTGGGACGGTCTTTTCCCCCTGCGCCATCACCTCCACCTGGCTTCAGCAGAGCCTCTGTGATCCCCGCTTCTGCTACACCCCAACCCTGCAGGCCAGGCCCCCAAGGCAAAGCCACCAGCTTCCCTTGGAGAGGGGTCCTGTTGGCATTTGCCCAGTGGTGGTACTCGAGTGGTCACCTCCTTTACCCACCTTGTCCCAGCCATCCTCAGAGGCATCCCCTCCTGTGAGTTCCGCTCTGGGCTCCCCATCCTGCTGAGGGCTTTTAGGATCCACATAGGAAGGCTGACTGAGTCCACTCCCTTGTCACCTCCACGGACACATGCTGAAGGAGGCACAGGACTATAGAGACAGATTCATCTCTTTTCCAGAGCCTCCTGGAGGAGGAAAGGCTGCTGCCTGATGATCTGTATTAAAAGGCAGACTGATTGGAGGCACACGGGGCGTCCCTCGGCAGGCGGATGGATAAATAAACTGTGGTGCGTCCAGACAACGGACGATGGCTCAGTAATAAAAAGAAATGAGCTGTCAAACCATGAAAAGACATGGAGGAGCCTTATGCATAGTACCGAGTGAAAGAAGTCTGAAACGGCTTTGTACTTTGTGATGCCAACCCTACGACATTCTGGGGAAGGCAAAACCATGGAGTCAATAAATTATGACCAGCGGTTTCGAGGGACAGGGAAGCATGGGGGAGCACAGAGGATTTTCAGGACAGTGACGACACCCAGTATAGCGGCACAATACTGGATTCACATCATTATACGTGCCTGCTACGTCGCTTCAGTCATGTCTGACTCTTTGCAACACTATGGGCTGTCTCACCAGGCTCCTCGCTCCACGGGATTTCCCAGGAAAGGAATACTGGAGCAGGTTGCTGTGCCCTCCTCCAGGGGATCTTCCCGACCCAGAAATCAAGCCAGTGTTGCCTGTGGCTCAGGCATGGTGGGTGGAGTCTTTACCGCTGAGCCACCAGGGAAGTGCCACATATCATTATACATTTGTCCAAACCCGTAGGATGTCCCACACCAAGCGTGAACCCTGACATCAGCTGTGGGCTCCGGGTGACGGTGACATGTCAGTGCTGGCTCACGGACCAAGAAATGACCAGCTGGTGGGGTGCTGGTAACGGGGGAGGCTGTGCACGTATGGGGCAGCGAGTGTATAGGAAATCTCTCCCCACTCAGTTTTGCTGCGAACCCAAAACTGCTCTAAAACGTAAAATCTGGGGATTCCCTGGCGGTCAGCGATTAGGACTCCACACTCTCACAGAGAAGGCCGGGATCAATCCCTGCTCGGGAAGCTGAAGTCCCACAAGTCATGTGGCCCAGCCTCCAAAAAAAATAAATAAATAAAAAATAAAATCTACTGATTTAAAGTATTTTAAAAGTCAGACTGAGAAGTGCCATAAAGAACACATAGTTCAGTTCCATTCAGTCGCTCAGTCGTGTCTGATTCTTTGCGACCCCATGAACCACAGCACGCCAGGTCTCCCTGTCCATCACCAACTCCTGGAGTCTGCTCAAACTCATGTCCATTGAGTCGGTGATGCCATCCAACTCTTTCTGGGGTCCAAGAGTGTGTGAGGGTCCCCATCCCACATTCGGGGCCACCCAATGACCTATCCATCCAGAGATGTCTGCACCGTAAGCAGGAACACCCCAGACGGAGTCTCAGGAGAGTCTTGGAAAAGGGAGGTCAAGGCAGGTCTTTGCAAGGTTGGGGTCTAGTTCGATTAGAGACTGGCTGGGTAGGGCTCCCGTTCCTGCCATCCTAGATCGGGACAGGCAGACGCAGCAAGGGGGCAGCTTTCTGAGCACTTCCTGGGGAGCCAGCAGCCACTTCAGGATGCGGAATTTGCCCAGAGTTCAGATAAATGGGTTTTCAGGAAGTTCCTGGAACAATAAGGTGCTTGGCAATTTTATCTTCCTGGGCAAGAAACACCTGGCATGGTTGTACTAATGCATTAGTTCTCCATCTGATGAGCCATGGGCTTGCAGATAATTTGTTTTCAAGGCCCAGGGAAAGGGCCCAGTGACCAACCAGCAAGAGCCAAAGCTGCAAAGAGCAGAAGTCATGGGCGTGAACCACATGAGGCCTCAGTTTTCCCATCTGCAAGATGGAGCGTGGGCCTTCACGGATCCCCAAGGCCATTCCAGTTCTACTGGTGACTCTGTTTAAAGATGGGGGAGGGTGGGGCCTGGGAAATTGTTCATGGTAGGCCATGGTGGGGCAGACACAGGGGCAGAGTTGAATCCAGGGGTCCCAGCGCCCAGCCCAGCCCCCTCTCCATGCCCCTCACCCACCAAGAACCCATGCTGAGAAGAGCAGGAGGCCAGGAACCCAGGGGCAGGGCTGGGGAGTGGGGGCTGACTCTGCTAGAGAGGCAACCCCCCTCCCCTCCTCAGCCCACCCCAGTCCCTGTCTGCTCTTCCTGCATTTTCTTGGATCTAACCCACCGCCTCAAATCCCTTCCCCACGCTGAGGTCAGTCTTCCCAAAACCCAAGTTGTCCCTTGGCACTCGCTAGCTCAGAACTCCCCTGTGGATTTCCACTGCCCGCCAGATAAAGGGCCTTCACCTTCTCCAGACCCTAACTGCCTGTTTTGCAGAAACTGATCCCAAAAGTCATATGAAAAAGCAAGGGACCCTGAAAAGCCAAAAAATCAAGAAAAAGAAGAGCAAAGTCAGAAGATCCCCACTTCCTGGTTTCAAAGCTTACAACAAAGCTGTAGGTATCAAGACAGTATGGCAGGGACTTTGCTGGCAGTCCAGTGGTTAAGACTCAGGCCCCAGTTGAAGGCTGGATCCCTATTCGGGGAACTAAGATCCCTCAGGCTGCATGGTGTGGCCAGTGAAGTTCATCATTGCTAACACTCACTTGAGGAAGCCCCCAGAAAATTTCAACAGTGGGGAGTCTGAGGAGCTTCCAGGTGGGCAAACACTTCCAGGTACCAAGGGTGCGATGCACCCCAACTCCAAGAGGACAGAAGCTCACAGACCCTGCCCTGCATATCTCTTCACCTGCCTGTCCATCTGTATCCTCTACCCATTCATGACCTGGTCACTGTGTTCCCCGGAGCTCTGGGAGCTGTTCTAGCAGACAGTGAAAGCCAAGGGGGAGGAGGTCACAGCAGCCTCTGATTGCTAGATTTGCAGCCAAGTCAGACACATGTTGTGGGCTGTAACCTGGGGACTGATTACTGGTAATCAGCCTCTGAAGGTGAAGAGCAGTCTCATGGGGCTGAGCCCTTGACCTGTGGCATCTAATGCCATCTCCACGTAGTGTCAGAATCGAGTCAAACTATAGGACGCCCAGGGGGTGTCACAGAATTGCCTGGTGTGGGGAAATCCTGCCACACACATCCACGCACAGTGTCAGGAGCAGTATGAATGTGTCAGTGGTGTGAGAGTAAAGGAGACACGTGGGAGGAAGATGTACGGAGGCAGGGGTCATCGTGCCCATTTCACAGAAAGGCAAACAGGTCCTGCAAGCTGAGTGGCTCCTTCTGGAGCCGGGATCCCTTAAGCAGGACTGCCACTCGCTCATCTACAAGAACCAAGAACCCCTCAAAGGGCACCCTGCTCGAATCACCACTATTGGGTGCCTCCTTATCCTCATCCATCCATCCATCCATCATTTTCAGAGTGCTCCCAGGGCTCTTCCTAAAGATATTTCCTGAGCACCTATCATGTGCCTGGCACCTTGTCCCACACGGAAGGGCCAAAGAGCAACAAACCCGTGCCATGGGCTTGGATCCCCTGGCGGCCTGGGGAATAAGCCCATGGCTCAGTGGCTTGGTTACACGAAAGTTGCTTCCTTCTCACCAAGAGGCCTGGAGGGAAATGCACCTGATGCCTCCATGAGAATGGGGAGGGACTGGAAGGGCTTCCTACAGGGGGTGTTTTTTCATCTGAAACCCAGAAGGAAAAATGGGCACATCTAGCTAAGGGGAGCTGGGGCGTGGTGGGGAGAGAGGGCAGAAGGAATAACACGTGCTGGAAACCTGGAGGAGTGAGGAAAGGAAGGACTGAGATCAAAACAGGATCAAACCCCGGTAGGGCTGAGCATCAGACCTGAGACGAGGGCCCCAGAAGATACCCGCTGTAAAGGCTGGCTTTGAAGGGATCAGAGTGTTATCTTAATTTTTTTTAAATGATTCCTTGTGACCAGGGTGTCAGGGCAAAATACACAGAGGTATTACAATTGTTTGCAAACTGCTCATCTCCTCCACCCAGATCTCCAAGGCTCCTTCAGAAACAGAATCTGTGAAATGGGCCTACAGAGACAGAAGCTGGAGAGGTTGGTTTGATTTGAGCTGAGCGGACCCAGCGAGGGGAGCCCAGAAGGGGCTTGGACCAGGGGTTGGGAGATGTAGGGAGAAGAAGAGGAAGCAGAGTCTTGGAGTGCAGGAGACAGCAGCAGATACTGAGCACGTGAGCAATGGGGAGATAATTCTCAGATGTTTCGCTGTGACCGAGGCTCTCCACCTGTTTGCAGAGCTTTGCCAAGAGACCACAGTAGGCAACCTGCTTCACAGTTACTTTGGATATGACGCAGAACAGGTGCTTCTTTAATCAGTGGTGTCGCTGCCTCTGGTCTACTGAGTAATGGCACATATGTGGTTTCCCACAATCAAAGTAATACCCATTTTGCTTTCTCTCTCTCTCTCTTTTTTTTTTTTTGGTCACAAAGCATGCACATGCGTGCACGCAACGCAGGGCATGCGGAATCTTAGTTCCCTGACCAAGAACCAAACTAGCGCCCCCTGCAGGGAAAGTACAGATTCTTAACCACTGGACCACTAAGGAGGCCCCAAAATAACACACGTTACTTACCAGATGATGGGAACGTGCTAAGTTGGAAAACTAGCAAGAGCAGAAACTTCCCACGTTGTCAGGACCCAAAGCCCACCACGGAGAGCAACAGGACATGCTGCTCTGAGGTCTTTCCTCCATCTCTGCATTGCTTTCTCACCCTTAGCGACGTCCCATACGGTATTTTGAATCTGAGTGGGTTTTAATTTACTATGATCGCATAAGCACTTTTCCATGTCTTTAAACCCCGTAAACCAAATCCTAATGGATGTGTCATATTCCAGAGAAGGGATGTGTAGTCACCTCATGACTCATTGTGCTGGGCTTTGACATGGCGCCTGCCTTCTCCTCTGATGAACAGGGTGAAGCTTTTCCTAAGTTTCAGAATATTTCCTTAGCGTGTGTTTCCAGACGTGGAATTATTGAGTCAGCTCACTTCCTGAAACAGACAACCAAACAGGCCTCCAACAAGACTGTGGACATTTACATTCTCTCCTGAATGCTCATTGGAAGGACTGATGTGGAAGCTGAAGCTCCAGTACTTGGGTCACCTGATGCAAAGAGCTGACTCTTTGGAAAAGACCCTGATGCTGGGAAAGACTGAAGGCAAAAGGAGAAGGGGGCAGTAGAGGATGAGATGGTTGGGTAGTATCACTGATTCAGTAGGCCTGAACTTGGGCGAGCTCCAGGAGATGGTGATGGACACGAAGGCCTGGCGTGCTGCAGTCCATGGGGTCGCAAAGGGTCGGACACGACCTAGCAACTAAACAAAACAACAATAACATTCTCCCCAGGAGTACCACACTTCCCCTGTCGGCATCCCTCATACACACATGTGTTATCACCTGTGATGTTGTCAACTTGAAACAGGAAGGAGATCCCCCGGCCTGAGAGCCATTCCTCGGACAACCCAGGAGGATGAGCGTGTGTGTCTCTGCCCATGACACCAGTGCCCTGGGCACTGTCTCCTCCTGGCCTGTCTGGGGTCAGTGTCAGGGGGTGCCTTAGGGGCCTGCAGGTGGGCGCTGCCTGTTCTAAGAAGTCCATAGATCCAGATCTACAGCTCTGGCTTCCTAACCCGTAAATGAGGGCACTGGGAGGACCACAAGAGGACACGTGGACCGCGAGCACAGGCCCTGACTGGTCACCGCAGTATCGCCTCTCACCGCCTGGCACCCTGCAGGCCCGCCTTTTTGGGGGATGCGCTGTTCCCTCGTCCAAAGCCTCTCCTGCCTCTTCCCAGAACAGCAGCAGATCAAACACGCTGGGCTCCTGGACTTCATTAACGTCATTTATTTCTCTGTGCCTGGCAGAAGTTTCCATTTAACAAGAGAAACCTTTTTTAAATTACATGTCCCTTCCGGCAGCCACGCGGCTTGGAGGCTGAGGACAGATTGGGGTTTGTCAGGATCTATGGGTCTCAGAAGCTCTCCCCACTTCAGAGGCCCAGGGCCCCTCTTGGGGGATACCCAGCCCCGGTTTCAGATGGAAGGAGGCCAGGGCCGGAGCCCCGCAGCCAGTTCCAGGAGGCCGAGAGCTCCCCCGGCCCCCAGGAGAGCCGGGGGCCCATCTCAGGAGGCCCCGGCCACTCATCTGCTCACTCGCTGGCCCTGTTTGCCTCCTGTCCTCGGCACTGGGGCTGGCCTGGGCCTGGGGATGGAGAAAAAATCAGACAAAGTGACCTCTCGCCAGGCGACCATCAGGCTCTGGAAGAGAGATGGGCCCCACACCAGGTCATCACATTCAGAAAATCTGTTTCCTGAGCACTTACTGTAGATTACAAACTACTGGTAGAGTCACATTGTGAGAATTCTATGAGCTGGGGACAGGGAGGCGGGATGTTTCTGCTTCCGGGCTTCCCTCAGGGTGGCCCACAAACGCCCTGAGTCCCTGGGGCAGGGTCAGCCAGAGGAACGCATCCGCACCTGTCCTGGGGGCGCCCAGGAGGGTGGGGTTCCTGTAGGCGGCCCGGGCAGGAAGCAGCTGTGGGAAGCTGGCAGGGCTGGGGGCGCGGTCACCTCCGCAGCCCACCCGCCACGGAAGCCAGGGCGAGGACACTGCTCCAGGGGCCTGACGGGCCTCGCTGGTCAGTCTCTGCCCCCTTCTTAACCTGCTCCAGCCCAGTGGCCATGACGAGGTGACAGCTGCTGGACACAGAGGCCGCAGATGCCTCCCAGAAGTGGCCAGTCCTGGAGGACAAGAGGGAGACTTCTAAGCAGAGATGGGGCACAGGACATAAACAGATGAGCCCACCCCAGAAATACCAAGGCCAGCTTTTAAAGAAAATGAAGTAGAGCAACTTCCCTGGTGGTCCAGCGGTTCGGACTCTGCCCTTTCACTGCCGAGGGGCCAACTTCAAGCCCTGGCTCAGAGAAAGCCCAGATGCAGCATCCCAGAGATCTCAGGTCAGCCCCCCAGATTCAGGTGCTGTCATCTCAGCCCTGAGAAGCCCACAGCCAGGGTCTCCTGGTTCCGCCATCCATCCCTACCCCCTCCCAGAGCCCGGGGATGTGGTCCTGCGCCCTCGGGGAGCAGGGCTTGGCAGAGGCCCCTGGGCACACACACCCCTTCCCGATGATGGACTCACCTTCTCCCATGTCTCCTCTGGGAGCTGGACACTGTCTGCCTGTCCCCATGTGCCCTGCTGCCTGGGGGCTGGGGGATGGGGTGAAGGGGATTGACCTTCAGGTCTTGAGGGTTGCAGGGGATGGGAGGCTTGAGTACAAGCTGCTTTGCCTTGATTAACTGATGTCCTCCTCACCACCATCCTATGAATGGAAGGCCCCTGAGTGGCCACGGTCTACATTTTACTGACCTGGACATGAGCCAGGTGCTCATTTCATTCCCATTTCAAAGATGAGGCAACCGAGGCAGAATTAGAGCCCACAGCTTCCACTGTGAGGCCCTGGCTCTTTGCATTTAGCCATTCCCCCTCCTGGCATTGGTTTTTCATCTTCTGCATTAAATGTCTGTCAAAGTATTTCACACCCAATAACTTCCAGATGTTCAAGCTGGTTTTAGAAAAGGCAGAGGAACCAGAGATCAAATTGCCAACATCCGCTGGATCATCGAAAAAACAAGAGAGTTCCAAAAAAACATCTATTTCTGCTTTATTGACTACGCCAAAGCCTTTGACTGTGTGGATCACGATAAACTGTGGAAAATTCTGAAAGAAATGGGAATACTAGACCACCTGACCTGCCTCTTGAGAAACCTATATGCAGGTCAGGAAGCAACAGTTAGAACTGGACATGGAACAACAGACTGGTTCCAAATAGGAAAGGGAGTACATCAAGGCTGTATATTGTCACCCTGCTTATTTAACTTATATGCAGAGTACATCATGAGAAACACTGGGCTGGAAGAAGCACAAGCTGGAATCAAGATTTCCAGGAGAAATATCAATAACCTCAGATATGCAGATGACACCACCCTTATGGCAGAAAGTGAAGAAGAACTAAAGAGCTTCTTGATGAAAGTGAAAGAGGAGAGTGAAAAAGTTGGCTTAAAGCTCAACATTCAAAAAACTAAGATCATGGCATCTGGTCCCATCACTTCGTGGCAAATAGATGGGGAAACAGTGGCTGACTTTATTTTTCCGGGCTCCAAAATCACTGCAGATGGTGGTTGCAGCCATGAAATTAAAAGACGCTTACTCTTTGGAAGGAAAGTTATGACCAACCTAGACAGCATATTAAAAAGCAGAGACATTACTTTGCCAGCAAAGGTCCATCTAGCCAAGGCTATGATTTTTCCAGTGGTCATGTATGGATGTGAGAGTTGAACTATAAAGAAAGCTGAGAGCTGAAAAATTAATGCTTTTGAACTGTGGTGTTGTAGAAGACTCTTGAGCGTCCCTTGGACTGCAAGGAGATCCAACCAGTCCATCCTAAAGGAGATCAGTCCTGGGTGTTCATTGGAAGGACTGATGTTGAAGCTGAAACTCCAATACCTGGCCACCTGATGTGAAGAGCTGACTTATTTGAAAAGACCCTGATGCTGGGAAAGATTGGGGGCAGGAGGAGAAGGGGACGACAGAGGATGAGATGGTTGGATGGCATCACCAACTCGATGGACATGGGTTTGGGTGAACTCTGGGAGTTGGTGATGGACAGGGACAGGGAGGCCTGGCGTGCTGCAGTTCATGGGGTCATAACAAGTCGGACACGACTAAGTGACTGAACTGAACTGAACTTGTCTGGGACAGGCTCAACAACTATATTGGGTCAGTAAGGAAGTGAGTGGGAGGCTTGTGGCAAGGGTTGGGGCCACAGCAGCCATCCTTCCTGCCCCCTGGAGATTTTTTTGCTCAAAACCCAAAACATCAGGATCAGACAGAAGCCACTGGGTCCAAATCACGGAGCTCTGGAGGTCCCAAAGGTGGAGGGAGGGGACAGGTATTGGGCCCACCTTGTAGCAAAACAGCTCCTCAAAGCCAGGTCACATGTAAGCAGAGGCCAGCTCTTCCTGGGCCCTCCAGACTTTGGGGGTTCACCCCACACCACACCCACCCAGAAGTACGATTGCAGCGCCTTCTCAGGCTTACCACCTCCCCTCCCCTCTCCACCCCACCCCAGCTACCCGCACAGGGCACTAGGGAGAGTGAGAGGTTGCCTGAGACTTGGGGGGTTCCCAGCAGGGCCCCTGCATTGCCTGCTGCTCAACTACCGGGGTTCCTCCTTGGGCATCCGGTCCCGCAGGCCCTCCTGGGCAGATCTGCACCCGGGCATCCTCCGCTCTCTTCCTTGATTCTCCCCTCCTCTGTGTTACGTGGAGTCGTTCACTCAGCCAGAGGTTCCACCCCGTCAGGACCTGGGACGGTCAGAGATGTGCCCTACTGGCAAGCTCACAAATGGGAGCCGCCACGGTTTCACGGATGCTGGCAAAGACACAAAATGCCTGGTTCAGGAACAAAGGATGGTCTACGGCTCACGGCAGCAGCAGGAGCCAAGTGTCGGCATCGTCGTGGGTCAGTTCCCCAAGCTCTGAGCCCCGCAGAGGGCCAGAGGGCACCTGCGTGCTCCGTGGTGGTGTTCTAGGAGAGGAGCCCCGGCCTCAGGGAAGCTGAGTCTTTCCTGGCGGTTGGAGCAGGCAGTAAGCATGCCTGGCTTTACTCTGGAGGGATAAAGGGGCTCTGTATTTCCAGGCTGTTCACCTACACTGTTTCGCATGGCATCCTTCCAAAATTCACTTCCACTGGGAACCTGCGAACATGGTAATGGTATTATTTGGAAATACAGTCTTTGCAAACTTAATCAAGTTAAGATGAGATCCTCCTCGAATGGTGAACTGGAAGTGTCAGTTGCTCAGTTGTGTCCTACTCTTGGCGAACCCCACAGACTGTAGCCCGCCAGGTTTCTCTGTCCATGGGATTCTCCAGGCAAGAACACTGAGTGGGTTGCCATTCCCTTCCCCAGGGGATCTTCCCGACACTGGGGTCGAACCCAGGCCTCCTGCATTGGCAGGTGGAGTCTTTACAGTCTGAGCCACCAGGGATGCATCCTTAATCCACCATGACTGGTGTCCTAGTAAGAAGAAGGAAGCCTGGACACAGGCACACAGAGGGAAGACAGCCGTGTGAAGATGGAGGCAGGGACTGGAGGCATTCTGCCACAAACCAAGGTGGCCGGCCATCACCAGAAGCTGGAAGAGACCCGGAGGATTCTTTCCTAAAACTTTTGGAAGGAGTATGGCCCTCTTGACACCTTGATTTTGGACTTAAGGCTTCCAGAACTGTGAGAGAATTATTTTTTTTTGTTTTTAATCCACCCAGTTTGTGCTCATTTATTACAGGAATCAGGGGAACTAATACATCACTACCCAAAAGCCTTGAAGAGATGGTCAGGAACCAAGGACAGTGGTGTTGCTCACAATACACACAGAACCACAGGGAGCCCACAGAAAGTCATGTCTAAGTCCCATGATGCTTTTGTTCATCAGAACTTAAGACCCACCATCTTTTCTTGCACTTGAGATGGGGGGCAGGCAGGGCGGGTGTCTCATCTCTGCCCCAATTGGTTCACCATGGCATTTTCCCCATCTTCATAAAGGAAAATTTTCGCCACCTGATAAGAAAAATTTGAAAAGCTTTTATCGTATTGTTGCTACATACAGGATTTCCACCAAAGACCGTTTCAAGAAAAGCTTCTGCGGATTTCAACGTTTTTAAAGCTGGAATGTCTGGGCCCAGCCCACTTAACTGGCAGCTCAGAGAAGGGCAGGAGCTCACCCAAGGCCAAGAGTGAGTCAGAAGCAGCGTTAGTCAGTTCGCCGAACTCCAGCCCTGAGTACAGCCTCCCGAGTTCGTCCCCAATTTCCGCTGATCAAAGAGAGTTCAGTGCTGAAGACAGAGCAGGAAGCACGGACGTTGCTGGGGCGAGTTGGGCAGGGCTCACGCCTCTGCCGCTGGGGACAAAAGGGCCCTATCAACAGCGTCGTTCCACCACCTCCTCCCTTTTCTCCCTCTGACCACGGAAAACTCAGCCACATCTGTAACACCCGCCCCTCCCATCCACACCTCTTCTCTCAAGCTCCCCAGCGTAGTCCCGGCCAACGTGTTACCCAAAACGTCCTGCTGACAGGGGGCCACCTCTTCGGTGGGGAGGCAGGGACCTCACACCTCTTCCTCCGCAGACTGGCAGGTGCAGCACAGTATGTGAGTGTGTGAGTGTGTGTGTGTGTGTGTGTGTGAGGTTGGACCAGGGACCGCCGCCTCCGCTCAGCCCACCCACCCGCTCATCCCACAGGTTCAGGGGCCCCCACCAGGGGCCAGATGCACTGCGCCAAAGGCTCCCCCGGGATCTGGTTTAATCCCCAGGACAAGGGGATGTCTGTCCATTTTACACACAAGGAGCCAGAGGCTCAGAGGGGCAGATCTACAGCCAGAAAGTAGGCATGCAGGTGAACTGGGGGCAGGTGGGGCGGGCAAAGGGTGCGGGAAGGAAGCAAGGGACGGGGGGGTGGTCACTAGACGCCCTTTCAAGAGATAACTCAGCATCTTCTGGCACATCAGCGGATCCCATAAGGGTCTGTATCTTTCCTGGCCTTCGAGCAAGCCCACAACTCTGTAAGCTGTAGAAAACTGACAGTAAAGCAAAGATTCTTATCCATAAAGATGCAAATGAACTTCATCAGGTGGAGGGACACTGGATCCCCTACCCTAGGGAAGCAGCCAGCTTTGCATCTATTAGCAAATTCAGTTCTGCCTTCCGGATTGCTTACACATGTCTGCTCTTGGCTTTTCCTCTGAATTGATTTTGTAACATCTTACTGATGGTTAGATAACATCATTGACTCAGTGGACATGAATCTGAGCAAACTCCGGGAGATAGAGAAAGACAGGGAAGTCTGGCGTGCTGCGGTCCAAGGGGTCACAAACAGTCAGACACAACTCAGGGTCTGACTTAGTGTCACGACTTAGCAACTGAACAACTGATCCCCTCACAAACTGATGAAATAAATACAATCACAGGTACATGCTCATTTAACATCTGTATAAGAATCCTCAGCTTACCCTTCAGCCCAGGGACTGCAGACTGCAAGTGTGCCTGGAGGGAAGACCCGTCTCCCAGGCAGAGGCCCCGCTGGACTCTTCGGATTCAGAAAGCCGGATTCAGCGGGTCCTGAGAGTCTACACTTCTAATCACGTCCCCGGTATTGGCCGCAGACTTCGAGGACCACAGTTCTCTGCTGAGCTGACCCTGCTTCCTCGTTTGACCCACCCCGTCCTACTCTCTTCTCTAGGGTACACCTCTCAGCCCCCTGGCAGGTCCTCGGAAGGCATTCTGACTTCCCAGGGTCCCCACACGCCCCCAGAGGCCCTCTGCGGTGGACGGAGCCCTGAGCCTGCTGTTGGCACTCAAGGCCTGACCTCACATCCAGGGCCTCACTCCGTCTGGGGGTTTGCGGGGCAGACAGGGCTCCAGTCTTGGGGCGGGAGGCCACGGCAGGGCCCTCCCCGGGGCCCAGTCCTGGCACAGGCGGCCCAGGGTGAGGACCTCAGTGAGCCGGACCACGCCCCCCACCATTCTCACAGCCTCAGGCCCCTGAAGCTACTCCCATGACCCCACCAAAGCAGCAGTAACCCCCACCCCAGATTCCTGAGACTCCAAGCCTGACTCCCAGGACTGGCTTGGAGGGGCCAGCCCATCTCCCTGCCCATACAAATAGTCGGGGGCCCAGAACTCAAGCTGCACTCCCCTCTTGTATTTAACTGTTATTCTGGCCACACAACGAAGCATGCAGTACCTTAGTCCCCTGACCAGAGATGCATCCTATGCCCCCTGCAGAGGAAGCATGGAGTCCTAACCCCTGGACTGCTGGGGAATTTCCCCCAACCCCGTCTTTTTTTAAGTGCACTTTATTTATTTATTTGGCTGTGCTGAGTCTTAGCTGTGGCATGTGGGATCTAGTTCCCTGACCCGGGATCGAACCTTGTCCCCTACATTGGGAGCTCAAAGTCTCAGCCAGTGGACCATAGGGAAATCCCTGCACTCCCCTCTTAGAACTCTCCTGAATGGCTTCTGCTGGTGTCTACGAGGACCCTTCCATCTGAGTCCACCTCTCCAGCTGCTGAGCACAGGGGAGGACATGGGGTCCCCAACATGCAGCCCCCTGTGGGCTGAGTCTGGGGGGTTCAGTGGGCATCTCTGCCCTGGGTCTTGGGTTCCCCCAATCCTCCCAGGCCCCTCCCATCCCACAGTAGGGGGACCCCCGCCTTAAGAGGTGAGTAACTTCCCCCAAGCCACCCCCAGAAGGACTGGCAGATGAGAAACGATGCCCTCGAGCCTCCAACTCCTTCTGGACTGGACCACACTGCCTGAGCTTTCTCAGCAGATAAGCAGGCGTGCGTGAGAGGGGACTGCCAGGAGCTGAAGGACACGTGCCAGCAGACAGACCGGGCACAGGGAACATGCAAGGCCTCCAGCGGCCCAGGAAAAGATGCCCAGTAAAGCTTCTGGGTTCACCTTTCCCTTCTCCAGGAGAACATGTGTCCATTGCCTGGGGACAGAAGCTGGGCCAGGAGGACAGTGGAGCCAGATAAAAACGGAGGCAGAAGAGGAAGGTTCCTGGAGGGAATCGCTGCCCACCTAAAACCCCATAAGGTCCTTCAAGTGTAAATAAGAAGACTGTGCTATTTGAATTAGAAAAGGAACATGGAAACCTCTACTCGGGTATTAAAATACAATAACATTAGATACAATACCTGAAAATAAGGTGAATAAAGCTTTAGAAGTGCTGCCAGCTGGGTCTGCCTAAAGGAGTTGTTACCCGCCTTGAAAAAGCAGAGGCGCCTCTGCATCCACTGTGGGCATCTCAGAAAAGCCCCTTGGGCTCCAGCCCCAGGAGCCCGCCCCTACAGGGCACCAGGCCTGCACCCAGGCTGTCGCCCTGGGCGTCTCCCAGGGCACCCAGCCCAGGCCTCCCACCGTCCGGGTTTACCGTCTCCGCAGGGGGGACAGGACTCCTGCAAAGACTGCCTCCTGGAGACAGGCTGCTTTGAGCCACGTTCCCCAGCGGGCCTCGCCTCTGGGCCCTGCCCCGCCTAGCCCAGCTGTAGCAGGAACACCCTACCCTTGATGTCTCTTAGTGAGTTTCCATCCACTCAGCCCCTTGCCCCCTCCTCGGTTGTAAGTCCCCAGCCATCTGTTGCATTCAGAGTTCAGCCTAGTCTCTCTTCCCTGTTGCATAGTCTTGGATACAATCTTCCCTGCCGGTTCAACATTTCACGAGTGTCGGGATCATTTCTCTTCGACACTGCCCACTCCCCAAGTCTCTGCCATCTCACGAGCCCTGAGACAGTGGACTCAGGGTAGAGGTCCATGGCCTCAAAGCCCTAGGTTTCTCTCGCTCTGACCCTTCGTGTAGCACCTACCCAGGTCTCCCTGGTCCTGTTAGCTCAACTGTAAGAAGAGTATCTCTGCCTGGCTTCCTCCCTCAATTCAGGAGCCATTTGCTCATTCATTCTAACCTTGGCTAAGCTCCGCCGCGGGGCGGGACATGCCTCTGTGCCACCTGGTTCGCCCTGGCGGTAACGCCGCGAGGCCAGCCTGCTGACCTGGTCTTGGTTTCACACTCGCTTGTTGTTTAGTCACTAAGTCGTGTCCACCTCTCTGCAACCCCATGGACTGTAGTCTGCCAGGCTCCTCTGTCTGTGGGATTTCCCAGGCAGAAATACTGGAGTGGGTTGCCATTTCCTTCTCCAGGGCATCTTCCCGACCCAGGGATTGAACCTGCATCTGCTGCTTTGGCAGGTGGACTCTACCACCGAGCCTCCTGGGAAGCCCTTGCATTCATTCATACTTAAAAAAAAAAAAAAACCCTTATTTTAACAAGTGAGAATTATCATGATAACATAACTCGGCAAGGCCCTTATAAGAAAATGACAGGGGCTTCCCAGGCGATCCAGTGCTTAAGACTCTGTGCTCCCACTGCAGGGGGCCGGGATGCGATCCCTGGTCAGGGAACTAAGATCCCGCATGCCCGATGGCACAATCAAAAAAGGAAAGAAAGAACATTACAGACCAGGGTCGCTCATGAACACACATGCAAAATCCTCAACACAATTTTAGCAAATCAAATCCAGCAATATATACGAATGATAATAAACTGTGACAAAGCAGGCTTTTTTCCAGAGATGCAAGGTTGGTTTAACAGTCAAAATCAATGATTCCTATCATTAACAGAAAAAAATTTTTTTAAATATCATATGATTTCAATTGATGAACAAAAGCATGTGCTCAAACTCCTTCATGATTTAAAAGAATTTTTTTGATTCTTAGCCGTATAGTAATAGGAGGGAACTTTACCTACTGAATAAAGAAACTGCAAGAAAACTTCCAGCTAACGTCACAGGGGAAGTGGGGGGACTGAGGCTTCTCCTGAAAGGCCAGGGAAGAGACAAGGTATCTACAGTCACCACTTTCACTCCACACTGTCCTAGAGGTCCCAGCCCGTCTGTGTGCCAGCAACACGACCATCTGCCTGAAAACCCTGCCTCATCTCCCAACACCCCCCAGACTGGGGCCTGTGCTGTTTCTTACACTGGGGGTGGGGGTGCGGTCCCAGGAAGGCTGCACTGCGGGGAAAGGGCCACAGACACTGTTTCTGCAGAGCTTTTTCAGGCAAATTCAAATTGGGTCTGGGTTTCCTGCAGAAGCCAGACTTATTCTCTCTGGGAAATCAGAAAGCAGCGATTGAAGACACATCCTTGGCAGGACCGCGGGTCTGCACTATGGCCGCTCGCTGGCCCCGGGTGCTTGGCCGAATGCGGGAGGGGGGCCGGCTGCCAGCTTCTCAGAGTGTGTGCTGGGGGGAGGGGTGGAGATGGGGGGCTGGCTGCTTGTGAAAGGCCTCAGCCCAGACCCTTTCATCCCCAAGTTTTCCTTCTCACTCCCCATCCGCGTGGGGGAGGGACAGCACTCGTGGGTCAGAGCTGTTCCCACGGGGAAGGGTCTGGCCCACAATGCTGGCAGACTGGGTGCTCTGAGCCCACCTTCTCAGGAGCCCCTGCTTTGGCTCAGTGCCTGCACTGAGCCCAAGACCCTCAAAGGCAGGCACAAGGCCTGTGTGATGTTCCAGCCTGCGGGACGTGTGTTGGTCCCAGAGTCCCAAGCCTGGTTCTGCCCTAGGGGTGGGAGGGCAGGGCTGGGAAGCTTTCACTGAACTCCCAGAAGGAGATGGTACCCTATGTCCAGTTCCCAGGGCCCTTTCTGGGCTTCCAGTTGACTCATTGGAAAAGACCCTGATGCTGAGAAAGATTGAGGGCCAAAGGAGAAGCGGGCGGCAAAGGATGAGACGGTCAGATGGCATCACCAACTCAGTAACATGAATCTGAGCAAACTTCAGGGGACGGTGAAGGACAGGGGAGCCTGGCGTGCTGCGGTCCATGGGGTTGCAAAGAGTCAGACACGACTTCATGACTGAACAACATCAACAGTATCACAGTCCTCAGCCGCCAGCTGGCAGAATTGATTTCTAGGTCTGGTTCGCCTGCCCCCACCTCAGAGGTCCCCAGGGCTCCCCCCTACATCTGGGCCCAAACTCAGAACCTAACATGGACGAGGCATGTGGAAAACACTCCTTGACTTGAACCACACTCGGCCCCTGTGACCGTGGCTGGCAGGCCAGGCCAAGTCTTCAGAGAGACTGAAGCCAGGCAGAGGGAGGCCTGGCTTTCAGCTGGGGCCAGGGCTGGGAGCAGATCACTCCTCCAGGGCTGGAGCTGGAACCAGCGGGTGCAGAGCCAGGAGGCTGCAGCTCTCTGCCGGAGCCCCCAGCCCCCGGCCACCTGGCAAGTCTGTCCACCTCCCCCAGCCAGCCTGGCCCCATCATCACAGCTCCAGCTTGGCTCCTACATCTCACATCTTGTCCTGCCCTGTCCCTCTCAGTCTGAGGGTCAAAGAAGGAGGCTGTCTCATGGTGATCCAGAGAAAGAGTCCCCACTACCAAAGCCCTCCTCAAGATGACCAGGAGCACCCCAGTGGAAAAACAGGGTGAGTGGCTCGCTTGTCCCCTAGAGAGAGGACATGCCTGGGAGCCATGGGTGCTCGAAAGAAAGCACTTCAGGGCCCTGGGCGTGTGCTGGGTGACGGGTGGGTCTGCATCCCAGATCGGACCTTCTCAGGAAGGGCGGATGGTGCTGTGATCAGGAATGTTGGTAAACCTTCTCCACAGGGAGGGGAGCCTGGCTCGAGGAGTCACTCCTGCGGCCGGGAATGGAGAGGTTTGGTCATTTTGTGGCCTGGCCGATGTTCATACTGTCATCTGCGTTCAGTGATCACTGAGCTGTTTTTGATCAGCTTTGTCTGGTGTTGGTGTTCTGTGCAAGTTTATGTTCCATGGGAGTGCAGGCTGTTTGTTCTGGAGAGGGAGAGAGGTTCCCAGAAAAAGAGGAGAGTTGCATGGAACACGGCCCCCTGAACATTCAGGAAAACTCCTGAATGCACAGAGGCTTCAAAACTGGGGACACTCATGGTGTTTTGTCTCTTCCATAGTATTTATGTGTATAATGGGCTTCCCCGGTGGCTCAGATGGTAAAGAATCCGCCTGCATTGCAGGAGACCCAGGTTCGGTCCCTGGGTTGGGAAGATCCCCTGGTTGGGAGAAAGGAATGGCAACCCACTCCAGTATTCTTGCCTGGAGAATCCCATGGACAGAGGAGCCAGGCAGGCTACAGTCTTATGTGTATAATATTCTTGTACTATTGCAAGCACCTCATGAGAGAAGATTAATCCTAAAGCACTGAGCCAAGCTCCCGTCCAGGAGTCCCTGGACCAAAGCCCGTAGGACAGGGATCCAGGGTATGGTAAAGCCAAACTCAGCTTCAGGAGACCTGGCTTCCAGTCCTGGTCTCACTGCCTGTGCCAGTTTCCTGTGGCTACAGATGGCCACAGACTTAAAACACAAATTTATTCTGTTATAGTTCTGGAGGCCAGAAGTCAGCAGGGCCACATGCCTTCTGAAGAGTCTAGGGAATAATTCATCTTGTTACTTTTTCTAGCTTTTAGAGGCCTCCTGCATCCCATGACTGGTGGCCCCTTCCTCTGTCTTCAAAGCCACAGGGGGAGCATCTTCCAATCCGTCTGTGCCTGTTGCCATAGCACACTTTCTCACTCCTGCCTGCTTCTCATAGGATCCTTGGGAGGGTATCGGGCCCCCTGGGTAACCAGAATCATCTCCCCAGTTGAAGCTCCTGAATCACATCTTCAAAGTTCCTTTTGCCATGAAAGGCGATACCTGCACAGGGTTTGGGGATTAGGACGTGGACCTCCTTGGGGGCCATTACAAGCCTGGCACATAGTGTGATGCAGGGCAAGTCACTGCACCTTGCTGGCCTCCATCTCCCTGTCTGCCGTCACTGGATAGGTGTCTCCAAGGGTCTTCCCCATGCAGAAGAGGCTCAGAGAGCCCTCGGAGTCCTTGGGCTGTTTCCATATCCCACAAAAGCACCAAACCCCCTCTTGGCCAAGTGGGATGTGTCAGGAGACTCCAGAAGGGGCCCCACGTCCACAGGGGCAGTGTTGGAAATAGCAAGACTCACCCATCAGACAGCTAAGCTTTCCACAGGGCTTTGGTTGTGTTTTGTTTTGTTCTTTTTAGTATTTATTTTTATTTATTTATTTGACCGTGCTGGGTCTTAGTTGCCGCACATGGGATTCTTGACCTCCGTTGCAACACGTGGGAGCTAGCTCCCCATCAAGGGCTTGAACCCCAGGCCCCTGACATTGGGAGCGTGGAGTCTTAGCCACTAGACCGCCGAGGAAGTCTCAGGGCTTTAGATCTGCTAAGCACGCCTCTTCCATGCCAGGCGGTGAGCAAAAGCTCACTAAATGATGTTCAGTGACTCAATCAGCCAATGAATAAGTGAAAGAACAAACATAAATTGACAAGTGCGACCGTCCCCCACCGCACGGACAGGAGCCTGAGGCTCTGCAGAGTCCGTGTCCTTCCACACCAGGGCCGACCCGGCACACGACAGGGCTGACCTCCTTCGGAAGGCAGGGAAGGAAACGGAAGGTCGGCGGCCACTGCACGGACAGGAGCCTGAGGCTCTGCAGAGTCCGTGTCCTTCCACACCAGGGCCGACCCGGCACACGACAGGGCTGACCTCCTTCGGAAGGCAGGGAAGGAAACGGAAGGTCGGCGGCCACCGCGGGGCTGGGGCCTCACCTGAGCCGCCTGCGGCTTCCCACAGCCTCACGTGACCTGCAGATTAGCTCAGAGGAGACATGTGTGCAGGCTGGGGTTTCCTGCCAGGCCCAGGGACACGCTCAGTTCTCACCCAGCAACTGGAGGACGAGAATGGGTCTCTGGGGGTCGACTGCTTCTGGATAACCTGGGTCCCCTTCATGCTTACCCTCCAGTCCTGGGCCCCTCAAAGGAGAAGAGCTCAAAGTCCCCCAAAGCCAGATACAGACTTTAAACCAGGGGGTCCTGGGTTGGGATGACTGGCTCTGTCGTCACTTACTGACATGTGGTCCTGGATATCTTTTAAAGGCTTTATTTTTTTGGAGTAGTTTTAGGTTTACAGCAAAATTTAGGTACAGAGATTTCCCATGTACTCTCTGCCCCTACATCGCAGAGCCTCCCCCAGTGTCAACATCAGATGCCAGGGTGGTACATTTGTTACAATTTGTGAACCGACACTGACACCTCCTTATCACACGAAGTTGATAGTTGGCCTTAGGGACGGACATTCTTTGGGTTTGGACCAACCTATAAGGACACGTATCCACTATGACAACATCATAGAGAAGTTTCACTGCCGGAAGAATCCTCCATGCTCCGTCTGTTCATCCCTCCTCCCCCTGATCCTTGGCGACCTTTGATCACACTGTCTCCATAGTTCTGCCTTTCCCAAAAAGTCATCAAGTTGGACTCACACAGGATGGAGCCTTTTCAAACTGGCTTCTTTCACTTAGTAATATGCATTTATGTTTCCTGACTCTTAATGGCTTAATATTAATAGTTCCTTTCTTTTTAGCACTGAATAACATTCTGTTGTATGGCTATACCACAGTTTATCCACTCACTGAAGGACACCTTGGTTGCTTCCAAGTTTTGGCAAAATGACTAGAGCTGCTATAAATACTCGTATGCATGTTTTGCACGGATTTAAGTTTCAGCTCCTCTGGGTAAATACCAAGGAAGGAGCGTGATTGCTGGATTGTATGGTAAGTGAAACTGAAGTCGCTCAGTCGTGTCCGACTCTTTGCAACCCCATGGACTGTATGTAGCCTACCAGGCTCCTCTGTCCATGGGACTCTCCAGGCAAGAGTACTGGAGTGGGTAGCCATTTCCTTCTCCAGGGGATCTGCCCAACCCAGGGATCAAACCCGGGTCTCCCGCATCGTAGGCAGACACTTTACCGTCTGAGCCAAGAGGGAGTGGGGGCTGTATGGTAAGAGTATGTTTAATTTTGTAAGAAACCGATAAACTGTCTTCCAGAGTGGCTGCACCAGTCTGCGTTCCCACCGCAATCAACGAGAACTCCTGTTGCTTCACGTTTTTGCCAGCATTGGGTGATGTCAGTGTTCTGGATTTGGGCCATCCTACTAGGTCTATCATGGTGTCGCACAGTGGTATTGCATTTCCTTAACACTATTGGATGCAAGGTATGTTTCATATGCTTCTTTACCTTTAGTATGTCTTCTTTGGTCAGGTATCTGTTAGGATCTCTGGCTGGGCATGTTTTATAACCTCTCTGCTCCTCAGTTTCCACTTCTGTAAAGTGGCAAAAATAATATCTATCTGCTCTAGATCTGGTCCTAGTAGGAGATAGAATTTGCCCCAGGTGGTCCAAATGAGTCACGTGACTAAAGGGACTGCTTACAGAGGTGTGGCAGGTTCAGGAGCACCCAGAGACTGGTGATGGTGGGAAGCTGCTACCATCCTTGGGGCTACAAGAACTATTAATAGGAGAGGAAATAATGTTTCCAGCGGAAGCTGGTGGGAGCTAGGCACAGAGGGCTTCCCGGCCAGAGTTGTAGTCATGGACGTGAACAGATGGCGCCCATGTACAGCATGTGGCAATAGGAGGAGAGGCCCCTTCCTCTCTCCCTCCCCCTCTGATCTCCAGCTGTTGTCTCCACTGGCCAAACCCAAACAGGCATCAGTAGGGGATGCAGTCCACAGGACTGGCACAGAGTCTGGATCTAGGGGGGACAAGTGACTGGCACTGCTCATTGTGGGGTCATTCATCCACTCGTTCTTTCAGCACACATCTATCTGGCACCCTCCAAGTGCCAAACACTGCCCTAACCACCAGGAACCCTTTGGAGGAGGAAAAGAGACAAATCCCCACCTTGGGGAATTTACATTCTACTATCAAACTATGGGCTTCCTTGGTGGCTCAGTTGTAAAGAATCCACCTGCCAAGGCAGGAGGGTTTGATCCCTGAGTCAGAAAGATCCCCTGGAGAAGGAAATGGCAACCCACTCCAGTATTCTTGCCTGGGAAATCCCATGCACAGAGGAGCCTGGTGGGCTACGGTCCATGGGGTTGCAAAACAGTCAAACACAACTTAGTGACTAAACCACAACAATCAAACTATATAATAAAGAAACAACCCACTGCAGAAGGTAATGCCAAGTGCACACATTAAGAAGTAAAAGGAAGCAACAAGAGAAGAGAAGGGTGGGGCAATGTCAGATAATCCAGGACACATGCTAGAAACTCCCAGCACACATTCCATGTGTTTGCTCAGCTGGCCCCTCCGTCCTGATACCCCCTCTACCTTCAGGGATGCCAGGGCCTGCTGCCCAGGCAGAGGCGCTCATCCCAGGGCCCTGGAGCACCCCTTCAGCACACTCCCTCTCCCGGACTCAGTCACCAGGAGCGACTGCCATTCGATGGGCCCCATTATGCCACTACTTCTGGGGGTTGGGTGGCTTAGCTGCAACTGGCACAAGGATGGGAAAGATGTTTTAGTCCTGAACATGGACATAAATATTTGCATAACTGAATTTCAAAACTTCACAACAATCACTACAGGTTAAAACATACAAGAACCTGTACCCATCTCTGCCAGCCCACCCCAGCCAGGCCGGCTGGCCCTGGCAGTGCTCAGTGACTCGGCTTCCAACCAGCACTGCCTGCTACTCTAACCCTGCCAGAGAAGTCTGGTCCAGGAGTCCCTCCCACCCCCCAACACAGTGTCAAAAGGGAGACAAGGGTAGTGTCTTTAAGTGAAGGGTGAAAAGAATCCTTTTTAGACACTCGGGTGTGGACCTGGGCGCTGGGTGTAGGGTGCTGGGTGTGGGGTATTGGGGTGTTGGCTATTTCCACTGCAGTGGAACTTTTCAAACATCCTGGGAGCTGGGGAATCACCAGGAGGGCTTGCTAAACCCCAGGTTCCTAGGCTCCATCTCCAGTTTCTGTAGGTCTGGGTGAGGCAGAGAATTTCCAGTTTCTATTAAGTTCCAGGGTGATGCCCGTGAAGCAGTCGGCCACTCTGATGACTGCAAGCCCTGGGATATTTAGATGCTGGAAGAGTTTGTCTGTCCCATCCCTCCCCTCTCTGCCCCACCCCACGCCCCCACTCCACCCCCCCGCAAAACCCCAAGCCCCAGGGCAGGGACTGAATCTGAGCGTCTGATCTTTCCTCTCAGCTCCCGGTACTCCGCACAGGCTGCGGCTTGGGGAGGGGGCTCTCAGTGGGCGTGGGAGAGCGCCGAGAAGAGACGGATTACTGGCCAGAGATCCGATGGGACCGCCGGGTGGCCGGGGACGCCCCCTTCCCCGGCGGGCGCCGCCCACAGCCTGCGCAGTGCACCCGGATGGGGGGATCCGGGGAGGGCACCCCCGGCTCGCGGCTCCCAGCTCCGGCGGGTCCCGGCCCCCCGGCCACCGCAGTGGGTGGGCGTGCCCGCGGCCCAGGCGGCCGCCTCCCGCCGGCCTCCGGCGGCCCCGGCGGCCCGGTGGCCGCGGCCGCGTCGGGCGCCCTGCGCGGGCCCGGGGGGCGGAGCGGGGCGGGGCCACCGCGGCCCCCTCCCCCGGCCCCGGGCTCCGGCTGTGCGCGGCGGCAGCGGCGGCGGAGGCGGCGCGGGGACCAAGGTGAGCGGCGGCGATGGGTCCGGGAGGCCCCCGCCGCGGGAGGGGGCCGGGGGAGGCGCGCGCGCCCCTCAGAGGGTTGGGGGGGGCCCGGGCGGCGCCGCCGGAGTGGCGTGTGCGCGCGCGCGCGCGCGCGTGTCGCGTCGGTTACGGGGACATGGGGTGGGGTGGGGGTCGGGCTGTCCCCTTGGTTGGGGGTCCAGCCTCTCCCACCCCGGTCTTCCGGGACCTCGGAGCTCATCTCTCGAAGTCTCTCTCTGGACGCGCCCCCCCGCCCCCACCTCGCCGCACTCCGCCGGCTTCTCGGTCTCTGAGTTTCTGTCTCTGTGGGTGGGTCTCTGCATGTCCGTCCAGCAGCTTGTCCAGCTGTCTCTTTCCTGATCTCCCTCCCCACTCCACCCCGTCACTGTCCCCTCCCCCTCGCAGCTCTCCCCTCTGTTTCCACTGCCCCCCCCTTAATAGAGCAAACAAAGATGGTCGAGGGAGGGAGACACCTCGTTTCTGAGCCCTGTCCGGGCTCAGCGCGGGGCCCCACCCCTCTGGCCTCTGGCCGGGGCCTGCCGCCACCTTCCTGCCGGGAGCTGGCCTGCAGAGGTGTGGGGGTGGGCTTGGGGTAGCAGGCACGTCTGAGGGCAGAGGGCCCCCCCCCGCCTCCAGCAGGAGCATGTAGAGCCTTGTGCCCTCCACCTGGGAGCCACCTCCCATCCCTTGAGAGGTGGCACTTGAGTGCCCAGTCAGAATCAGATCTGACCCTGGACCCTTTGCCCTCGGGCAAAATCAGATCATGCCCTGGACCCGGTTGGCATGAGCAGCGCCTGACCGCTAAGATTTTTTTTTTTTCCAATGGAGCCAAGGTAGGGGAGAACTTGCTGGGGCGGGGGAGGGTCCCTGGTCCCCGGGTCCTGGGGTGTGGTCCAGCCCTGCTAGGCCAGGCCATTTCCTGAGAGCGACCTCCATTTCCCCCTCCGTGGCTCGGGGCGGCAGTCAGAGCTGCAGGCAGCTGCCATGAGGACCCCGTGGGACGGCCATCGTGTCCAGGTGATTAGGTATGCTCATGGCAAGACCAGGGCTGCACCCCGGGATCCCAGAGGCCAGTCCCTGGACTGCATCTGGAGGGGGAGGGGAGCTCCCTGTGGCTGCTCAGACCTGCTGCAAGGCCCAACCCGACTCTTCCTGGAGCTCTGGGAGGAGAGGCTGGCAACTCTAGACTACCCTCTCTAAGGACAGTGCTTAATATAATGCTGAGTCCTGGGCTCCTGTCCGGACCTCTGATGGGGCACCAGGCATCTGCATTTTACAGCTTCACCCCCCTTCTGATGCACCTGCCGGTGTGAGCACCGCTGGGTGGTGGCACTGGGTGATCAGACAAGGTTACATGGCTCCCTCTGCCTGGCATGCGGTGGGGCGGACCCAAGAGGAGCCCATCCTCGGGGCATGGCCTTGCTGTGTCCCTGGGCAAGCCACTTGCCCTCTTTGAGCCCAGGTCCGATCGATCAGAGGAGGTTCGGGCCTCCTCAGCAGCTTTACTGCCAAATGGGCTGGAGTTCTGAGGCATTGTTTAAACAGAGGTGAGGCAGATGCTATAAACCCAAGCAGGCCTGGATCCGCATCCCAGGACCCCCGCTGGCCAGCTGTGTGGCCCTGGGCAAGTCACTCGGCTTCTCTGGGCCTCAGGTTCCTTGTCTGGAAACTGGGAACCACAGCATTACCAATTCCTAGGGGGTGGTCGGGATCCAAAGAGGCACCATGTCCTGGCACAGCAAAAGTACACCTCGGATGTGGGGGGTGGGGGGTTGGGCAGCCGTCGTGCAAGTGGCTGGGACTCCTTGTGTCTCATCTGTTCTCCCTGTCTGGTGATGGGAACAGTCACATGGACGTAATTTCTCATCAGCAGGGAAAGTGATCTGTGCAGAAACGTTTGTTAGCTAATGGGGTTTTGGTTTCTAATGGGCGGCTGAAAGGGCCTGAGGATGGCCACTCGGAAGTGCCCGGACGGCATCGGGCGGCACTTAATGGCATCCGGCTGGGTGCCTGTGCCAGCTCTCTCGCTCAAGGCAAGCACTGAGAGACAGCACGTTTATCTCCCAGGCGACCCCTGGCAGAGTCAGGAGAGCAGAACCCAGGACGGGCCGGGTGGGAGAGGAAGGAGAAAGCCCTGGGCCCCAGCCTGGTGCCCCCAGTGGTGGGCATCCGTGGACGTGAACAAAATCATCTTCAGGACATCTGTGAGGGGAGTAGAGCTCTCGAGATGCCCACAGAGAGACAGGAACAGTCATTCATTCGTTCCTTCATTCCCCAGAGCCTCCTCCAGGCCTGTTGGTGGCGATGGTCCCCAGGGAGGCAGAGAGACCCACCCGGAAAGGGGAGGCCACAGACACAAACTGGTTGGGGGTCTCTTGGGTCAGACGGGCTGTCAGTGGTCCTGCGGGTGAAAATCGGGGTCAAGACATCCTATGGCAGGACTCACCCCAAGGCCCAGGGTGGCCCTGAGGGATACGGATACAGAGGAGAACCAGGGTTGGAGTAGGGAGATGTGAATTAGGACTGTGGGCTGTGATAACGACCTGGGTTAGTGGAACAAGGAGGTGACTTCCTAGTGACAGTATAACTTTTTTTTTTTTTCTTTTAACCACATCCCTCTTTTATGTCTCAAAGTTGAACTTCAGTGGGGGGAGCACCTGGGGGGGCGGGGGCTTTGAAGTTGGTGTGAGCACAGTTCTAGTCACTCAGGAATCCTAATGTCTCAGGGGAGCAGCCTGGGTGGCACTGCCCATAAGACTTGGCTCTGACCCCAGGCCCAAGGTCCTGGGTGCCCTGGAGGAGAAGCCAGCAGGGGCCGGTGGAGGGCTGCAAAGGCTAAAGACCCGGAGGCCAGGTCCACCTGGCACGGTTTATAGCTGTGTGGCTGCGGGAAAGTTGCCTAACCTCTCTGAGCTTCAGTGCTCTCATTTGCGTAGTGTGGATTGGAACACTCAGCTCAGGTGAAGACCTGGGTTCTGGAGACAGGCTGCTTGGGTTCAAACCTCAGCCTCTCCTCTCACCAGCTGTGTGACGTCAGCAAGTCACCAGACGTCTCTGTGTGCCTCAGTTTCTTCATCTGTGAAGTGGAGCTGATGGCAGCGCCTGCCACACAGGGTGCTCGTGAGGACGACGTGGCTCCAGGGAAGGGCCCCAGAAGGACCGTGTGCCCTGTGCCAGCGTGGTCGACTGCACAGTGACGTGGTTCTGCAGTGACAATGGCTTGTAGTCAGGCTGGCCCGGCCTGGACCTCCTATCAGTATCAGTGTAAATGCTGGCGTTGGAGCCCACTTCTGGGGTCACGTGATGACGATGGGGGCTGAGACGTGTGCAGGGCCCCTCAGTACCTGGTGTGGGGAAGCCCTCGCGTGATGCCGGCCCCCATTTCTACCCTCTGGGGAGAGCAGAGGGGACCGAGGACAGGTTTGCTACTGCGTTACCACCAACCAAACCCAGAGGCCAGTGGGGAGGGGCTGGGCCCAAGTGCCTTCTGAAAAGGTTATCTAGCAAATCTGTGTGGTTTGTTGCAGCAACAGGTATTGCCCTCCGGGATTCTGACTCCAAAGCGTGGACTCACCTCCAAAGGAGGGGTTGGCCATTCCCTGAGCACTTAACCGTGTGCCAGGCCCTGTGCGGAGTCTTCCCAAGCACCATCCCAGCCACCATCCCAGCCACCATCCCAGCCAACCCAGAAGGCAATCATGGCCATGCTCAGTTAATAGAGGGGCAAAACTATGGCCCAGAGAGGCCAAGAGCTGCCCAGAGACCCTGGCAGCAAGAGACAGCGCTGGGGCTTGAGCTTGAGGGTCTCTGGCTTGAGGTGTGCTTGCCGCTTTCCACGATGCTACGTGCCTTAAGGTGAGGGAGTGTCACCAAGACGCCTCACCGTCAGGAGCTGCCGCCATGGGCTCGCCGACCCCAGCGGGGGGTCCTGCTATAGAAGGTTCTTGAAGTTTTGCTTTCTGTGCCGTCGGCTAGACCGGTTAAAGGCCTTCTTTGTGTTGCCAAACAGTCTCTCCAGCCAAATCAGTCTGCCTAGAGCCACTTAATACCCGTTTGAGTCTGCAGTGGCTTCTTTGTGCCTCAGTTTTCAAACCTGTGAAATGGGAATTTTTATATCTGCACTACTTAGCTTCCCCTGGTGGATAGGTAATGCCAGGAAATAATAATAGTCAATATAGCCCTTGACAGGTATCTGGGAAGTGTCTTCTGTATTTGCCCTCATTTAACCCTCAGGGGCTTCATGAGGTCATTGTATCAGATGAGAGGGCAAACCAGAGAGGTCAGGATCGTGTCCAGGGTCACACAGGTGGTAAGTCTTTAGGTCTGATTAAGATGGGCTGAAAACCAGCTACTGAGGCCACTTCTTGGTGGAGAGACATGAAGCCCCTTGCTTGATTTTTCCCCATGACGGGAAGCTCACTACCTCATGAGCTCCTGCTGATTGTCAGTCTAGGACCTGAATAGGTGGTGGTGATGGTCCCTGCTACAGGAGACTCCACACGGGAGAAGAACCTGAGCTTGACTTTGGCCATGCTGGGTCTGCTGGCAGGCCCAGCCGTGGAGAGGTGGAGAGGGTGTTTCCAGGTTCTTCTTTCCTCACGATGCTGTCCATCTTGTCCGTCCCACAGAACCAATATGAGGCTGAGTGAGGAGCAAACTCTCAGCACAGGGCGGGCACAAGGTGCCCAATAAATCCTTGCAGTGGACCAGCCCTATTTCTTAGGAAAATTTAAATTATAAAACCCACATAGCCGTGTTGTACAAAGTCTGGAAAATAGGCCCCAGTTTTACCCGTAAACTCTGTCCCCTGAGCATCATCATTTTGTATATTGTTTCCAGTCTGGTTTAAATAAACACGTCTTGATGTAAAACTATTTTCCCATAACGTCATCACACCACACGTAGCCCCGATCCTGTTCTTTTTCACTAACTGTAATCCTACGAGCGTTTCCCCTCCAATTCCTTCAAAAGTCCACTAGTTGAAAGAGTGGTGATTTACTGGCTGCATGATATCCTGTGGATATTCGTCATCTGACTTGGACCATCCCCCTTTTGGTGGCGTCTCCACGTGGACAGTGATGTGAAAAGCAGATTTTGACCCTGAGGTCACAGCCCCAGAAGTCCAGCAGGACAGCAGGTCAGTCCTGCCAAGCTGTGTGACCTTGGGCAGAGTCCTGCCCCTCTCTGAGTCTCAGGTTCCTGCTCTGCTATGAAATAGGGGTAAGAACCTCACCTCGCAGGGCCCCTGGGAGGAGTAAACGAAGGGCTGTGATGTCAGTTACCTGGCAGTGGCAGGGTCTTGAAATATGGTAGCTGTTATTCCTGTTGCTGTTATTATTATTATTATTATTTAGGTCCTATCTCCCCAGTTAAAATTGTGGAGCCCTGCAAGCAGGAGCCGGGCTCCGTACTTTCCTGCCTCCCACTCCTAGACATACTTCTTTGTATCTATTGATTTCATTCCTGACATTCAGGCCCCTTCAAAAAGAATGAGTCTCCCTCCGTGTGGGTGAAGAGCTGGGAGATGTTTCACTTACATAGTCTCACCTGGTCCCCCATGAGTGGAAATCATCAGCCCCATTTTAGAAATGGCTCAGAGAGGGTGATGGCCCTGCCCAAGGCCACACTGTGGGAAGAAGAGAGCCAGGAATACTTCCTGGAGGAGGCGGCAGTGGCAGTGGCCGGCAGCATGGGCCGTCTGACCCAGCCTGAGGGGTAGAGTGCTGGTGTTCTGGGGGTGCTGCAGAGGACCCTCGGAGCTCTCTAGGGCAGGGCGGAGCCCAGCACCCAGCACAGTGGGGAGCAGAGTGTGAGTAAGGCTCGGGCTGTGGGGGGTGCATCTGCTGAGTTGAGCTGACCTGACATGACACCAGGTGGGGAATGAGCTAGCCGTCTGGGCTCCTGACCCCGCCTGCACTCCTCACCCAGCCACGTCCTTCTGTCCGGGCAGGAACGGGTGCTCTGCGGGATCGGAGGCTGCAGGCACCTTCCTGGGGCCTGCTCTGTGAGCAGTGATAAAATATTTATCAGAGATGCCGGCGGCCAGGCTTCCCCGCACAGGGTACGCCTGGGGGCGGCTCACCCCGGGCCTGCTGCCTCGTGGAGTTCTGCTGAGTCACGGGGGAGCCCTGTGAGTCGCCTGCCCGCGCCCTCCTCAGCCCCTCTGCCCTTTGGCCACATGCAGGCCTCATAATACGTAAGCCATTCAGCTGCCCACAGGGCCCCGGGCATCCAGGAAGGTTAGGGCTGAGAGATTTAGAGCTCATTCGGCGGCCAGGGTCACGGGCAGAGGCGGCCAGCCGGACGGGGTCCCCCTGCACCCACCCCTACGGGACCCCAGCTCCTCAGTCCTCACCGCCCCTGGTGAGGTAGGTCCCTGGCACCCCTGTTTAGTGACAGAGACCCCGAGGCACAGAGCAGGGATGCAACGGGGCGGGTCTCAGGCAGAGGGTGGCCGAGCACAGATTCAGCCCTTGGCTGTTCGATCTCTCCCCCGAGGTGCCGGACTCCGATCCAGCCCCGCGCCAGGGCCTGGGTGCTCTGCCCACCCCTAGGTGACACCGCGCTGTGACTTCGGGTTTGTGCTTTTCATTTGCAGAATAACAGCACCAACAAAAACCAGTAGCAGATGGCTCCTGCTTGCTGTGGGCAGAAGGACAGGGCTTTCGGATTCTTTTGTTCGCTCGTTCATAAAATGCATTCTGGGTGTGGTGGCCAGGCCTGGGGACCAGTGGGGGACACTGAGGCTGTGGTGGGGGCCCCCCTTGGAGCCAGAGAGAGTTGGATTCTGGGCCTGGGCCCACGTACTGCTTGCTTGCGTGCTGTGTGACCTCTGGCGGGTTCTCCGCCTCTCTGAGCCTACGTCTCCCATGTGTGAAGGGGGTGGGGGGCACCCTGCTTTCTCAAGCGAGGATCGCACCTGTGTCCTTGTGGTCCATCACATCTTCACGTTGGCCTGACAGCATTCATTGGCCTTTGGGATGGGTCTGGTTTCCAGAGAGATCCCAGCAGGCCTTGCGGCTGGTTCTCCCAGGAAATAGCCCATAGCCAGCGCCCCGGGCCCTTGCAGATCCGAAGGTTGAAGGTGGAAGATTCTTCCAAGCCTAGTTCTGAAGAATACTGGCCCCTGGAGCCACACTCGCTGCCCGCAGCTGTGGGAGGGAGCCCCGTGGGTGGCTGGAGCCATCCCCTGGGTCGCTCCTCCAGGGTCACTGCCCAGAGGTCATCTCATATTCTTATTTGCTGTCCACCTTCCCCTCTAGACTGTCTCCTGTCTTTCTTCTGTCTGGAATTCTTTTCCTCCGTTCTTCACTGGGGGCTTTTCTTGGCTCTTTAAGCTCCTTCTGGAAGATGCCCTCCTCCTCCAGGAAGCCCTTCTGACTGCGCTGCGTCCACTCCAGGCAGAGTGGGTAGACACCCCTCCTCTGCCCCCGTGCCCTGGAATCTTTGCTCCTGTCTTTGATCCAGCACTGGACCTGTTCCCCAGGCTCCTTCCTGCCAGCCTGGGGCTCCAAGGGCAGAATTCTGCTTGATTCATCTCTGGGTCCCAGGGCTCAGCTTACGGCTGGCATACCCGAGGAGTGTCTGAAGAACAAGCGAGTGAGTGACAGACATCACAGCTGGATTGGGGTTATAGGAATGTGTCGTAAGAGGCAGTAGCAAATCTGTAAGATGTGCTCCACGTGTGAACTCGCTGTGTTTCTGTGGGGACCCCCGTTGTCCTGGTCTTCACAGATGATAGACAGCAGGTAATAAGGACTTCGGGACTGAGACTTGTGGGGCAGGGTGTGCAGAGCCCTGGGGGTCAAGAGGGCTGGGCCCCTCCTGTTGGAGCTGCATGACCCCAAGAGACTCAGTCCCTCCGTCAGGCCTCAGGTCCATTCTGCAAGCCCAGCTTTTATTCATGGAAGAGAAGCAGGCAGGCTTGCGTTTATAGGGTGCTCACGGTGGTATCCAACGCTTACAGCCCAGCAAAAAAAAAAGACTGGAAGGAAATGCACCGAGATGAGGGCAGTAACTTTCTCTGGTGGTTCGTTTCCTCTTCCAACTATTTCATGTATTTTGTAGTTTTCTCAAGTTCTTTCAGTGACTTTACATGTATGTTGAAAGCTTTGTGATGAACCCTGCAGGGCGACAGAGCCCCTGCTGCTGGAACACTCAGTCTGATGGAGAATTAGTCCTTTGTCATCAGACTGACCTGACGCAGTCTGATGGGGGAGGCTGCCGGGACTCAGACCCAGGGTGTGATGGAGCTGTCACAAAGGGAAGCCTAGAGGAAGCACCTGGCCATGCCTGGAGTGGACGCAGGGCAGTCAGAAAGGCTTCCTGGAGGAGGAGGCCATTTTCCAGCAGGAGCTTAAAGAGCCTTGTGAAGTTGGAACCTTGCCGGGGGTGGTGGTGCAGGGGAGTTGCTAGGGAGGCAGGTGCACTGGGGCTGGGAGGGCTGTTTGGCTGGAAACCTGGACAAGGGTGAGGTGAGGATGGTGAGAGACGCGGCGAGGGGCTGGACCAGACCCTGAGTGATGGGGACAGGGGAGGGCGTGTGCCCCTGTTAGAGTTACAGTTGGCTGCCTCCCCTGGGGGTCCACCCGCCGGCCACCCCCCTGCCCCACGAGGGGAGGCACGGTGCACTAAGGAGCCCCTGTGACCCTTACCTCTACAGGGACCCTAGGGGGCTGGCCCGGCTGTGGCCCCACTTTACAGAATGGGGAAACTGAGGCCAAATGCAGTAAGTGACCAAGCTTCAGATCTAGGTCTGTTTGTCCCCAGAGCCCAGCTTGGAACGGCTGGCCTCTCTCCTGCAGCCCTTGCTCGTCACTGGGCTTCCAGTTTGTCATTTGTAGGGTGGGGATTAGAACGTGACCTCTTGGACTAAGTGAGCGCCCTTCGTAGAGCTAATTGTTAAGTCCAGCCCTTGACATTCACTGGGTCCACAATTTCTGTTGTCTGTGGTTGGAGCATCGCCCAGGGTGGCAAGTTAGGGGGACAGACGTAAGCACGGGAGGCACCTTGGGGACAGGGCTCTCAGGAGAACCCACAGAAATGGGACATGAGTTTGATGTCCCAAGACTGACGGGAACGAGCTTCAAGCAGCCAAAAGGACGTCAGCTCGGACCACCCCAGGTGTGGACCCGAGGGAGTGTGGGCAGTGTGCCCCGGGGGCAGAAACAAGGCAGGCGGGTCAGAGAGGGAGCCGCCTGTGAATGCTCTGGGTCCAGCCAGCTGAGGCAGGAGGGAACACGGGGCCCACTGAGCCACAGTGGGGGCAGGGCCAGTGCAGGTAAGATGCTCTCTGCGCTGCCTAAAGGTACAGAGAAGAACCAGCCAATACGGAGGAAAGGCCTCCGTACTGATGGTCAAGGTCACCAGCCATCACCTTGGTCTGTCGGCTGCAGGCCTTGGTGCTGGGCGGGGTGGGTGTGGGGGGTGTCGCTGAGCTCAGATGAGTTTCCTCCCTGCGTGTTTGCTGACACAGGAAGCTCTGGCAGGTGCTGTAGGCACCCATAGGTGGGCAAGAGGGGAGAAGGGGAGAGAGAGAGGCCCGCCCAGGCCCCAGCCAGGGCCCACCTTTTTCCTCCGTTGCTTCCACCAGGAAAGGGTGAGGGTCCCCTGCTCCCTGGGGGTTTCAGTGGGGTGAACAAGGCAGGCAGAGGAGCCAGTGCAGGCTGCCTGCCCCCTCCAGGGGCCTGGCCGCGTGCCCAGTGTGGGCCTCGGTCCCCGCTGAAGAGGGAAGACAACTTCCCTCCCTCCCCCACAGCCTAGCTTCCTCCCGGAGCAGTTACGAGGCCAGGTAGACACTGAGGCCGCCAAAGGTCAAGTTCAGATCGCGCGCTTGGCTCGGGGGCTGGTATGTGTGTATTAGATTCTCAAGAAGTGCTTACTGGGCGGAAAGGAGGAACGTGCAGATGGCCTTTGACAAGTTGTGTGCCTCCGTGTCCTCAGTGAAGAGAGCTGCCAACCCCGCCTTAACCCGGGAGTGTTGTGCAGACAGGCCTGCTATGTGGAGAGTACTGAACTGCTAGCCAGATTGGAACTGCAGGAACCAGCTAAGGAAGGAGGCAGGAGTCTGTCCTTAATTAGTGAGGGATCTCGCTCTCTGAGCCTCTGGGGAATGTACCACTGCAGCAGGTGGCCTGGACAGTACTGCCTTTCAAACACACTTGTGTGTGGTGGGGTGGGGCTTATGGAGAAGACGTTGGTGGGGGAGGTCACTCTGAGCAGGGTTTTGCAGGATGCATAGGAGTTGGCCAACCAGACCAGGCTTTGGGAAAGTTATCCCAGACAGTGAAGGGCAAGCATGTGGACATGAACTGGACCTGGCCTTTGAGGACTGCACCTTCCTCTAGGACGTTGACGTCTGCTTTCATTTGTTCGGGAGGCTGCAGGGTCTCCTGGCTCCCTTCCCCTGCCTTCAGACAACCCCTGAGCTGACAGCCTCCCTGGGAGGGGCTGGGAACTTGTGACTGGCTGCTTCCCTGTTGTCTCATCCCTGCGGCGGAGCCCAGGAGAGCCCCCTCCTGTCCCCTGCCCCCAAGTCTGGGGAAATCCCGAGGGCCCAGCCAGTGCAGGAGGCGCCAGGCAGCGTGCAGTGGAGGCAGCAGTCTCCCTCCCAGGCGGACTTCTCACCTCAGTCCCCACCCCCTCTGCCACCCACACAAGGAACCACAGAGAAAGAGCCCGGGCATCTGTGACTCAAAACCAGAAACTGCCAAGACCTGAGTGAGGAGCCGCTCGGGGGTCAGGCCAGGGGCTGGGCAGGGCCGCCCTCCCACACCCAGCACCCCACAGGAGGCTGCCAAGAGGCGTAGACGCCAGGGCACCGAGTCCCTGTGCCCGCTCCGGCCCGGCCCCCTCGGGCTGTGCCCCCCTGCCTAGGCCGGTCACTTGGGCGACCTGCGGACTCATGGGGAGGCCCTTCCCTGACCCTAGTGTGGCTGGCAAGTCATCTAGCCGAGGCCTGGGACCCCTGACGCCGCGGTTTCAATACGCTCACACTGAGACAGCCAAGTCACAAGATTGATTACTTACAGATCCCAGAAATGGGGGGCGTCGGGGGCCAGCCCCCGTCCCTGGTCACAGGCAAGCAGGACAGAGGATGGTGGAGGGCACCCCTGTGGCTCAGGGTGGAGGGGACACTGACTTTTCTCAGGCTCAACTCTAAGTGCCCCCCGCCCGGGGAAAGCAGAGTAGGAACTCGGGGCAGGAATCCCGAGCTCAGGTCCTTACTGGATGGTCCAGATTTTGGGCATGAGAAGGGTAGTCACTCTATAGAATACCTGGGCAACTCAAGACTCACCCCGGGGTCCTTCCTGAAACCTTCCCCTCCCAACCCCCTCTCGCACCCCAAGGCGACACTGTGGTGCCCACGGTCCTCGCAGCCCCTGGAGCTTTGGCTCCCGCCTCTCCAGGCTTCATCTCCATCCTCTGTTCTGTATGTTGCATTCCTGCCCCTGTGATGCCCCTCCGCCTCGGCCTGGAGAGAGACCTTGCCCATCTGAGCACCAGCCATAGCCCACACACAACACCCCCACCCAGAAGGCCGCCTCCTGCCTTTGCCCTGTCCATGGGGCCGTGCGCTGTCCCCTCCAGAGCCCAGAGCCCCTCTGAGCACAGGGCCCTTCCCCTGCCAATGGCTCAGCTGGCGTTCTCATGGACGCCGTGGTCAGCCCAATTCCTGCCACCCAGTCTGCACCCCAGCCTGGCCCTGCTGCGTGAGGTCATGCCTCCAGGCCTGTTTAAAATGTCACTGCCTCTGGTAGTTCGTCAGAGCTCCCCAAGGCCGTCAGGGTCCTCAGGGGTCCCAGAACCTTCCACCCGTTGCCTCCTCTGTTACTGGCCTCCTGTGACTCTCCAGGGAAGGGGGAACATGGCAGCCTCTGGGGACAGGCTCTGGCCTGCGTTGGTGCTCACGATTACTAATGACTTGACAGAGGGGTGGGGGTCCCTCCAGAGTGGCAGTGTGAGGCGTGTGGCCTCCAGGTCACAGCTGGGCTCAGTCTCAGCACTTCCGCTTGCCTGCCATGCAGCTGGGCAGGTCTGTCCCCCTGGGGCCACAATTTCCTCCTTGGAAAAATGAGGGTGGGAATTCTGACCTGGGTGGGCTGCCCCAGGAGGGAGGGGGTAGGACCCAGTAGGACCTCAGTATTCAAGCCTTTTCACCACGCGTCAGGATGTCCCTGCTCTGTGAGTGACCCTGCATGCCCCACCCCCTTCTCGAGGCCTCGGTCTTTCTGTCTATAAAATGGACAGATGGGCTACATAAACTCTGGGGACCTTTGGGCCTGACTTCCTGGGAGACAGGGTGCGTGCAGAAGGCCTGGGAGGCAGCGTTGGAGCCAGGCCACCCAGCATCCTTTGTCGGAAAGCCCCTTCTCTTACTTCCTCGCGTGTTTACAGTATTGACCGGCTTTTCTTGCAGGCAAGGAGGGCCAGGTGGGTTTTGTTAAATGGCCTTTCTGAGCTGCTTGTGTTGGTCGCCAAACTTAAAC
This sequence comes from Bos indicus x Bos taurus, assembly GCF_003369695.1. Lineage (NCBI taxonomy): Eukaryota > Metazoa > Chordata > Mammalia > Artiodactyla > Bovidae > Bos > Bos indicus x Bos taurus. Next base: position 4,785,724 of record NC_040080.1, on the reverse strand, counting down.
CAAGTTCATCGACCGGGAACGTATAGGAACTGCAGACGCGGGAGGGGAGTGTAAAGGAGGGCGGAAGACTCAGGGACCCCAGGGCCCTGGGACAAGTGTCCCTTCCCTCCAGACACCTCTGGGAGTGGAATTCTCCGAGCCCCTTGCTCCCCTCCACCCCGTCCACCCCAACCCCCAGTCCCTCCCCAGGAAGCGGAGTCTGATGGCGGCTGCCACCCTGCTGTGCGGGTCACAGGGAAGATGCCCTGTCTGATGCCCCACTGCCCTGATCTCACCCCTCCTGTATCACAGGGACCACCAGCACCCCTGCAGCTTCATCAGCCCTGTCCGTGAAGCAGGAGCAGCAGAGCCTGCATGAGAGGGTATTGGGCCAGCAGGACTGTACATTTGCATCCCTCAGGGCTGTGCCTGGCTGTTAGAAAGTGCTCATAATGCCTGTGGTTGTGTTATGGCTATCATCATTATCAAGATGTTCCTGGATTAAAAAACAAAAAACGTACCAAGAGGTCACATGAGAGGTGTGGACTGATTTTTTTTTTTTTTTTTGGCCACGCCCAGTGGCCTGCAGGATCTTAGTTTCCTGACCAGGGATTGAATCTAGGCCTCCTTCAGTGGAAGCACTGAGTCCTAACCACTGGACCACCAAGCAAGTCCCTATATGAGCAGGGACTGTGAGCTTTTTACTGTGAGCTTCCTGGCAACCAAAGCACAGAGGGAAAAAGGATCACTCACTAGTTTTATAATGCCCTTAAGATGAAAACAGAGCCTTTCCTGGCAATGAAACTGAAGCGACAATCCTCCTAGAAACCCTTGTAAAGGGCTCCCTGTTTGATGTTGTGAGCAGCATCTCAGTGCTCCTGTTGTCCGGCTGTATCCAAGGACTGAGTGTCTGGAGCTGGACGCTCAGGCTCTCCTAACTGCAGGGGAGACGGAGAGGGACCCCCCCAGCTGGTCTGCAAGGACTCTGTGAGGTTCATGACCTTGAGATGACGGAAGTTTCATGTGTTATCTTCAAAATCCATGAGAATTTCACCTCAAGTCTGTCACTGAGCCACGTGGTAGTGTTGGTCAGTTGCCAAGTCGTGTCTGAGTCTTTGCCGCTCCATGGACTGCAGCACACCAGGCTTCCCTCTCCTTTTTTCAGGATGTCCCTGGTGGCCCAGTGGTTAAGACTCTTGCACTTCCACTGCAGGGGGTGCGGGTTCAATCCCTGGTCAGGGAACTAAGTTCCCACATGCCACACAGCCTGGCCAAAAAAAACCAAAAACCAATTGTTTTCCTGCCTCCATTCCAAATCTTTGGGTAACAGAGATGCTCCATATGATGGGCCATGCTCACTCCTTGGCTTTGCCTTAAGAGGGGATCTCAGCCCTTTCAGAGAAGCCTGTGAACACCACCTCTCTCTCCCCACACCCTTCCAGTAAAAGGCACACTCACATTCAGGAGGGATGCAGTTTCAGGGCTTCACAGATCCTGGAAAGCTCCAGGACCCTGTCTTGACAAGCTCTGATCTGGGGTGATGGAGGAGAATGTGTCTTCTGGACCAAGCTCATGAATATTATTTCTCGCAACTGGGCTTTTGTTAGGCATGGAGCAGCAGAAAGCTCAAATTTACTGTGAAGTTGTCTCTTCCATACAGACTCAGATGTTTTCAGCGTGACCCAGACAGAAGTGGGCCTTGGTATCTAATACCCTCCTAGACACGCCAGGCCCTTGAGTTGGTGGGCACTCTTACAGTGACTGCAGAACGCAGGGCAGGACAGGGAAGTCAGCGCTGAGGTGGTGTAGGTGTCTCCGTTCCATTTTACACCTGGGGAGGCGCCCACTAAGTGGGTTGCTGCTGCTGTTGTTGTTCAGTAGCTGAGTTGTGTCTGACTCTTTGCCTGCTTCTTTGTCCTCCACTATCTCCTGGAGTTTGCTCAAATTCACGTCCATTGAGTTGATGATGCCGCCTAACCATCTCATCCTCTGCCGCCCCCTTCTCCTTTGGCCTTCAGTCTTGCCCAGCATCAGGGTCTTTTCCAGTGAGTCAGGTCTTTGCATCAGGTGGCAAAGTTTTGGAGCTTCAGCAACAGCCCCGAATTTTATGACATTGTGTCTTATTCCTGCTTTCTTTTGTCTTTGATTATGTTAAATTCGTGTTACAGTCTTTCCAATAGTTTCTTGGCTGAAGCTCTAGGAATTTCACCCCGACATTGTGTGTTGGCTTTCCTTGCCTCGTGGTGGCCTGTTTCCCTGTGTGTTGTATAATTTGGGTCATGAGGTTACTTCCATCCAGGCTTTATCCGTGGAAACCCCGGAGCCCTGGCTTGTGCACCTGCCCCTCCAGAGCAGCTTTGTGGTCACTCTGCTAGAAGCCTGGGGCTAGCACAGCCTGGGGCCACTTCTATGCTGATCAGTTTAGGCTCTCGCCACCCGCCTAACCCACCCCAGTCTGAAGGCAGACCCTTGACTACAGATTTTCAGGAGATGTTTAGGCATTTTCCCTGCCTCAAGTTCAGGTGGTCAGAGACAAGTTTTCTTGTCCTCTCCGTCACCAGGCAGATCTTTGTCCCAGCTGCCTGTTTATTAGGGGTGCCGCCCCCGAGACCTCTGGCTTTCTGTGAAGGACTCAGTTGCGCCTTCCGTCGTCCTCCTTGCTGGCGTTGCATCTCCCAGCTGCTGGTTTTCACCTCTCTGTCTCAGCGTGTGAAAGTGTTAATCACTCAGTCATGTCTGACTCTGCGACCCCGTGGACTGGAGCCCGCCTCCAGAGACTCCTCTGTCCACGTGGAGTCTCCAGGCAAGAACACTAGTGGGTGGCCATGCCCTTCTCCAGGGGATCTTCCCGACCCAGGTATCCAAGCCGGGTCTCCTGCATTGCAGGCCGATTCTTTACCATCTGAGCCACCAGGGAAGCCCCCCTCTCCCTACCCCCACAAGGCTGCCACACCTTCATTTAACATCTGGGTTTTTAGTTGACAGTCTTTTCCTGTGATTTAACTGTTTTGCTAATTAGAGCACAACTCTCAGAGTATAGTAGTGAAGAATGCAGACTCTGGAGCTGGACTGCCTGGGCTTGAATCCCAGCTCCACCAGCATGAGATCTACTGTTTCTTCAGCGGTGAAATGGGGACAGCAGAGAGCTGGAGTTGCTGCAAGCGCTAGAGGGTGTTGACAGAAAACAGTAGAACACCTGTTGTTTTGCAAGCAAAAATAGGTGTATTCGGGAATAGCAAAGAATTGCAATTCAGTTTGTGCAACCTATGGCAAACCACAGGCAAGTCCAGGGTACCATTCTTTTATAAGAGAGAAGGGGAGTTTGGAGAGGCTGTTATAAACAAAAGAGTCCATTGGAGGAAACGGGGAGTTCCAAGTGTAGTGGCTTTTCGTTGGCTGAATTGTCCCAGTCTCTCATTGGCTGGGCTGTTGCCAGGCAAGGAGAAATTCTTCCTTCCTCCAGCTGGGTAGTAGAGTAGTAACCTTCCTGTTGGAAATGCGAAGGTCTGTCTCTTACTGTTGGGTCTGCGACTGACCGGGAGTACTAGGATGTGAGGGCTCCCCCTTCTGGCCTCCTGGCTCCATGTTAAATGAGGTTTCTGTTAAGATTCTTGAGATCACTCCATATCGAATTATTGTATATTGCAAGCACTATGCTGGCCTTCAGTAAAATTAATATTGCTGTTGTTCAGTCGCTAAGTTGTGTCTGACTCTTTGCGATCCCACGGACTGAAGCACGCCAGGCTTCCCTGTCCTTCGGTATCTCCCACTGATTGCTCAAACTCATGTCCATTGAGTCAGTGATGCTATCTAACTATTATTTTAATTATATAATAATTATTAGATTAATTATGTAAATTAATATCAGATATGGTATAAAGATACTGATAAGGAATCTCTTATTGATAATACTAATATTATTATCATTCTGGCCTGTGGTTGATTATCCTCACTTTTTTACAAGCTCAGCTCTGCATTTAGACGTGTATAATTTTTTATGCAGCATTTCTAGGGGATACGTAGGGAGGAGTTTTCAGGTTGTGCAGTTCCCTAAATTGACTTTTAAGTGGTGAATGCAAAATAGTAACCATATTCTCCATATATCACTACTTCTTCCCAGGTACTTTCAGAGCCTATATATACCTGTGTCTAGTTCTCCTACTGAGTTACAGGCCATCTTTGGAGTCTGATGGAATCTGGCTCAGCCACATACCTGCCAGCTCTGACTCATCTTGCGTCTGTGCAAATCCCCCAGCCCTTATCTGGCCAACACGCTCAGGGCCAGATGTAACGGCGGAATTCCAGTTATTTTTGAATGATGACGCAGGCTGTCACTGCCCTGTGGAAGGCATCAGGGCAGCATCCTGGGGAATGTTTTTGCACAAGATCTCCACCACGTCAGATAGACAGAGACTCTAAATAGCCTTACTTCTGGTCAGATCAGGTTTTGTGGCTAAATGAGCCCTGACAAACATCTGAGTTTTCAAAGTTCTTTGCATTTCTGAATCTCAGATCGAGTCTTGCAGCGGTGAGGGAAGTGACTGGACCTGACTCCCGCTCCAGCAAGTCTTCGCAGGTAGCTCAGTGGTCAAGAATCTACCTGCCAAGCAGGAGTCATGGGCTCGATCCCTGAGTCGGGAAGATCCCCTGGAGGAGGAAATGGCAACCCACTCCAGTGTTCTTGCCTGGGAAATCCCATGGACAGAGGAGCCTAGTGGGCTGCAGTCCATGGGGTCGCAGAGACTTGGGTACGACTGAGCGACTGAGCGCAGTGTATCGTGAACAAGGACAAGTGGGGGTTTGTAGCCAAGGAGCAGGGTGAGGGTCAGTGGATGGGAAAGCTGGAAGAGGAGACATCGGGGGAAGGGGGACTGTTGTTGACCCACTCCACTGAATTCTAGCTGAAGGCCAGCCAAGTGGTGAGACACAGGGAGCTCAGATAGCAGGGGTGGGGGTTTTTCACTAAACTGACTCAGAATTCTTGCTCAAAGTGGATTCTGCAAGGACAGCGAGTGGAGCCCAAGGTCAGCCCTCGTCCAGCAGAGAGCTCCAAGGAGACTGATTAAAGCTAGGTCTAGAGGGAAGTCTTCGTCGGTGTCCGCTGGGCATTTGCTCCTCTGCCTGGAGGAGCCTCAGTCTCGGGGGGCGTCTGATGGAGGAGGCAGGCCCAGTCCCGAGATCCTCACAAGGAGAGGCGGGGGGCAGCCTGGGGATTGTTGGCTGAGCTGGGTTGAGGGGAGAAAGATCCTGGGGGCCTGGGATCCAGGGGACACTGGAGGAATGGGCATGGAGAGCAAGAGGCCAGCTGGTGATGACTGCTAATGTTGATGACCACCTACTGTGCACCAGGCCCACCCTGAGCCTCTGACATCATTGAATGCATTTACAGTCTTGGGATCCCTGTGGGGGAAGGTGTTCTTCTGATTCGTCTTACAGATGAGGAAACCAAGGCACAGTTAAAGAGAGGAGAGGTGATCAGCTCAAGACAGTCAGCTGTTAACCGGTAAAGCCACCATCCAGCCCAGGCCGGCTGGCTCCAGAGTCCACACTCCAAATCACGGCCCTCTCCTGCCTTTTACTATTAATATAATCACTGTACAAGAGATGAGTTGGAGGGAAGGGACAGGGGCACCCAGGCCTAGGGCAGAGGCTGGGTAGAGGCCCGGAGGTGGGAAGCGGGCAGAAAGACTGGGAACAGTGGTTGCTTTGTCTCCTAGCGGGTTGGGGGGGGGGGTGCTGCAGGAGGGGGCCTGGAGGGGCTTCGTAGGAGTTGCAGTGGAGACCGAGGAGCAGCGGCCGTGGTCTGTAGGAGTCTTGGCCACCTCGCTGGAAATTTGGAGCTCATCCCGCAGGCTGGGGCCTCCGCGGAAGCCTCGGAGCCGATGGGTAGGTTATGTCTGGGTGGCAGAGTGGCTCGATCGGCCAGCGGTGGGGTGGAGTCCTGTAGACTGAGAGGCCAGGAGGCCAGGTCAGGGGAAGGGGAGGTGGTGAAGTCTGGAGTCCTCAGGCCTTCAGGGCCCAGAGGTGGGCAGGTTCCAGGAGCAGGGGCCGGACCTGTGCTTGCTGATCCAGCAGGGGGGGAGCTGGACAGTAGGGGCCGGGGGTCAGTGGGGGAGGGGCGCTACCTGCCCAGGCTTTGCGTGAGGAGGGTCCCAGCCTCTCCCAGGAACAGGCCAGTGTTCAGTCCACAGCCCATTATGAAGGAAGCCAGGACTGGAATGGGGACTCCAGCGTCCATCCTGGCCTATGATTGGCCAGGTGACATCAGGACCTGGGGCCTCCATGTCCACTGTGGTGGGGGAATCAGACCACTCTGCTGGCAGAGAATCAGGTCCCCAGCTGGGGACCGTGGGCCAGCCCAGCCAGGGCCAGCCCTCAGTAAGGGGTCCCTGTTGCTGGAAGGGTGGGGGGCTCCCCTTCACACCTCCCAGCGAATCTCAGCAGCAGCTTCTCCTGCGTTAAATGTATCACCTGGTGGACAGAGCCACGTCCCTGCAGAAGCAGGAGGATGGTGGGTGGGGTGGATTCCCCCTCCCCTGGGAGCAAGGCCTTAAGAGTCGGCAGAGTCCAGCTGACCCACCGCCATTGCCTCCTCATTGGGCTCTGTGGGCTTTATTTACAAAGTCAAGGACACAGGCTCTCCCCCCGCCACTGACCTTCACCACCCTGGAACTATTCATTCCTGGAAGAAGTAAGTGAAGAGACCCTTTTGGAGCCCCCACCCCCCCCCACCCTGGTCCACGATCCCAGGCTCCTCTCCTGGGCTTCCCATCATTAGTCTGAGCTCCGGTTGCCTGCGCAGTCCTTACTCTTTCCAAGGATTCTTCTAAGAAAAGGCTGCTGGCCAGGAAAGTGCCTGGGGAGGAGAGAAAACTGGACATCAAGCCCAATCCACCCAGCTCTGCCCGGCGTGGCCCTGGTCCACCTGGCTACACAGTGGGGATGTGGCTCGGAGCTGCATTTATCCAGGTTGAGAAAGGCAGAGCGGCCCCCTGCTTTGTTGGCGTTCAGAAGCCACGATGCCTTGGCCAGAAGTTACCTGTCACCTCCTGTCTCCTAGAGTCTGTGTGCTCCTGTTAGACAAGCCGGGAGTAGGGGACGAACGCGTCTCCGCTTTGCTGGGTGTTGGGGCCCGACCTTGCCACATTTGGCTGTGAGGTTTCCCGGATGCAGAGGTCAAAGCCGGGGTCTGGGTGGGCCAGGGTGCAGGCTCTGTCTGGAGAAGGCGATGCCCTGGTGTCTCAGGGCTGCCTTCACCAATTGCCACAGACTGAAACTGACTTCCTTATAGTTATGGAGGCTCATTCAATCCTCCCGCTCACCCTGGGAGGGACATTCCACTGGGGAGCCCGAGACTTGGGGGCATAGGGGCTTGCAGGGGAGGCGGCTGAGTGGGCAGCAGACCCAGTTTGGAGGACTGGGAAGCCTGGAATCTCTCCTGCTTTGCTCTCCTAACTGTACCACCAGGGACCTATCTATAGACCAGAATCAGGGTTCCACAAAAAACCCAAAACTCCGATACTTTGGCCACCTGATGCGAAGAGCCCACTCATTGGAAAAGGCCCTGATGCTGGGAAAGATGGAGGGCAAAAGGAGAAGGGGGCGGCAGAGGATGAGATGGTTGGATGGCATCGCCGACTCAACAGACAAGAGTTTGAGCAAACTCCCAGAGATACTGAAGGCCAGGGAAGCCTGGCGCACTGCAGTCCTTGGGGTCGCAAAGAGTTCGACATGACTGAGTGACTGAATAACAACAAGAGCTGCACAACACTGTCCTGGGAGAGACCTGGAGAACCAGTTGTTGAAGATGGGAACCTGAGGCTTGACAGAGCCTCTAGTGGGTGCCGTTTGGGGATCTAAGAACAGGGACGTCTCCTGGTCAGAACGCCCGCCCCCACCCAACTCCAGGCCTGGGATCCAGATCCAGAAGGAGGAGGGGAGGGTTCTGAGAGCAGAGGGAAGAGGCCACTAGTCTGGGGAAGGGGGCTCCAGGTGGGTCCTGGTGGCAGCGGGGTGGGGCGGGAGCTCTGCTGGCAGAGAGAAGGCTCGAGGGGACCGTGAACATGTCAGGAGATGGCAGATGGCAGAGCTCGGAGGGGATGGTGAGCTCCCCCGACGGCAGAGACCCTGGCTTTTTTGTCCCCTGCTGTGTTCCCAGCGCCTAGTGCCAGGCATGCAGTAGGTGCTCAATAAATGTCTCCAGCGCTTTTAAAGCACTGGGGAGGTGGGCTTTGTCCCCCTAGCAGCACAGCATCCCTGCCCCCACGCTTCTTAGCTGACAGCTTAAGCAGGCAGCTCACCCCCACTCACCTTCTCTGTCTCCATCTCTGAAACGGGGTAATAATAGTCGGTACTGACTCTGAAACCACCAGAAGGGACACTTTTCCCTGGAGCATCTTGGACTGCAAGGAGATCAAATCACTCCATCCTAAAGGAAACCAACCCTTAATATTCATCGGAAGGACTGAAGCTGAAGCTCCAATACTTCGGCCACCTGATGTGAAGAGCCGACTCATTGGAAAAGACTCTGATGCTGGGAAAGATTGAAGGCGGGAGGAGAAGAGGGCGACAGAGGATGAGATGGTTGGATGGCATCACCGACTCAGTGGACATGAGTTTGAGGAAATTCTGGGAGATGCTGAATTACAGGAAAGCCTGGAGTGCTGCAGTCCGTGGGTTCGCAAAGAATCGGACACAACTGAGCAATTGAACAGCGACAACAGTGAAGCCAGAGAGAAAAGCTCCCAAGTCTGAAGACTGAAGGCAAAAGGAGAAGCAGGCGGCACAGGCTGAGATGTTGGATCGCATCACCGATTCAATGAACACGAATTTGAGCAAACTCCAGGAGATAGTGAAGGGGAGTCTGGCATGCTGCAGTCCATGGAGTCGCAAAGAGTGGGACATGACTTAGTGACCCAACAACAACCTTGAGGGCAGGACCCACCCACCTCTGGTCGTGGTGCCCCCACCCCAGGCTGGGCACAGGGGCACCTCTGAAAGTCCCCCCACTCATGAACTATATAGTACATGCTGCTTCTGATGGCCTGGTGCCCATCCAGCCTGAGGACTGGTTGTCCAGCCTTGGGACAGTCGCTGAGAACCATCACATTGCAAAGCCTTCGGAGATGACCAGTCTAATCGCCAAGTGATGCTGGCGTCACCGTGGGTGATGGGGGCTCAGCCCTGACTCCAGTCTCTTTCTGCAACTGTCACAGCCAGCAGTAAGCCACCCTTTGGCGTGCATCGCACGACCGTGTGAATGGTCTCGTCCCACCTCCCCTCAGCATGGGGGTCTTGCCCATCTCAGAGAAAGGAGACACGCGCCAGGCATTCCCCTCAGGGTTCTCTATGCCTGGGTGAGGCCCCTCCCAGCTGTCCAGGCCCCCAGGGTGCAGAGTGCTGGCCGGTGGGATTCCCCAGCAAACTGGAGGGACAGTCCCAGCCTGCTGTGGGGAGCACCAGCCTTTGCCACCAGGGGGCGGAAGTGCCCCTCCAAGCGGGCAGGGTGCAGCTGGCTGAGGTCAGCGCCAGCAAGAGGTCCACAGAGCTGGCGGCTGCCTCTTGCCTGCTCCTATCCTACCCCTGGTGGCCTAGAAGGCTGGAGGCCTGGGTTCCAGGGCCGCACAGACTTCCTGCCATCCATCCTGCTCCCAGGCGTCAGGCTGTCCATCTGTGTGGTGGGCACAGGACTGAGCCATGCCCAGGGGTTTGCAGAGTCCCTGAGATACTTCCGAGCAACCCCAGGCCTCACCCCCGAAGATCCTGGCTGGAGTTCCCAGCCCTGGAGGCCTTTCTGACGCCAAGACCCAGTGCTTTGAGCCCATCCTAAAGGTCATTGCCAGTCCTCGCACCTTGACCGTGAAGACAAAACCTCCGGACCAGCCCCTCAGCACAGTCATACCTCAAGGATCAAAGACACCTGGATCACCAGCTCCTGCCACAGCTACAGGGAGCACGTGGCCCCTGAGGGCTTTGTTGTTGTTCAGTCGCTCAGTCGTGTCTGACTCTTTGCTGCTCTGTGGACTGCAGCACGCCAGGCTTCCCTGTCCTTCACCGTCTCGTGGAGCTAGCTCAGACTCATGTCCATTGAGTCGGTGATGCCATCCAACCATCTCATCCTCTGTTGTCCCCTTCTCCTCCTGCCCCCAATCCCTCCTAGCCTTAGGTTCTTTTTCAATGAGTCAGCTCTTCACATCAGGTGGCCAAGGTATTGTAGCTTCAGTATCAGTCCTAATGAATAGTTAGGATTGATTTCCTTTAGGACTCACTGGTTTGATCTCCTTGCAGAAGGGTTTTATGGGGTCTCATTCCCATGTCCCTCAACCCCATCCATCTTACCGATGGGCAGACCAAGACCCTAGAGGTCACCTGACTTGATGGCAGGTCCAGTGGACCCCCGTTCTGCCCAGGGCTCCCTCCCGCAACAGAAAGAAAAGCCCTGTGGGTCCCCCTTATTGACCAGGGTCCTGTACCAGGTACTGACCTCCCACTGGTTGGGGAGGGGCTGGGATGAAGTTTGACTCCTTAAGGAGGAGAGGATGTGGTTGATGCCATCAGGCCTGGCACAGCTCTTGCAGCAAGGTTACTCTGGGAGCCTCGGGGGTGCATGAATGGGTACCCCTGTCTCCCATTCCCTTGAATGGAGGGCATTCCCTTCCCTGAGTCCCAGGCACACACGGGCCCAACCCAGCCCCACCCCGCCATACGGTTGCTCAGTCCCCAACCTCTTACCTGGCGCAGAAGCCTCCATAAGTCAGTGGAGGGCCCGGTGGGCACCGGGAGACCCTGTGCCTGCCTGTGGGGGCAGCATCCCAGTCACGGCGGTCACATGGGGCCGCAGGCCCAGGAGGCCAGGTCATCTGACATTTCCCGGGAAGCCAGAAATCAGGGTTTCTGTGTCAGTGTCTCCATTGTGAAACCCTGGCTGTGGGCAGTTTTGGTTTTTTGTTTTTCTCCCCCACACCGCGAGCTGTGCGGAACACGTTTAGGGGCCGGACTTGGTTTTCGGCCTCCCCATTGCCCCCTGCTTTGGGGGCTGGGATGGTTTGCCTCCCGGCCTCTGCCTCAGATTCCGGCCCTGGGGCCTGCCTGCTCCCCTGTCTGTCCAGCCCCCACCCACCCCGGGCCCCTCCCTGCCCATCACCAGCCCAAACACAGAAGACCCCTGGGTCTCCTCTACACCCCCAGCACTGCCAGCCCCTCCCTGCCCATCACCAGCCCAAACACAGAAGACCCCTGGGTCTCCTCTACACCCCCAGCACTGCCAGCCCCACCTCTGGCATTTCTGGCTGGCCACTTCTCCCAGCCCCTCCTCTTCTAGCCCCACTCCTGCCCCGCTCCTTGGACTGCCCTTACCACCCACATCCAGAACAGTCCAGCCTCCCTCTGCACTGAGCTGGCCCCTCGTGCCAGCCAGGCCCTGCCTGTGGCTGAGTTCTTCCCACCTGAGTGCGCCAAGCACACGAAGCAGTGCCCTCGCCCAAGAGCCTCCCTCCAGCGAGGGAACCCGCCCTTCATCCTGTCCACGGGGATGTGGACGGATCCTGGCGGTTCTCTGCTGCATTTACACCAGGGGCAGTGACGGTGGTTCTGCCTCTGTCCAGTGTGGCAACTTTTATATATATAATTTTATTCATTTATTTGACTGCTGAGTCTTCACTGCTGCACAGGCTCTTCTCCAGTTGCTGCCAGCAGGGGCTCCTCTCTCGTGGCACGCACAGGCTTCTCGCTGTGGTGGCTTCTCTTGTTGCAGAGCCGCGCTGTGGAGTGTGCGGGCTTCAGTAGATGCGGCCCGTGGGCTCAGAAGTCGCGGTTCCGCGGCTCTAGAGCACAGGCTTACTAGTTGTGACACAGGGGCTTAGTTGCTCCGAGGCGTGTGGAATCTTCCCAAACCAGGGATCTATGTTGGCAGACACATTCCTTACCACTGAGCCACCAGGAAAGCCTCAGTGTGGCAATATTTACAATGCATTGAATCCCTTCCCACCTGTGAGACAGATGTTTATCCATCCATTTAACCAAATATTTACCGCATACCTATTGTGTACTGAGCTCAGGAATGTAGTGGTGAACTACATCACAGTCCTGGACCCCCTGGATGCCTGGCTTGAGGCATCGCAAGGAAAAGTCATCAGATGCCCAGAGGGTAACCCCTGAGCCTAACCCAAGGTGAAGGCAGTCAGAAGCGGGAACGAGGAGAGGCGGGACGGTCCCCCAAGAATTTCAGGCTCTGGCCTTGATCCCCAGGGTGGTGGGAACCAGCAGGGCCTCCAAGCGCAGGAGGGCACATGGTATGCCAAGGGTCACCCTGGTCGCCACCTGGAGGACAGGCTTTCCCGTGACCTGGGTGGCCCCAGGCAGACCAGTCAGGAGGTGTCTGTTGTCCTGGGCTGGGGAGGTGACGGTGGAGGTGGAAGGAGCAGACAGGGTCCACAGTTGTTTCTACAAGGGTGTGGAAACCACCGTCCTTCCTGGCCTGTCGTTCACGCTGCGTCATGCAGGTCTCAGCCTTGGGGGTGATGGACTCTGGGGGAGTCAGAGGTCTCTGACCCCTCGATTCTGAGCTCAGAGTCAGGGGGCTTGCTGGGCAGGACTCTGCCTCCCGAGGATGAGGGTAATGTCCGGTGTGCAGTACGTGCTTGGGAAACGTTGGGTGATTTTCCCTGGACAGTGTCTCCTCCCCAGTCAATACACCTCATATGAGGCTATCCTTGCGCCTGGAGCCACAAAAGACGCTCATTGGTTACTCAGCCTGGGCTTGGCAAATCATCCCACCTGGGGCATTCAGCAGAAAGAGTCCCGGCCTTGAGGGGGCGGGGGATTGAACCAGACTTCTCCCCTGCGATCACCACCTCCTCCACGCTAAGGTGCAGATTCCAGTCTCTGAGTGGGGACGGTAATGTGGACCTACACTGTATCGGGCTGAATTACCAAGACCAGCGGGGTGGGGGAGGGGGGTGGCGGCAGGGGCTTTGGCTCTGTCATTGACGGGGGTCGGGGTGGGGGCGGTGTAATCTCATACAGAGAGCCTGCCTGGATAGGGGGCCTGGGAGGCCCCGGGCCTCAGTTCCATCTTCTGTACAGCACTGGGGGGAGGGGGCCTGAGCACCCTTCCTTCCCATGCTGGGACTCCAGGCTCTGCTTCTCCTCTCCCCCAGTGATGCACGCGGGACATTTACAGGAAGACGTGAGGCCAGGCCTCTGGTGATAAAGGCCTTGCTTCGGGAAAGGCCATGGGAACACAGGAGGGGAGAGACACTGTCTTGCCCTGTCTGATGGAGAGGGCAAGGGCCAGGGAGCCCCATGGGCATCCCAAACCGTTTGTTCATTGTAAGGCGTTGGGCAGGTTCTTTCACCTTCTGAGCCTTGGTTTTCTCAACTGCAAAACAGGCTGAAGACCTCGACCTAGTTAGCCTTCATGAGAACCAGGGAGGAGCCTGTGTCCACATGGCGGGGTCTTGAGAAATCTGTCTGGGCGCAGCCTTTAGTGGGGAGGGATGGCGAGGTAGGGGGCACTTGGCACAACAACTGCAGCAGGGGTCCGGGACCGGGCACGAAGCAGAGCACCGTCGGGGTGGGGCCGCAGGGCCTGTCGCGGGGTGGGCGATTGGGGTCGGATTGTGCAGTCGTGCGTGTTGTTTTCTGGTGGGCACTCGTGGCCCTTGGAAGAATAGAGGGAACCCAGAGCGCGACCCCAGGAGGGCCGCTAAGGCTGCCTTGGAGGAGCCGGCCCCACCCCCAGCTCGTGGCCCCGCCTCTGCACACGCCCTCTGTGGAGGCCCCGCCCCCAGCTCTAGGCCCCGCCTCTGTACACGCCCTCTCCGGAGGCCACGCCCACGCCCCGCCCCGGCCCTGCACCCCGCCCCCTCAGTCCTGCCCCGCCCCCGGGCCCTTTTTGCGCCGGGTCCGCGCGGTATCCGCCGAGCTCCGGGCGCTGCGCGCCGCGGCCGTTCGGAGCAATGATTAACCCGGCGCAGCGGCCGGCGTGGGGCCCGGGGCGGAGGCGCGGGGCCGGGGCGGGCCCCGGGAGGGCCGCCCGGCTTCCTGCTTTCGCCCAAGTTTCCTCGTAGAGGGCGCAGCGCCGGCTGGGGCCCGCGGCGCGGCGTGGCGCAGGGCGCGGCGCGGAGCGCGCGTGGGCGCGGAGCCCGCCGCCAGGGGAGGTCACCATGAGGACTCTCCGCAGGTTGAAGTTCATGAGTTCGCCCAGCCTCAGTGACCTGGGCAAGAGAGAGCCGGCCGCCGCCACCGCCGCGGACGAGCGGGGCACGCAGCAGCGCCGGGCCTGCGCCAACGCCACCTGGGACAGGTAAGGCCGCGCCCTCCCGGCCGGCCCCGCGGGTCCCAGAGCCGGGGGCGGGGGGCGCCTGGGGCGAGGAAATGTGCCCGGGGGCAGCTCTGCGCCTCCCGGGTTGCGGAGAACTCGCTCCGCCGGAGTTACGCGGGCGGGGAGGGAAGTTTAGTGCGACGTGTTTCTAGAACGGAGGGACGAGACCGCGGGCCCGGGGCTGGCGCCAGGGGCACCCCTACCCCACCCCGCAGCTGGTGGGTGACGGGGTGGGCCTGGATCCCGCAAGCCTGCCTTCCTCCCGGGGTCTTCCCACGTCTTCGCCCCTCGCCCCTGCTGTTGGCAACCTGGGAGGTAAATAGAGCAGGAAGTATTTATCCCATTTCGCAGATGAGCTTTGCGGGCGCAGTCGATGGGTTGCTCTGCTTCCTGTTTCTGCGTTTAGGTCCCTTCGGTCGGGAGTCGGGGCGGCCGGCTTTCCCTTGAGCGCGGGGGGAGGGCCCCTGCCCTCCCAGCTGTCAGCAGGGGTGCAGCAGCAGCAGCTGCCTGGCATTCCTGAGACGACCCTCCCCCAGCGAGTCCTTCCCAGACTAGCAGGGGCCGTGGGAAGTCCCACCCCCACCCCACCAGCTTTGTTTAAAGAGCGAGGCTGGGGGAATCCGGAAAAAGAGACGATTTGTTTAGTGGGATTTCCCACCGTGTTTGCTCAGGAGCCCTATTCAAAAACATAATTTCCACCAAAAGGAAAGTGGGAGGAGAGGAGAAGAGAGGGGCGCAGGCTGTCCAGGGGGGCTGTGGATGTGAGCTGCCCCCACCACTGCACACGCCCTGCCAGATGCTCCACCGTCTGTGGTCTGGGCCACCAGGAAACCAACTGTCAGCGTGGACGCTCACCTATTCCTGAGCGTGGCGGGAAGCACAGGGCTGCCAGCCTGAGACCATCCTCTGTGCCCTTCGCTTCTGTCCTCTACCAGGTTGCGAACGGCTTGAGAGTTAGGGACCAGTCGGCCTCAGTTTCCCCATGGGTCAGCATTCCTTCTTACGGGACTGGTGTGGGGATACGGAGGGAAGGACTCCCCTCAGGGCATCTCCTGGGCCCAGTGACCACGTGCTGCCCGAAGAGGCAGTTCCTCCACCCGCAGCACTGAGAGAAAAGCAGTCCCCCCTCCTTGTCTCTGCCCTGATCCAGCCCGAGGAGACAGACAGAGTTAGTTCACATTCCAGGTCTGCCTCTTCCCTGCTTGAGAGAGTCACTGAGCCTCCCTGGTCCTCAATTTCCTTGTCCTTTAAAATGCCCACCTCCAGGCTGTTGTAGGGATTAAAGGTGAAGATCTGTATTCAAGCCCTCAGCATGTGTCTAGCACCTAATAGGTGTTTGGTAACTCACGACTCAAGCTCAAATTCATGCTGGGGACATGTCAGGGTGGGCCTTGTCGGGATAGGTTTTGGGAGGGCCTCTCACGGGTTCCCAGGTGGCACTGCTGATAAAGAACCCGCCTGGCAGAGCAGGAGACCCGAGACACGGCTTCAGTCCCTCAGTCGGGAAGATCGCCTGGAGAAGGGAGTGGCTACCCGCTCCAGCATTCTTGCCCGGAGAATCCCATGGACAGAGGAGCCTGGCTCCCGTCCGCGGGGTCACGGAGAGTCCACCACAACCAGAGCAGCTGAGCACACGCGCGTGCTAGAAGTCTACTGGTTCCTGAGCTTTCACCAACAGCAGCTTTCTCCTGCAGTGCTCAGCGCTCTCGGGGGTCTCCAGGCAGAGGTGGGGGCACCCTAGGATCGGCTCTGAGTCTTCTGGAGCCCAGGGGGGTGCCTGTAGGGAGAGGCCACATGGGCACCCCCACTGTTTTTTGTTTTAACCTAAAGGAACTTTAGGACCTCAGAGCCGTTCTGTGCCCTGTCCCTGGCGGACTGTAGGGTGTGACCCGGCTGGCAGCCAGCTCCCCCCAGGCTCCTAACCACCTAGCCTTGGACCCGTTGCAGCTCAACCTGCCCTGCCACACTCCTGCGGCTCGGCCCCTGCGAGGGGCCCCTGGCTCACTTTGCCTGCTGCCACCATAACTCGGGGAGGGAGATACAATTACCACCCCGCACCCCCATTTAGAGGGGAAGAACGAGAGGACCAGGAGGCCTGCCCATGCTGACGCTGCAGAGCACAGCGCCTGCTGTCCTCCCCCTGGCAGAGAGAGCCCTGAGTCAGGGAGGGGCAGGGTCTTCCCCACCGGAGCTCCACAGGTATCACCGGGGGGCCTGAGCCTCTTCTGGCTGCCTGCTGGCCCACCCGCCTCCTTGCAGTATCCCCAGGACAACAGCCTCGGGGCATGGGGCAGTGCGGGGCCTGCCTTGCTGAGCTGTGGACACCTCATTTTGAGTCCAAAGTGAACCCCTTTTTTCTTCGTGGCCGTGTTAGTTTCCCAGGGCAACTGCAAAACAATTGGCACAAACTTGGTCCGTCTAGTCAAGGCTCTGGTTTTTCCTGTGGTCATGTATGGATGTGAGAGGTGGACTGTGAAGAAGGCTGAGCGCCGAAGAATTGATGCTTTTGAACTGTGGTGTTGGAGAAGACTCTTGAGAGTCCCTTGGACTGCAAGGAGATCCAACCAGTCCATTCTGAAGGAGATCAGCCCTGGGATTTCTTTGGAAGGACTGATGCTAAAGCTGAAACTCCAGTACTTTGGCCACCTCATGCGAAGAGTTGACTCATTGGAAAAGACCCTGATGCTGGGAGGGATTAGGGGCAGAAGGAGAAGGGGATGTCAGAGGATGAGATGGCTGGATGGCATCACCGACTCGATGGACATGAGTCTGAGTGAACTCTGGGAGTTGGTGATGGACAGGGAGGCCCGGTGTGCTGCAATTCATGGGGTCGCAAAGAGTCGGACACGACTGAGCAACTGAACTGAACTGAACTGGTGGCTCAAAACAACAGAAAGTCCTTCTCTCCCAGTCTGGAGAGCAGGAGTCCAAAATCAGGTGTCCGCGGGGCCTCGCTCCCTCCAGAGGCTGCAGGGGAGAGCGTCCCTGCCTCTTACAGTTCCCTGTGGCTCCTTGGCCTCTGGCCATGCCACTCCGTTCTCTGTGTTCTGTGTCTCTCTGCCGAAACTTCCCTCTCTTTCCTCTTATACCACTCGTAGGATGTAGCGCCCAACCTAAATCCAGACTGGTTTTGTCTCAGAGTCCTTTACTAATTACGTCTGCAAAGACTCTGTTTACAAATAAGATCTATGGCATTGGGAAGACATGAATTTCTCGGAGACCCACTGCAGTGACCTGGCCCGGTCCTCTTGACTTCCCTGGGCCTCTCTCTGCTCCCTCATCTGGACGTGGGACAAAACACAGAGCATGTGCCCATGACGGCGGCATCCACGTGTCACCTGGCCGTTCCTTCCTTTGTCCATTCGTTCACCCACTGGCACTGTCCCAGCCCCAGGCATGGAGTCGGGAGTCGAGGAAGGGGGTCAGGAGGTAAACGGGGCCGCAGGAAATCCACGAGGCCCGAGCGGGTGGTAGTCAGTGCTGGGAAGAACACAACCACCGGGGAGTGTGAACACTGGCCACACGCGGTGGGGGACTGTGCTCCCTTCTCCCGTGGGTGCACAGAGGAGCTCTGGGTGCAGGGCTGGCCCACCGGGCCGTACTCAACGAACCAAAAACTAGAGCAGAACCGTCGGCAGCTGTTTCCTAAGCCCCTGCGGCTGCTTTCCGGGGCGGGTTGTGCCCCGCGCCCGGCCCAGGGCTGGCCCTGCAGAGGGCTGGATGCCTCACCTGTCGGCCCCACACACAGCCCCTGGTCCCCTCCCCAGGGGCTCGGAGGTGGCATGCTATGTCCCTGTCCTTGTGCTGGCCCCAGTTAGCACCTTGCTCGGTCTGGACCCTTCTGTGTGTGTGGGGCGTCGAGCTGCACAAAGGTCATGTCCCTGAGCTCAGGGGCCAGCTGGGGGACAGGCAGAGCCCCCCAAACCCTGGCCTGAGTCCTGCATTTGGGCCACAGGATATAGACCATTAGGGAGCACTACTCCTCGCCTGAATGCCTGAGCCAGGCGCCTGCCTGCCTTCCGGCTGTAGGAGCCCATGCAATGCAGTGGTGGGGTCCTCTTGCTCCTGCAGACCCGTCTCTAAGGCTGCGATGGTGGTCTTCAGAGAAACCGAGGCCAGAGAAGAAAAGGGCCTTGACCAAGAGCCCCTGCTAACGCTGGGTCTGAACCCTGGTCCGACTTGGAGCCACAGCCCAGGGCTCATGTCCACTGGGGCCAGGCCGGGCGGGGGTTGGTGGTGAGAGCCCAGAGGCTGCAGCCCGCCCTGCTCATCCACCCATCCCTGGTCCTGGAGGGGTGAGGCGGGGGGCGGGGAGTGCAGAGCATCCTGTGCCCGGCTCTCCTCCTGGGCCCTGAACGCCGCATGCCTCCGATGCGGCCCACCCCCAACCGGTATTGGCCCCTGTCCCAACCCTGGGCGTGGAAGAGGCTGCCTTCCTTCCCTGCAGCAGCCTGCAAGGTGGGACTCCTGCCCCCACCTTGCAGATGAGGACTCGGAGGCGAGGGGACCTGTCCAGTTCTAAGTCCAGAGCTCCTGCCACCACTTCATGGGGGTCTCTGGGTGGCCGAAGGAGGCTGGCTAAAACCTCCAGGGTGACTGGTATTTGGGAGCGGGAAGGGGAGGCCAGTGGGGGCCTGTGCTTGGCATCCCCGCCGCTCCCACATACTCAGTCTGGGGCACCAGGCAGTTAAGAGGGTGAGGGCGCACCTGGCGGAGGCCTGCACTCCTCGCTTATTTCCTGAGGCTCCAGAGGCAGGTCCAGAGCAGAGCAGGGCCCATGAAGGGGCAGGCCTGCGCCTCCAGGCCTCGCCCTTGGCCCCAGCCTTCCCAGGAGTCCCTAGAGATGTGTTGTGTGACCTGCCAGGGTTTGTCGCCTGCTTACTCTCTGCCAGGGTTTCCTACAAGGACGGATGAGTGCCAGTGAGAGGTGCGGCCGGGGTCCCGCCCTGCTGGGGTCCCACCTGCTGGCGGCCCCACACCGGCACCAGCCCACGCCAGGGCAGCCAAGGCAGGTCCCCCCAGAGCCCCACAGTCAGCCCTTCCTCCCCTGGCCTGAGCACGGGGACCCTGGCCAGCCCTGAGGGCAGCAGGTCTGGGCCCCATCGTGGGGGCCGTGGAGCCTCACCCAGGGGTTCAGGCTTCTCTCCTCGCCCTGTGCTCGGGTGACAGGTGCTGAGACTGGTTCCTGCCATCCTGTCTCCCTAGGTGGGCGGGAGGTCTGGAGAGGGCCTCCCTGCAAGAGGAGGTGACGGATCGGTCTCTACTCGGGCCCCTGGGTGCCTGCGGTTTCCACTGGGCCACTGCCCGTGTCCCGGCTGGGCCTGCCTGCCTTGCTCAGGGAGGCCATGGGCTGGGGTTTCACTTCTCTTTGAAGGGAGAAGACCCACAAGGGCCTTGCCTCTCCACTACCATCCCACTACCCCCGGTCTCCTCTCTATCCCAGCAGGGCTTTATTCTTGACCCAACTCAAAACTTTAGAAACAGCGTGGAACATCAGCTGCAGAGACCTTGCCTGGCCGCCACCCCTATTTGGAGCAGCCACATGGGGTGGGAGGACGGTGGGCCCCAGGCTTCCTTCTGGCCCCACCAGGCATCAAGTTGTATGACACTGGGCGTGCCCTGGCTTCTCTGAGCCTCACCGTTTCCTTCTGCAGCTTGGACTGTCATAGTCCCCACCTCATGCCATGGTTAGAAGGAGATGGAGAAAAACCCAGGGCAGATGGTAGAGCCATGGTGGATGCTTCTAGGGGCACCCTCTGCCCCCCCACCCCCACAGTCAACTCTGATGATGTGTGACACACGTAACCCCACAGGGCGCTATCTGTTCCCCAGTGTCTCCTACAGTGGCTGTGATTATGAGTCCCATTGTACGGATGGGGAAACTGAGGCACGAATGGTCCAGTCTTGGCAGAGGTGTGCAGCCA